>NC_088216.1:14136631-14174369 GCF_036934945.1 Oncorhynchus masou masou
CTCTGGTCAGATGAAACCAAAATTGAACTTTTTGGCAACGATGCAAAACGTTATGTTTGGCGTAAAAGCAACACAGCTCATCACTCTGAACACACCATACCCACTGTCAAACATGGTGGTGGCAGCATCATGGTTTGGGCCTGCTTTTCTTCAGCAGAGACAGGGAAGATGGTTAAAATTGATGGGAAGATGGATGGAGCCAAATACAGGACCATTCTGGAAGAAAACCTGATGGAGTCTGCAAAAGACCTGAGACTGGGACGGAGATTTGTCTTCCAACAAGACAATGATCCAAAACATAAAGCAAAATCTACAATGGAATGGTTCAAAAATAAACATATCCAGGTGTTAGAATGGCCAAGTCAAAGTCCAGACCTGAATCCAATCGAGAATCTGTGGAAAGAACTGAAAACTGCTGTTCACAAATGCTCTCCATCCAACCTCACTGAGCTCGAGCTGTTTTGCAAGGAGGAATGGGAAAAATTTCAGTCTCTCGATGTGCAAAACTGATAAACATACCCCAAGCGACTTACAGCTGTAATCGCAGCAAAAGGTGGCGCTACAAAGTATTAACTTAAGGGGGCTGAATAATTTTGCACACCCAATTCTTCAGTTTTTGATTTGTTAAAAAAGTGAAATATCCAATGTCATTCCACTTCATGATTGTGTTCCACTTGTTGTTGATTCTTCACAAAATAATACAGTTTTATATCTCTATGTTTGAAGCCTGAAATGTGGCAAAAGGTTGCAAAGTTCAAGGGGGCTGAATACTTTCGCATGGCACTGTATGTATGTATGTATGTATGTATGTATGTATGTATGTATGTATGTATACACATATATATACACACACACATACACACATATGAAGATCTCTGCTAAATATATAATCAAGAGATATATATATATTATACACACACAGTACCAGTCAAAAGTTGACACCTACTCATTCAAGGGTTTCTTTATTTTTACTATTTTCTACATTGTAGAATAATCGTGAAAACATCAACACTATGAAATGACACAGCGGAACCACCCTTGCAGAGCGGAGCCCCCTGTGCAGAGCGGAGCCCCCTGTGCAGAGCGGAACCACCCTTGCAGAGCGGAGCCCCCTGTGCAGAGCGGAGCCCCCTGTGCAGAGCGGAGCCCCCTGTGCAGAGCGGAGCCCCCTGTGCAGAGCGGAGCCCCCTGTGCAGAGCGGAGCCCCCTGTGCAGAGCGGAGCCACCCTTTGCACACTCCAGGCATTCCAGGCATTCTTTCAACCAGCTTCTTGAGGTAATCACCTGGAATGCTTTTCAATTAACAGGTGTGCCTTCCCTTCTTAATGCATCCTTCTTTCGTTCTTAATGCATTAATATGAAATAACTGGCTCTCGTGAGGAAAGGAAGACCCAGAATTATCTCTACTGAAGAGGATAAGTTCATTAGAGTTAACTGCACCTCAGATTGCAGCCCAAATAAATGCTTCACAGATTTCAAGTAACAGACACATCTCAACATCAACTGTTCAGAGGAGACTGAGTGAATCAGGCCTCCATGGTTGAATTGCTGCAAAGAAACCACTACTAAAAGGACACCAATAATAAGACAACGTGCTTGGACCAAGAAACACAAGCAATGGACATTAGACTGGTGGAAATCTGTCCTTTGGTCTGGAGTCCAAATTGGAGATTTTTCATTCCAACCGCCTTGTCTTTGTGAAATGGATGATCTCTGCATGGGTGGTTCCCACGTGAAGTATGGAGGAGGTGGTGGTGTGAGGATGCTTTGCTGGTGACACTGTTGGCGATTTATTTAGAATTCAAGGCGCACTTAACCAGCACGGCTACCACAGCATTCTGCAGCGATACACCTTCCCATCTGGTTTGCGCTTATTGGGAATATAATTTGTTTTTTAACAGGACAATGAACCAACACATCCAGGCTGTGTAAGGGCTATTTGACCAAGAAGGAGAGTGGAGTGCTGTATCAGATGACCTGGTCTCCACAATCGCCTGACCTCATCCCAATTGAGATGGTTTGGGATGAGTTGGACCGCAGAGTGAAAGAAAAGCAGCCAACGAGTGCTCAGCCTATGTGGGAACTTCTTCTAGAATGTTGGAAAAGCATTCCAGGTGAAGCTGGTTGAGAGAATGCCAAGTGTGCAAAGCTGTCATCAAGGCAAAGGGTGGTGGCTACTTTGAAGAATCTCAAATATAAAATATATTTTGATTTGTTTAACACTTTTTGATTCCATGTGTTATTTCATAGTGTTGATGTCTTCACTATTATTCTACAATGTAGAAAATAGTCCAAATAAAGGAGAACACTGGAATGAGTAGGTTGTCTTTATTATTTTACCCTAACACTACCACTCCTCCCCTGACTGAAGTAAACCAATGGACAACGACATTTAGGCTTCTACTTTCAGCTTCTACTATATAAATTTTACAGACAGTATATTTTACATTAGTTATCTTGTTTGTTGTCCCACCCTTCAGCTCAACACATCTCTCAACACCATCCATTTTACAGACAGTATATTTTACATTAGTAATCTTGTTTGTTGTCCCACCCTTCAGCTCAACACATCTCTGAACACCATCCATGTTTTATTTCTATTTGCCATATATTTTTCCAACTGTGTTGTTTCACAAAATTTCTAAACCTTTCTCATAGTTACAGATTGTAAATTAAAGAAACATTTTTGCTAAGAGTATTATTATATTATTGATTGATTGACTATGCCTTTTCAAATCACCCAGCGGTGATATTTGCAGAGTCAGCTCCAGGTAAATGTTGCCATTCTTCAGCCATTCCTGGACCTGTGACCCAAAACAAGCTACATGTGGACAGTACCAAAACAAGCTACATGTGGACAGTACCAAAACAAGCTACATGTGGACAGTACCAAAAACAAGCTACATGTGGACAGTACCAAAAACAAGCTACATGTGGACAGTACCAAAAACAAGCTACATGTGGACAGTACCAAAACAAGCTACATGTGGACAGTACAAAAACAAGCTACATATGGACAGTACAAAAACAAGCTACATATGGACAGTACCAAAACAAAGGATTTAATGATTTTGTCTCCGTCTCAAAATCTGCAGAGCTGGGATGGTTGTATTTGTAATCATTTAGCAAACATTTCATGTTTTTGCTTTGTCATTATGGGATAGTTTGTGTAGATTGATGAGGGGAAATGGTTGTTTTTTTTCATACATTTTAAAATTAGGCTGTAACGTAACAAAATGTGGAAAAGTCAAGGGTCTGAATACTTACCGAATGCACAGTAACATTCTATTGGTTGCAAGAATTTTGTATAATAATTTAAATTGTAAATGTAAAGTTTTGGATCTTGCGTCGTTTTGCGTTTCAGTTCATAAACCATGTGCTATGGAATCGGTACAGCGAAAATCTCCTCCCAACTATTTTCCAATCTATATGGCACAGCGGTCCATTTTTTGGTCCTTAAATTAACCTCACTAGGGTAGGGGGCATTCAGAATTTTGGATGAAAAGCAAGCCCAAAGTAATCAGGTCCAGAAGCTAGGATATCAATATAAATTGGTTGATTTGGATAGAAAACAATCTAAAGTTTCTAAAACGGTTAAAATAATGTCTGTGAGTATAACAGAACTGATATGGCAGGCGAAAACCTGAGGAAACTCCATCCAGGAAGTGCCTTTATTTTGAAAAGCCAATTTTTCCATTGAAAGCCTATCCACCATACAAAGACTTATGACACAGTTCACGATCCCTATGGCTTTCACAACATGTGGCCAGTCTTTAGGCATTGTTTCAGGCTTTTACTCTGAAAAAAATTTGGGAAAACAGCATGTTCAATGAGAGGACAGTGGAAATTTCCAGACAGTCCAGCGCCTGACCGGGAGCCTTTCTTGTTTCTCCTTTTCTATTGACAAAGCTTTAGTCTGGTTGAAATATGATCGATTATTTATGACAAAAACAACCTGAGGATTGATTTTAAACATCGTTTGACATGTTTCTGTGAACTTTTATGGAACTTTTTAGATTTATCATCTGCATGCTGTGACCGCAGGTTTTTGGATATAAAGAGGGACTTGATCGAACAAAATTAACATTTATTGGGTAACTGGGAGACTTGTGAGTGTAACCATATGAAGATCATCAAAGGTAAGTGATACATTTTATCGTTATTTCTGACTTGTTACTCGTCTACTTGGCTGGTAACTGTTTGTAATGATTTGTCTGCTGGGCGCTGTTCTCAGATAATCGCATGGTTTGCTTTCGCAGTAAAGCCTTTTTGAAATCTGACACCGTGGTTGGATTAACGAGAAGTTCATCTTTAAACCGATGTATAACACCTGTATGTTACATGAATTTTTATATTTAATTTATGTAATTAATTATTATTATCATTAATTATTATTATAATTAATTTATAATAATTTAATTTATATTAATTGTTATATTGAGTATTTCTGTTTTAAAATATGGCGCTCTGCAATTTCACTGAATGTTGGCCAGGTGGGACGGTAGCGTCCCACACCCCCTATAGAGGTTAAACTGGTATACTTCATTTTCTACAATTTTCCTAAAACCAATTTTGGTCTTTAATGCAGGGCCGACAGACAAGCTCCTTACTTTATCCCCCTTCCACTTGCCTCTTCCATTTTTGCGGTTTTGGGTAGAGCAGACAATTCCATATATTTTTGTTAGCTGCATGTAGGGATGAAACAGTTACCGGTTTCACGATAAAACACGGTACAATTCCAGACGGTTAGTGATACCGTTTCAAATTTGAATTATCATTAAAACCGCGTTTGATTACCGCGGTTTGAAAAACTCACGGTCAAAACAGTCCAGCATCAAACAAAGTTAGCAACAGTCTGACGCCGCATCGCAAGTTTGGTTTTGTGTGAAAACAAGGAGGAAGGTGACAGCGCTTGGGAGATTTCTCAGCCTTCCTAAGAGGACCAAAAATCTGAAGTGTGGTCGTATTTTTTGGTTTTACAAGAGTGCTGAGGGAAACTTAATCGAAGATGGTCACCCTGTCTGCAGAACATGCAAAAAGGCACATGGTTTACTGCAACTACTGACCTCTGGACCGGCGAAAGCTGGGGTGGTTCAACCCTACGTCAGCTTCACTATCCATTACCTCACCCCAGACTGGCAACTGGAATCAACCTGCCTGGAAACACAGTTCTTCACTATCCATTACCTCACCCCAGACTGGCAACTGGAATCAAACTGCCTGGAAACACAGTTCTTCACTATCCATTACCTCACCCCAGACTGGCAACTGGAATCAAACTGCCTGGAAACACAGTTCTTCACTATCCATTACCTCACCCCAGACTGGCAACTGGAATCAAACTGCCTGGAAACACAGTTCTTCACTATCCATTACCTCACCCCAGACTGGCAACTGGAATCAACCTGCCTGGAAACACAGTTCTTCACTATCCATTACCTCACCCCAGACTGGCAACTGGAATCAAACTGCCTGGAAACACAGTTCTTCACTATCCATTACCTCACCCCAGACTGGCAACTGGAATCAAACTGCCTGGCAACACAGTTCTTCACTATCCATTACCTCACCCCAGACTGGCAACTGGAATCAAACTGCCTGGAAACACAGTTCTTCACTATCCATTACCTCACCCCAGACTGGCAACTGGAATCAAACTGCCTGGAAACACAGTTCTTCACTATCCATTACCTCACCCCAGACTGGCAACTGGAATCAAACTGCCTGGAAACACAGTTCTTCACTATCCATTACCTCACCCCCAGACTGGCAACTGGAATCAAACTGCCTGGAAACACAGTTCTTCCCAGAAGATCACGCGGCTCACACATCAGAGAATAGAGAACATGCTGGAAGAGTGGGCGGGGTCAACCAGAAAGACCCGGACTGCATAACCATAGACAACACAACAAACAGGACCAAGGCTTTTGAAGGTTCTGTGGCTTGGCTGCTTTGGCCGTCATTTGAACCTGGCCATCTCAAAAGGCTCTGAAAATTCAGAGCGTTGACACAGCAGTCAAGGCCCGCCGTCATCTGGTCCAATGCTTCTCACGGAGCCGGGAAGAGAAGAACTGAGAGGAAAAGCAAGCTGCCCTCAACATGCCACAGAAGGCTCTGGTTCATGATGATGTTGTGACCCGATGGGGATCTACACACAAGATGCTTGAGTGTTTCCTCAGCCAACAGCAGCCAGGCTGTGCGACCCTGGCAGGAGAAAGAGGAACATGGAATCTGATGCCGACATAAATGTCTTGGAGCAACTGTGCCAGCGCCTTGGAACCTCTGAGCAAGTTTACAGATGCACTTGCCTCAGAGACACGAGCGACACTGTCAGCCATCAAGCCACTGGTGTGGTGGAGGAGCCATGCATCAGAGCTGCCTCACCTTGCCAGGAAGCTTTTTTGCATCCCAGCAACCTGCGTGCCATCAGACAGTGTTCAGTGCCAGCGGGCACATTGTCTCCCCTTGCAAATCACGACTTAAAGCAGACAAAGTAAATATGCTGACATTTTTACATTGGGGCGGCCGGGTAGCCTAGTGGTTAGAGCGTTGGACTAGTAACCCGGAAGGTTGCAAGTTCAAACCTCCGAGGAACCCACTGTTCCAAGTTCAAATCCCAGAGCTGACAAGGTACAAATCTGTCGTTCTGCCCCTGAACAGGCAGTTAACCCCGTCATTGAAAATAAGAATTTGTTCTTAACTGACTTGCCTAGTTAAATAAAGGTAAAATAAATGAAAATGTCAATCTCAACAAAGATGCATACATACAGGATGTTAGGCCAGCAGCACCTTGTTTCTATATGAAGGAGAGAACAGACAGGGGGGCGGCATTGTCATCCTGGAAGAAATTATTCACCATAGGTTGACGGTGATCAGTCAGAATGGCTGTGTATTCAATTCAAGGGGCTTTATTGGCATGGGAAACATGTGTTAACATTGCCAAAGCAAGTGAGGGAGATAATATACAGTGTATTGGTGTTTACCTTGCGCTATGGGGTTGATTGGACCTAACCCATGCCAGGACCACAACATAACGGAGGTGCCTGAACCCATTTTACCATGGGATATTTTGTATTCCTCATTTACTGAAGTGTTTCCTTTATTTTGGTAGTTACCTGTAGGTCGAAACAGAGCAGCCAGAAAACTAATTGACTCAAGTGTTTCCTATATTTTGGCAGTTACCTATAGGTCTATGTGGGCTTATTAGTTTAGTGGTTAGTGGTTCTTAACCTGGGGATCCCAGAGGTTGCCCGTTTTTGCCTTAGCACTACACACCTGATTTCAATCATCAAAACTTGATGAATTGATCATTTGAATCAGCTGTGTCGTGCCAGGGGTCAGCATTAACCTTCAGAAAACTGCCTTTTAAATAACGCAGACCTAAAACAATAGGCGTGTTACACCATTTAACCTGTGTTTTATATTGAAAGGTAGTAGTGTGTTTTTGCTTCAAAAGAGTGATCAGGGGCAAATACAGTTTTAAATCACACAAAATAAATGAATGCAAAACATCCGACAGAAAGAGGCGTTGTTTATATCAGATGACAACAGAAGTCTAGCCGCCACATTTCAGTAAAATAGCTTACAACGAAAGAGCAAGGTATTTCTTGCAAAGACGATGCATGGCTACCGGAGAGACACACGACGTCACAGGCGAGAAGTACACATTAGTCAGAGTGAAGTCAACTGATCGAATGCCCCATGTTAGCCAGACTGCCAGCTTAATGGAGTCTGCCAGTGTAGTCAGATCCCCATTGAGACCGTGTCTGTGCCTCGATCCAGATTGGGCAAAACTAAACATGGCGGGGTTTGCCTTTGCAATCTCACTGGAATAAAGACCTCCTCCATTCCTGTCATTAGTGAAAGATATTCTGATATCTCACATCTCAAAATAGGGCTACTTAATGTTAGATCCCTCACTTCCAAGGCAGTTATAGTCAATTAACTATTCACTGATATTAATCTTGATGTGGTTGGCCTGAATGAAACATGGCTTAAGCCTGATGAATTTACTGTGTTAAATGAGGCCTCACCTCCTGGCTACACTAGTGACCATATCCCCTGTGCATCCCGCAAAGGCAGAGGTGTTGCTAACATTTACGATACCAAATTTCAAATTTACAACAAAAAAAACGACTGTGTTTTCATCTTTTGAGCTTCGAGTCATGACATTGATGCAGCCTACTCTCACTTTTTTATAGCTATTGTTTACAGACCTCCTGGGCCATACACAGCGTTCCTCACTGAGTTGCCTGAATTCCTATCAGACCTTGTAGTCATGGCAGAAAATATTCTAATTTTTGGGGACTTTAACATTCACATGGAAAAGTCCACAGACCCACTCCAAACGGCTTTCGGAGCCATCATCGACTCAGTGGGTTTTGTCCAACATGTCTCCGGACCTACTCACAGCCACAGTCATACTCTGGACCTAGTTTTTGTCCCGTGGAATAAATGTTGTGGATCTTAATGTTTTTCCTCATAATCCTGGACTATCGGACCACCATTTTATTACGTTTGCAATCGCAACAAATAATCTGCTCGGACCTCAACCAAGGATCATCAAAAGCTGTGCTATAAATTCTCAGACAACCCGAAGACGTCAGAGTACAGAAATCAGTTAGCCAGCTGAGGAACTAAATGTAACCTTGCGTAATACCCTCGATGCAGTTGCACCCCTAAAAACCAAAAACATTTGTCATAAGAAACTAGTTGCCTGGTATACAAAAAATACCCGAGCCCTGAAGCAAGCTTCCAGAAAATTGGAACGAAATGGCGCTACACCAAACTGGAAGTCTTCCGATTAGCTTGGAAAGTCTACTGTGTGGTATCGAAGAGCCCTCATTGCTTGTTGATCAGCCTATCGATCACCACATTCTTTTGGAGAGATTGGAAACACAAATTGGTCTCCACAGACAAATTCTGGCCTGATTTAGAGCTTATCTGTCGGAAAGATAGTTTGTCCTCTGACAAATCAACTGTAAATTTCAGTGTTCCTCAAGGTTCGGTTTTAGGACCACTATTGTTTTCACTATATATTTTACCTCTTGGTGATGTCATTCGGAAACATAATGTTAACTTTCACTGCTATGCGGACGACACAAAGGCTGTACATTTTGATGAAACATGGTGAAGCTCCAAAATTACTCTCCCTGGAAGCCGGTGTTTCAGACATAAGGAAGTGGATGGCGGCAAATGGTTTACTTTTAAACTTGGACAAAACAGAGATGCTAGTTCTATATCCCAAGAAACAAAGAGATCTTCTGTTGGATCTGAAAATTAAATCTTGACGGTTGTATAGTCATCTCAAATAAAACTGAAGGACCTCTGCGTTACTCTGGACCCTGATCTCTGTTTTGAAGAACATATCAAGACTGTTTCAAGGACAGATTTTTTCCATCTATGTAACATTGCAAATATCAAAAACTTTCTGTCCAAAAATGATGCAGAAAAATTAATCCATGCTTGTCACTTCTAGGTTAGAATACTGCAATGCTCTACTTTCCGGCTACCCGGATAAAGCACTAAATAAACTTCAGTTCGTGCTAAATACGGCTGCTAGAATCCTGACTAGAACCCAGAAGTTTGATCATACTACTCGAGTTCTAGCCTCTCTACACTGGCTTCCTGTTAAGGCAAGGGCCGATTACAAGGTTTTACTGCTAATCTACAAAGCATTACATGGGCTTTTGCTCCTACCTATCTTTACGATTTGGCCCTGCCGTACATACCTACACGTACACTACAGTCACAAGATGCTGGCCTCATTATTGTCCCTAGAATGTATACTTCTTATTGTCCCTAGAACAGCTGGAGGCGGGGTTTTATGGAATGGTCTGCCTACCCATGTGAGAGACGCAGACTCAGTCTCGACCTTTAAGTCTTTACTGAAGAGTCATCTCTTCAGTAGGTCCTATGATTGAGTGTCGTCTGGCTCAGGGGTGTGAAGGTGAACGGAAAGGCACTGGAGCCACGAACCACCATTGCGGCCTGGCCGGTTCCCCTCTCTCCTCTGGGATTGTCTGCCTCTAACCCTATTAAGGGGGCTGAGTCACTGGCGCGCTACCATGCCGTCCCTAGGAGGGGTGCGTCACTTGAGTGGGTTGAGTCACTGATCTTCCTGTCCGGGTTGCCCCCCCCCCGGGTTTGTTTCCCATGGGGGAGATCTTCGTGGGCTATACTCGGCCTTGTCTCAGGGTAGTCAGTTGGTGGTCTGTTGATATCCCTCTAGTGGTGTGGAGGTTGTGTTTTGGCAAAGTGGGTGGGGTTATATCCTGCCTGGTTGGCCCTGTCCGGGGGTATCGTTAACGGGGCCACAATGTCTCCTGACCCCTCCTGTCTCAGCCTCCAGTAATTATGCTGTAATAGTCTACGTGTTGGGGGGCTAGGGTCAGCCTGGTGTATTTCTCCTGTCTTATCCGGTGTCCTGTGTGAATTTAAGGACGCTCCCTCTAATTCTCTCTCAATTTCTTCTCTCGGAGGACCTGAGCCCTTGGACCATGCTTCAGGACTACCTGGCCCGATGACTCCTCTCCATGGCGCTGCCCGTGCGCTCAGAGACGCCTTAATGAGAGGGACAACGCTGCGATCTTAATGACATCTCTATTCTCCCACCGACACAATCAGAGACCGGTTAGATCTGGTTCAGGGCATCGGAGCGGAATTCCACAAAGTCCGGTCTCTGCTCTGTTCTTCAGAAACTTCCTTCACCATGGAGTTGAGTTTAGTAACCTAGCTAGGTCTGGGAGAGATCTGTAGACCCAACCATGGAGTTGAGTTTAGTAACATAGCTAGGTCTGGGAGAGATCTGTAGACCCAACCAACAGAAACAAGGCATTAGACCCACATGGAGTTGAGTGCTGCTAGGTCTGGGAGAGATCTGTAGACCCAACCAACAGAAACAAGGCATTCCACCAGTGCTGAGCAATTTGCCAAAATATCTTTTAAACAACTTAATTGACCAACGCTTTATTTTTTTCTGTGAGCTCACTGCAGTTTCTCTAGAGATACACCAAATCCAGCCTGAACTGTGAGATGTCATAGGGAGTTGAAGTTCCCAACAAAGCTAATATTCCACATAATTACCATGTTTAATGCGCTAAACTAACTACAATGACCATCATCTAATGTCCATTTATTTGTCTGGTCTGTGTTTCTTTTATGCCTGACAACATGATATGAGAGGTATCTCTACCTGAAAATACATGATCTAAGTGATTGATAGTTGCATGGAGAGGCAGGTAGCCTAGTGGTTAGAGCTTTGGGCCAGTAACCGAAAGGCTGCTGAATCGAATCCCTGAGTTGACAAGGTAAAAATCTGTCGTTCTGCCCCTGACATTGTGGATGTTGTAAAATGTTGTATCAACCACCCGAGCCACTGCCTGTTCACCCCGCTATCATCCAGAAGGCGAGGTCAGTACAGGTGCATCAAAGCTGGGACCGAGAGACTGAAAAACAGCTTCTATCTCAAGGCCATCAGACTGTTAAACAGCCACCACTAACATTGAGTGGCTGCTGCCAACACACTGACACTGACTCAACTCCAGCCACTTTAATAATGGGAATTGATGGGAAATGATGTAAATATATCACTAGCCACTTTAAACAATGCATACGTATATACTGTACTCTATCATCGACTGCATCCTTATGTAATACATGTATCACTAGCCACTTTGTTTACATACTCATCTCTCATATGTATATACTGTACTCTGTACTCGATACCATCTACTGTATCTTGCCTATGCTGCTCTGTACCATCACTCATTCATATATCCTTATGTACATATTATTTATCCCCTTACACTGTGTATAAGACAGTAGTTTAGGAACTGTTAGTTAGATTACTTGTTGGTTATTACTGCATTGTCGGAACTAGAAGCACAAGCATTTCGCTACACTCGCATTAACATCTGCTAACCATGTGTATGTGACAAATAAATTTGATTTGATTAAGGCAGCACTCCGCACCTCTCTGGTTCAGAGGGGTTGGGTTAAATGTAGAAGACACATTTCAGTTAAGGTATGCATTTGTACAACTGACTAGGTATCCCAATTTCCCCAATCAGCAGTCATAAAAGTATGCCTTCTTTACTTTAAAGAAATACAAAAGTGATTGTCAGGCAGCAGCTCTGAGATGACTTGGCATGAAATGAAAGTCATAAAATAAAACTAATGTAAGACACACACAAATGACATATTTTAGAGTAAATTAATGGTTAATATGTGAAACGCAGTAACTGTCATCACTACCATCATGGGAGTTGTATTAATAGTTGTATCCTGTGCATTCAACCCCAATACTCGAAACAGAAGTTTATTTTTCGAATCGAACCGACCTCAAAAATAACTAATCGCTCAGCAGCGGGGAATGGTCGTGTTCGTGTGTAAAGTATATGTGGAGAATGCTAAAGGCTAGCTACTATTCTGCCGACGTGTACTTGGGTTTCCACAAGATCAATCCCTGCTACTGATAGCTAACGGTAGTTATCTCCATCCAGCCACTACCTATTGTGCTAACACCAATCCGATACTTGTTTTAAATCTGGGAGTGCACACTCTGGGAAAAGGGTGGAGAAACGGGACGCAACTAGCTAGCTAGAGAACGTTTCGTTTGCTAGCAACCAAAGTCGTGGTTCTCACCTCCTCCATCTTGAATCCTTCAGGAATTGTTGAAGCAGCTAGCTAAATGCTGTAGCGGGAAATGAATTTCTGAAATCGTCCACGTCCTGCCTCTGAAATGAAATGTTCACCACGAGGTCACGTTAGCTAGTTAGCTAGCGAATTAAATAGCCTCGCTACTAGTAGCACTTTCCATTACAATTTGACAAAGGTTAGCTAGCTAGGCTAACGGCAGCCAGGAAGCTAGCTAACTGCTTTGCTAAACCCGATTACAAAACTATAAAAATAGTAGTTGGAAATATTGCCTGTTCCGTGTTTACAGTTCAAGTCTGGCAACGTCACAGCATATTTTTCAACCGTATCATTGTGATATTTGACGAATTTCCAACAAAATTACGTGGACAGCTAATCCAGACTGCTGGCGAGCTACATCAGTGTCTTTCTGCTTCCGGTCTAACTTCCGGTCCGGATTAGCTTCTACTGTAGACTCCGCTATACCGCCACCACCAGTTCAGGAGCACATTTGCAGTGGTATTTTACAACATGTATATTTTAATTTCTTAATCCAAATAATGTTCTTTTAATAATACTGAGTTGACTGTTATTGCTATTTTATACGCAGAGCTCCTGAGGCATCACCTAAATGTGTAATACACAGAGTGGAAGAGGAGAAATCCAGGGGCTACATGACTCATGTCATGACAACCTCTACAAGATTGTCAGCAGATTCCATCACCGTCATCTACCATCCTCTGACCACTCCCTCGGCTCAAACCATGAACTGACCCGCTCCTCTTCGGAGGATGCAGCGTTCAAAGACTCGGCCTCTATTCGTCGACCTGTCATGATATATTGTCATTTTTGTTGTTGCAGGGTAGCCCACCTAGGATCAGTTTATCTTCTATAACTCAAGGTCAGTCCCTACACAGCACATAGGGCGGCAGGGTAGCCTAGTGGTTAGAGCGTTGGACTAGTAATCGAAAGGTTGCAAGTTCGAATCCCCGAACTGACAAGGTACAAATCTGTCGCTCTGCCCCTGAACAAGGTAGTTTAACCCACTGTTAAAGGCCGTCATTGAAAATAAGAATTTGTTCTTAACTGACTTGCTTGGTTAAATAAAGGTAAAATACATTTTAAAAATGCGTTGTTTTTGAAGCGTTTTGGGATTCTATGAAAAACCCTATAGAAGTGTAATAAATGATTAGTAGTAGTGTATTATAAATCCCAGTAATATACTTCTGACGAGGGGTAGCCAACACTTCTCACACATCGCTAGTGAAGAAAAGCAACGAGTAGTAACAACTTTTACAAGTTGTAGATCACAAATCTTACTCTTAATACAATTAATTGTCTTCATTTTTCGGTTCCGCTTCCTGAACCATGAAACACATTTTCTGAAGCCTGTTTTGTTGGGTGGGCCTTAGAATTTACTTCCATGAAAATTAGACCATTGGAATTTACTTCCTGGATTGAAATAGCTGTGAAAGCGACAGCAAAGATGATGGATATACTGACAGAATACAGTACACGTCTCTCCGTTCGGAGTCGTTGTCCACAAAAGCGGCACGGCGGGCTGTCAAGCTTCGGTCTATCCTTTCTTTGGATTGGTGAATACATCTCATATCATTATTGTAATCCAGTTTTGAATATTCAATGACGGTTGTTGACGTCAACCGCCGTTATTCAATGGGGAGAGATGCTATGCCCCATTGCATGAATATGCATAGCCATCTTGAGACACCGCGGATTTAAAGTTGCGGGGATGTCACGTGTCCTACTTATATAAGTACACTCGTAACAACTTAAGCTTTACGTCTATTAGACCAAATAAAACTCAGGTAGCAAATCATTATTTGTTGTTGAAAAATCCGACACTCTTTGGCCTCCATACAAAACTCCTTGCTTGGTGGGCGAAACAACGCCACCTGCTGGATAGAGAAAGATTTCCCGCCGAGTTGGACACTCCGTTCCTTTTCCTCTGGTGAGGGCCACTTCCACGTTACTTCTGGGTCGTGTCCCATAATCTCTTGAATGGGCTTCAAGATTACATGATCAAAGTCAAGAAAACACGGCCATTTAAGATATATACATTTGCTCATAACCGTTGCCTTTTATCAAAATATTTGACGCTCAGAAACGAATTCCCATCTCCTAAAGTTAAAAATTTGAACTACCACTCATGCAGCCTTGTTACCATGCTGGATCATGGTAAAAAATATTATGCTGGGTTTTGTGACTGAACCTGCCAGTCGTTTTTTTGTAGACCGGCAAACCAGACTGTATCTTATAAGGACGAAGCCATCAATGGCGTCACCCCATTGTTTCCTATGTGAAGTCTCAGTGGCGCGTTTGAAGATCAGGAAGTGTCATTTCAGCATGTCGCCATCCTGCTATACGGAGGAGTTTTTGGAAAGATCACATGCAGTTTGAGCTACTCCAGGAAGTGACGTTGAAGGCTAGCTCAGCACTGCTCCCTTTCATTGGGATGTGTGTGATTTTTAAATAATCGGTTCAAGGACATACCTTGTTTGGAGGCGGCAGGTAGCCTAGTGGTTAGAGCGTTGGACTAGCAACCGGTTACTAGATCAAATCCCCGAGCTGACAAGTTAAAAATCTGTCGTTCTGCCCCTGCACCCGCTGTTCCTAGGCTGTCATTGAAAATAAGAATTTGTTCTTAACTGACTTGGTCAAAACTATTGGTCATATTGTGTAACGAAAAAATAATGTGAACGAATATTGACCATGAAGTTTGGCATATTCCCATTGATTATAATGGGGGACTCCAACTTTCTGAAAACACTGCCTCAGTACCCCGGTCGGCCTTGATATCCTAAATGAGAGAAGGCAGTTTCTTCTCCCCTGCTGCAAACTCTCGAAAGATAGACATATACAGCTGTTGGGAGTTGTAGTTTATGATGAATGAATTCTAACCTTTCGGCTTCGTACTCCTCCTTGGGCATCAAATAAGTTGAAAACCGATATGGTACGTACATTCAAATGAAAACACATACATTTTACTATGCAGTTCCAGTCAAAAGTTTGGACACACCTACTCGTTCAAGGGTTTTTCTACATTGTAGAATAAATAGTGAAAACATCACAACTATGAAATAACGCATGGAGTCATGTAGTAACCAAAAAGTGTTAAACAAATCAAAATATATTTACAATTTTTCAAAGTAGCCACCCTTTGCCTTGATGACAGCTTTGCACACTCTTGGCATTCTCTCAACCAGCTTCATGAGGTAGTCACCTGCAGTGGTGTAAAGTTCTAGTTACATTTGGAATGTTTAGCAGGACAGAAAAATGGTCTAATTTACACACTTATCAAGAGAACATCCCTGGTCATCCTGACCGTCTCTGATCTGGCGGAATAACTAAACACAAATGCTTTGTTTGTAAATGATGTCTGAGTGTTGGAGCCCCTGGCTATCTGTAAATAAAACAAAAAAACAAGAAAATTGTCCCCATCTGTTTTTCTTATTACAAGGAAGTTGTAATTAGTAATACTTCTACTTTTGATAGTTAAGTATATTTCAAATCAAATACTTTTAGACTTTTATTCAAGTAGTATTTTACTGGGTGACTTTCACTTAAGTCATTTTCTATTAAGGTATCTATACTTTTACTCATATGACATTTTGGTACTTTTTCCACCACTGGTGACCTGGAATGCATTTCAATTAACAAGAGTGCCATGTTCAAAGTACATTTGTGGAGTTTCTTTCCTTCTTAATGTGTTTGAGCCAATCAGTTGTGTTGTGACAAGGTAGGGTTGGTTTACAGAAGAGTCCTATTTGGTTAAAGACCAAGTCCACATTATGGCAAAAACAGCTCAAAATAACAAAGAGAAACAACAGTCCATCATTACTTTAAGACACGAAGATCAGTCAATCCGTAAAATGTAAATAACTTTGAAAGTTTTCTTCAAATGCAGTCGCAAAAACCATCGAGCGCTATGATGAAACTGTCTCTCATTTGTTTTTCAACAGGACAATGACCCAAAACCCACCCACCCCAGGCTGTGTAAGGAGAGTGATAGAGGGCTGCATCAGATGACCTGGTCTCCACAATCACCCGACCTCATCCCAATTGAGATAGTTTGGGATAAGTTGGACCGCAGAGTGAAGGAAAAGCAGCCAACATGTGCTCAGCATATGAGGGAACTCCTTCAAGACTGTTGGGAAAAAAGCATTACTCATGAAGCTGGTTGAGAGAATGCCAAGAGTGTGCAAAGCTTTCATCAAGGCAAAGGGTGGCTACTTTGAAGAACCTCAAATATATTTACAGTGCCTTGCGAAAGTATTCGGCCCCCTTGAACTTTGCAACCTTTTGCCACATTTCAGGCTTCAAACATAAATATATTAAACTGTATTTTTCCGTGAAGAATCAACAAGTGGGACACAATCATGAAGTGGAACGACATTTATTGGATATTTCAAACTTTTTTAACAAATCAAAAACTGAAAAATTGGGTGTGCAAAATTATTCAGCCCCCTTAAGTTAATACTTTGTAGCGCCACCTTTTGCTGCGATTACAGCTGTAGTTCGCTTGGGGTATGTTTCTATCAGTTTTGCACATCGAGAGACTGAATTTTTTTTCCCATTCCTCCTTGCAAAACAGCTTGAGCTCAGTGAGGTTGGATGGAGAGCATTTGTGAACAGCAGTTTTCAGTTCTTTCCACAGATTCTCGATTGGATTCAGGTCTGGACTTTGACTTGGCCATTCTAACACCTGGATGTTTATTTTTGAACCATTCCATTGTAGATTTTGCTTTATGTTTTGGATCATTGTCTTGTTGGAAGACAAATCTCAGTCCCAGTCTCAGGTCTTTTGCAGACTCCATCAGGTTGTCTTCCAGAATGGTCCTGTATTTGGCTCCATCCATCTTCCCATCAATTTCAACCATCTTCCCTGTCCCTGCTGAAGAAAAGCAGGCCCAAACCATGATGCTGCCACCACCATGTTTGACAGTGGGGATGGTGTGTTCAGGGTGATGAGCTGTGTTGCTTTTACGCCAAACATAACGTTTTGCATTGTTGCCAAAAAGTTCAATTTTGGTTTCATCTGACCAGAGCACCTTCTTCCACATGTTTGGTGTGTCTCCCAGGTGGCTTGTGGCAAACTTTAAACAACACTTTTTATGGATATCTTTAAGAAATGTCTTTCTTCTTGCCACTTCCATAAAGGCCAGATTTGTGCAATATACGACTGATTGTTGTCCTATGGACAGTCTCCCACCTCAGCTGTAGATCTCTGCAGTTCATTCAGAGTGATCGTGGGCCTATTGGCTGCATCTTTGATCAGTCGTCTCCTTGTATGAGCTGAAAGTTTAGAGGGACGGCCAGGTCTTGGTAGATTTGCAGTGGTCTGATACTCCTTCCATTTCAATATTATCGCTTGCACAGTGCTCCTTGGGATGTTTAAAGCTTGGCAAATCTTTTTGTATCCAAATCCGTCTTTAAACTTCTTCACAACAGTATCTCGGACCTGCCTGGTGTGTTCCTTGTTATTCATGATGCTCTCTGAGCTTTTAACGGACCTCTGAGACTATCACAGTGCAGGTGCATTTATACGGAGACTTGATTACACACAGGTGGATTGTATTTATCATTAGTCATTTAGGTCAACATTGGATCATTCAGAGATCCTCACTGAACTTCTGGAGAGAGTTTGCCGCACTGAAAGTAAAGGGGCTGAATAATTTTGCACGCCCAATTTTTCAGTTTTTGATTTGTTAAAAAAATTTGAAATATCCAATAAATGTCGTTCCACTTCATGATTGTGTCCCACTTGTTGATTTTTCACAAAAAAAATACAGTTTTATATCTTCATGTTTGAAGCCTGAAATGTTGCAAAAGGTCGCAAAGTTCAAGGGGGCCGAATACTTTCGCAAGGCACTGTATGTTTAAATATTGATTTGTTTAACACTTGGTTACTACATGATTCCATGTGTTATTTCATAGTGTTGATGTCGTCACTATTGTTCTACAATGTAGAAAAAAGTACAAAATAATGAAGAACCCTTCAATGAGTAGGTGTGTCCAAACCTTTGCCTGGTACTATATATCTCAAATTAATTTGAAGATGACCATTTAGAGCCCATTTTGAGCCTCAAAACCAGAACCCAGAAGTTAAAATGACATCACTTTAATAGGGTATTGCAATTCACCCCAAACCTGCAGTGCCATCTCTATTATCCTCTCCTCCATACCAGGTAACTAAGGTGTATCTTCTAACACACCTGAGGTAACTCTTGTTAATGACATTTGCTTACTGTGTATACATTTACATTTACATTTAAGTCATTTAGCAGACGCTCTTATCCAGAGCGACTTACAAATTGGTGAATTCACCTTCTGACATCCAGTGGAACAGCCACTTTACAATAGTGCATCTAAATCATTAAGGGGGGGGGGTGAGAAGGATTACTTATCCTATCCTAGGTATTCCTTGAAGAGGTGGTGTATCACAAATGAAAGAACCAATCAAAGTCATTATTTACTTGGCTCTTTATTTTCGAACAAAACACTACAGATAACATATTTTCAGAATATTTAGTCGTCTTTGTTGAGTATAGACAACTAAATAAAAGATAACTTCTTGTAAACATACACCAGTGTTCTACCAAGAAGCACAATTCGGAAAGTAGTCAGACCCCTTGACTTTTTCCTCATTCTGTTACGTTACAGCCCTGTTCTGAAAAGGATTAATTATATAAAATCCCCATCTTTCTCCACACAACGACACAATACGACAATACCCCATAATGCCAAAATGCCCCAATAACCCACAATGCCCCATTACCGCACAACGACACTACACCCCACAGCGACACTACACCCCACAGCGACACTACACCCCACAGCGACACTACACCCCCGCAACGACACTACACCCCCGCAACGCCACTACACCCCTCAACGACACTATACCACACAACGACACTACACCCCACTATACCCCACTGCACCCCACGGCGCCACTGCACCCCACGGCGACACTGCACCCCACGGCGACACTGCACCCCACGGCGACACTGCACCCCACGGCGACACTGCACCCCACGGCGACACTGCACCCCACGGCGACACTGCACCCCACGGCGACACTACACCCCACAACGACACTACACCCCACAACGACACTACACCCCACTATACCCCACAGCGACACTACACCCCACAGCGACACTACACCCCACAGCGACACTACACCCCACAGCGACACTACACCCCACAGCGACACTATACCTCACAACGACACTACACCCCACAACGACACTACACCCCACAACGACACTACACCCCACTATACCCCACAGCGACACTATACCCCACTGAGACACTACACCCCACTGAGACACTACACCCCACTGAGACACTACACCCCACAGAGACACTACACCCCACAGAGACACTACACCCCACAGCGACACTACACCCCACAGCGACACTACACCCCACAGCGACACTACACCCCACAGCGACACTACACCCCACAGCGACACTACACCCCACAGCGACACTACACCCCACAGCGACACTACACCCCACTGAGACACTATACCCCACTGAGACACAATACCCCGCAGCGACACAACACCCCGCAACCCACTACACCCCGCAACGCCACTACACCCCGCAACGCCACTACACCCCGCAACGACACTACACCCCGCAACGACACTACACCCCGCAACGACACTACAC
Source organism: Oncorhynchus masou masou (assembly GCF_036934945.1). Lineage (NCBI taxonomy): Eukaryota > Metazoa > Chordata > Actinopteri > Salmoniformes > Salmonidae > Oncorhynchus > Oncorhynchus masou. Next base: position 14,156,969 of record NC_088216.1, read on the forward strand.
CCCGCAACGACACTACACCCCTCAACGACACTGTACCCCACTATACCCCGCAACGACACTGTACCCCACTATACCCCCACAGCGACACTACACCCCCACAGCGACACTACACCCCCACAGCGACACTACACCCCCACAGCGACACTACACCCCACAGCGACACTACACCCCCACAGCGACACTACACCCCCACAGCGACACTACACCCCCACAGCGACACTACACCCCCACAGCGACACTACAACCCCACAGCGACACTACAACCCCACAGCGACACTGTACCCCACAGCGACACTACAACCCCACAGCGACACTGTACCCCACAGCGACACTGTACCCCACAGCGACACTGTACCCCACAACGACACTGTACCCCACAACGACACTGTACCCCACAACGACACTGTACCCCACAACGACACTGTACCCCACAACGACACTGTACCCCACAACGACACTGTACCCCACTATACCCCACAACAACACTGTACCCCACTATACTCCACAACAACACTGTACCCCACAACGACACTACACAACAACGCAATACCCCACAATGACACTACACCCCACAACGACACTACATCCCACAGCGACACTGTACCCCACAGCGACACTGTACCCCACAACGACACTGTACCCCACAACGACACTGTACCCCACAACGACACTGTACCCCACAACGACACTGTACCCCACAACGACACTGTACGACACTGTACGACACTGTACCCCACAGCGACACTGTACCCCACAGCGACACTGTACCCCACAGCGACACTGTACCCCACAGCGACACTGTACCCCACAACGACACTGTACCCCACAACGACACTGTACCCCACAACGACACTGTACCCCACTATACCCCACAACGACACTGTACCCCACTATACGCCACAACAACACTGTACCCCACAACGACACTACACAACAACACAATACCCCACAACGACACTATACCCCACAACGACACTATACCCCACAACGACACTATACCCCACAACGACACTATACCCCACAACGACACTATACCCCACAACGACAAAGCTGAAACAGGTTTTTAGACACGCTAGCAATTTTTTTTGTTGGCAAAAAAAACAAAAACAGAAATCTTATAAAATAAATAATAATTTATTTAAATAAGTATTCAGACCCTTTGCTGAGACTCTAAATTGAGCTCAGGTGCATCCTGTTTCCATTGCTCAACCTTGAGATGGATCTACAACTTGATAGGAGTCCACCTGGTGTAAATTCAATTGACTGGACATGATTTGTAAAGGCACACACCTGTTTTTCAGCAGAAGGGACTGAAAGTCTAGTCAGGATCGAGGGAAAGAAGAACAGAGCAAAGTACAGAGAGATCCTTGATGAAAACCTGCTCCAGAGCGCTCAGGACCTCAGACTGGGGCGAAGGTTCACCTTCCAACAGGACAACAACCCTAAAGCACACAGCCAAGACAACGCAGGAGTGACTTCAGGACAAGTCTCTGAATGTCCTTGAGCGGCCCAGCCAGGGCTCGGAATTGAACCCGATCAATCATCTCTGGAGAGAATTGAAAATAGCTGTGCAGCAACGCTCCCCTTCCAACCTGACAGAGTTTGAGAGGATTTGCAGAGAAGAATGGGAGAAACTCCCCAAATACAGGTGTGCCTAGCTTGTAGCGTCATACCCAAGAAGGCTATGCTGTAATCGCTGCCAAAGGCGCTTCAACAAAGAACTGAGTAAAGGGTCTGAATACTTACAGCTGAAGACAGAAGTTTACATACACTTAGGTTGGAGTCATTAAAACTCGTTTTTCAACCACTCCACAAATTTCTCGTTAACAAACTATAGTTTTGGCAAGTTGGTTAGGACATCTACTTTGTGCAATAATTGTTTACAGATTAGTTAACTTATAATTCACTATCACAATTCAAGTGGGTCAGAAGTTTACATACACTAAGTTGACTGTGCTGTCATGGCTTTAGAAGCTTCTGATAGGCTAATTGACATCATTTGAGTCAATTGGAGGTGGACCTGTGGATATATTTCAAGGCCTACTTTCAAATTCAGTGCCTCTTTTGCTTGACATCATGGGAAAATCAAAAGAAATCAGCCAAGAATTTCCCAATGCCTGAAGGTACCACGTTCATCTGTACAAACAATAGAATGCAAGTATAAACACCATGGGCCCACGCAGACGTCATACCGCTCAGGAAGGAGACGCGTTCGGTCTCCTAGAGATGAACGTACTTTAGTGCGAAAAAAAAGAACAAATCAATCCCAGAACAACAGCAAATGACCTTGTGAAGATGCTGGAGGAAACAGGTACAAAAGTATCTATATCCACAGTAAAACGAGTCCTATATCGACATATATCGGCTGCTCAGCAAGGAAGAAGCCACTGCTCCAAAACCGCCATAAAAAAGCCAGACTACAGTTTGCAACTGCACATGGGAACCAAGATGGTACTTTTTGGAGAAATGTCCTCTGGTCTGATGAAACAAAAATAGAACTGTTTGGTCATAATGACCATCGTTATGTTTGGAGGAAAAAGGGGGAGGCTTTCAAGCCGAAGAACACCATCCCAACCGTGAAGCACGGGGTAGTAGCATCATGTTGTGGGGGTGCTTTGCTGCAGGATTGACTGGTGCACTTAAAAATAGATGGCATCATGGGGGAGGAAAATTATGTGGATATATTGAAGCAACATCTCAAGACACCAGTCAGGAAATTAAAGCTTGGTTGAAAATGGGTCTTCCAAACGGACAATGACCCCAAACATACTTCCAAAGTTGTGTCAAAATGACTTCAGGACAACAAAGTCAAGGTATTGGAGTGGCCATCACAAAGCCCTGACCTCCATCCTATAGAAAATGTGTAGGTAGAACTGAAAAAGCGTGTTTGAGCAAGGAGGCCTACAAACCTGACTCAGGTACAGCAGCACTGTCAGGCGGAATGGGCCAACATTCACCCAACTTATTGTGGGAAGCTTGTGGAAGACGACCTGTAACGTTTGACCCAAGTTAAACAATTTAAAGGCAATGCTACTAAATACTAATTGAGTGTATATAAACTTCTGACCCACTGGGAATGTGAAGCTGAAGTAAATAATTCTCTCTACTAATTATTCTGACATTTCACATTCTTAAAATAAAGTGGTGATCCTAACTGACCTAAGACAGGGAATTCTTACTAGGATTAAATGTCAGGAATTGTGAAAAACTTAGTTTAAATATATTTGACTAAGGAGTATGTAAACTTCCGACTTCAACTGTATGTAAATGTGAAATTTCCGGGAAAAAAAATACCTGTTTTTGCTTTGTCATTGGTATTGTGTGAATGTTGATGAGGGGAAAAAACAATTTAATCAATTTTAAAATAAGGCTGTAACGTAACAGAATGTGTAAAAAGTCAAGGGGTCTGAATACTTTCCGAATGCACTGTATATATTTTACGTCAAGATGTTTAGATGTTTCCCACTTTCCACCATGCTACCGTTGACATATGAGTTTGCCTCCTCCTCTTCATCTATGATACTATTGGCTCTTCAGTCTTGACCCCGCCAGCCTGGTCCTCCTCAGGAAGTGAGATGTGGCGTCTCTTCTTGTGTCTCCCAAGACTCTGAGGAGTGACTCTGAGTCGTCTCTGGCCACATTCGTCACAGCTGTAAGGTTTCTCTCCTGTATGAACTCTACTGTGTATGTTAAAGGTCTGATGATCTTGTTAGCCTTCCCACAGACAGAACAGGGGTAAGGTTTCTCTCCTGTATGAACTTTACTGTGCATGTTAAGGTCTGATGATCTTGTTAAAGCCTTCCCACAGACAGAACAGGGGTAAGGTTTCTCCCCATGCGTCTCCTTTGTGTCCAAAAGCGATGCATCATCAGGTCTGCTCGTCTAAAACTCTTCCCGCCAACAAAACATCTGTATGATTTCACGTGTCATGTGTCTTTTTCAGATCAAATAACCGTTGCCGGTCTGTCCCACACACAGAGCAACTGTATCTCTGAGCTTTGAGATTCCCCTAGGTTTCTTTAGGTTTTCCTGATGTAGAGGTTCTCCCCTCCGAACTCTCGTCTGTGTGATTGAGAAAACATAGGTTAGAAGGTCCAGTAACGTCAAACATGTGATTTCCTGTCTTTTATACACATTTCCACACTATGAGGTTGGAAAACAAAATACTGTGAAATTATGAAAATAATAAAATAATAAAATTCTTGCTTGAGAATTTGCTCTTATCTACGAAGATATGTTTATTTTAATTGAAAACAATCCCAGCAGAGTACTTAATTAAAATAAAAATTAATATGGAGTTAAAAACAGTGGCATTGGATTTTTTTTTTTTAAAGAGCGATGTTCATTCAAAGTCAATATTGTATTCATGTAATTCATGGCTGTTCTGCTCCACTTACCGAGACGATGAAGATCCCAACCAACCTCTTCTCCAGCTGAATGAATCAGACCACCAACTTCCTCACCTTCTCCCTCCCGCTCTCCTTCAATTGTAACAAGGTTTTGAAACTCAACAGGTGTTAAACCAGCATGAGTTTTCTGATGTCTCTGAAGTTTTTGAGAACTAATGAAGCTCTGGCCACATTTAGGACAGCTGTAAGGTTTCTCTCCTGTATGATATCTGTGGTGGACTTTAAGGCCTGCTGATCTTGCAAAACTCTTATCGCAGACAGAGCAGGAGAAAGGTTTCTCTCCAGTGTGTGTCCGGAAATGCTCCTTCAAGTAACGTGCTTCAGAAAAATTCTTCCCACACACAGAGCAGGAGTGGGATTTCCCTTCTATGTGCAACAGTCTGTGTTTACGCAGGGACGAAGCACATCCAAACTTCTTGTCACAATCAGGGCAAGGGTGTCGTTTCTCTCCAGTGTGCACTGACCGGTGGTCTTCAAGATACGCCTTCTCGCTGAAACTCTTCCCACACACAGAGCAACTATAAGGTCTCTTTCCTGTGTGAGTCTTCTCATGCTTCAGGAGTTGTTTAGACAAGGCAAAGCTTTGCTCACACATAGAACAGTGGTGGGGTTTCCCTGTGTGTTGCAGAGAGTGGTCCTTTAACTGATCTGGACGGCTGAAACTCTTTCCACAGACAGAGCAGGAGTGGGGTTTTTCTCCTGAGTGCATCAGGAAGTGTTCCTTCATGCGTGATTGTAAGCTAAAACCCTTCCCACACACAGAGCAGGAGTAAGGTTTCTCTTCTGTGTGTAACCACTGGTGCCTTTTCAAGGCTGAGGCGAAACCAAACCTCTTGTCACATTTGGAGCAGATGTAAGGTTTCTCTCCAGTGTGCACTATCTGGTGGTCTTGAAGATGTCTTTTTACACGGAACTGCTTTCCACACACAGAGCAAGGGTATGGCTTTTCTCCTGTGTGTATTCTCATATGTATTAGCAGTTTTGATAACTTTTTGCAGTCTTGTCCGCACACTGAACAACAGTGAATTTTCTTAACTGTGTGATTCCCCTGGTGTTGTTCAGGTAGTCCTGATGTAGAGGGACTCCCTTCACTGTCAGAGCAGTGGTCATGTCTCTCTGCTGTGGCATAAGATGGGATGGATAAACAATGTGAAAATTTGGAACTGTAACAAAAAATATTTTTTTGTCCATGGAATAACTGAAAGTTATACAAATTTTTATTTTTGCAATCCATGCCCTTACAGAATAAGTCCCTTAACTTACCAAAAGCAGGATCCTCTTCCTCCTCTTTCACTATGATAACCAGTGGTGGTGTAAAACCATGACTCTCTCCTTTGTGTGTTCTCTGGTGTTTGGTAAGATTTGACGATGAAGAGAAACTCTCCCCGCACACGGAGCAACTGTACAGCTTGTCTCCTGTGTGCAAGGTCTGGTGTTTTTTCAGGTTTCCTTTGTCACTGAATTGCTTCCCACAAACAGAGCAGGAGTAAGGCTTTTCTCCTGTGTGAGTTCTCATATGTATTTGTAGTTTTGATAACTTGTGACAGTTTTTTCCACACACTGAACAAAAGTGAATCTTCTTAGCTGTGTGATTCCCCTGGTGTTGTTCAGGTAGTCCTGATGTAGAGGGACTCCCTTCACTCTCAGAGCAGTGGTCAGGTCTCTCTTCTGTGGTAAAGACATAAATATGGATTAACTCAAATTAGTCAACACCCCGACTAAGTCAAAATGTTTGTTCCTGACTAAACAGAAAATAAATATTGTAAAAGTATAGGGTCCATACTTTTCTCGAAAATGCTACATGTTAGCTTTTCCCATGAGATAACCTGGCACAGTTAGCCCTAAGCTAACCACCAGAAGGATATTTTATACCTCCAAATCAAGGCTGTTCCACTTAAAATCAAATCAAATGTTACTGGTCGTGTACACACAGTATTCTGCCGTTGTTAAAGCAGGTGCAGTGAAATGCTTATGTTTCTAGCTCCAACAGTGCAGTGTTACCTAACAATATAAAACAATACATACAAATCCCACCAGAATGTACCAGAACAGTCCAGAATATATATATACAATGTATAGACAGTATATGAATAGGAACGGTGTGTACAACGGTGTGTACTAGCTAGCCGGCTAGTAACAGTGACTATGTACATAGATAGGGCAGCAGTCTAAGGTGGTAGCCAGCTAGTAACAGTGACTATGTACATAGATAGACTGCTGCCCTAAGGTGGTAGCCAGCTAGTAACAGTGACTATGTACATAGATAGGGCAGCAGTCTAAGGTGGTAGCCGGCTAGTAACAGTGACTATGTACATAGATAGGGCAGCAGTCTAAGGTGGTAGCCAGCTAAGGTGGTAACAGTGACTATGTCTAATAGATAGGGGTAGTAAGGTGGTAGCCAGCTAGTAACAGTGACTATGTACATAGATAGGGCAGCAGTCTAAGGTGGTAGCAGCTGGTAACAGTGACTATGTACATAGATAGGGCAGCAGTCTAAGGTGGTAGCCAGCTAGTAACAGTAACTATGTACATAGATAGGGCAGCAGTCTAAGGGTGGTAGCCAGTACATAGGGCAGTAACAGTGACTATGTCCATAGGGCAGCAGTCTAAGGTGGTAGCCAGCTAGTAACAGTGACTATGTCCATTGGGCAGCAGTCTAAGGTGGTAGCCAGCTAGTAACAGTGACTATAGATAGGGCAGCAGTCTAAGGTGGTAGCCAGCTAGTAACAGTGAGCATAGGCAGCAGTCTAAGGTGGTAGCCAGCTAGTAACAGTGATTATGTCCATAGGGCAGCAGTCTAAGGTGGTAGCCAGCTAGTAACAGTGACTATGTACATAGGCAGCAGTCTAAGGTGGTAGCCAGCTAGTAACAGTGACTATGTCCATAGATAGGGCAGCAGTCTAAGGTGGTAGCCAGCTAGTAACAGTGACTATGTACATAGATAGGGCAGCAGTCTAAGGTGGTAGCCAGCTAGTAACAGTGACTATGTCCATAGGGCAGCAGTCTAAGGTGGTAGCCAGCTAGTAACAGTGACTATGTCCATAGGGCAGCAGTCTAAGGTGGTAGCCAGCTAGTAAAGTAACTATGTCCATAGATAGGGCAGCTTCTAAGGTGGTAGCCAGCTGGTAACATGTACATAGATAGGGCAGCAGTCTAAGGTGGTAGTGGCTGACTATGTACATAGATAGGGCTGCAGGTGGTAGCCAGCTAGTAACAGTGACTATGTACATAGATAGGGCAGCAGTCTAAGGTGGTAGCCAGCTAGTAACAGTGACTATGTCCATAGATAGGGCAGCAGTCTAAGGTGGTAGCCAGCTAGTAACAGTGACTATGTCATAGATAGGGCAGCAGTCTAAGGTGGTAGCCAGCTGTAACAGTGACTATGTCCATAGTAGGGCAGCAGTCTAAGGTGGTAGCCAGCTAGTAACAGTGACTATGTACATAGATAGGGCAGCAGTCTAAGGTGGTAGCCAGCTAGTAACAGTGACTATGTACATAGATAGGGCAGCAGTCTAAGGTGGTAGCCAGCTAGTAACAGTGACTATGATAGGGCAGCAGTCTAAGGTGGTAGCCAGCTAGTAACAGTGACTATGTACATGTAGGGCTAGTAACAGTGACTATGTCATAGGGCAGCAGTCTAAGGTGGTAGCCAGCTAGTAACAGTGACTATGTCATAGATAGGGCAGCAGTCTAAGGTGGTAGCCAGCTGTAACAGTGACTATGTACATAGATAGGGCAGCAGGTGGTAGCAGCTAGTCAGTAACTATGTACATAGATAGGGCAGCCTAAGGTGGTTATGACTATGTACATAGATAGGGCAGCAGTCTAAGGTGGTAGCCAGCTAGTAACAGTGACTATGTCCATAGGGCAGCAGTCTAAGGTGGTAGCCAGCTGGTAACAGTGACTATGTACATAGATGGCAGCAGTCTAAGGTGGTAGCCAGCTAGTAACAGTGACTATGTACATAGATAGGGCAGCAGTCTAAGGGTAGCCAGCTGGTAACAGTGACTATGTACATAGATAGGGCAGCAGTCTAAGGTGGTAGTAGTAACAGTGACTATGTCCATTGGGCAGCAGTCTAAGGTGGTAGCCAGCTAGTAACAGTGACTATGTACATAGATAGGGCAGCAGTCTAAGGTGGTAGCCAGCTAGTAACAGTGATTATGTCCATAGGGCAGCAGTCTAAGATGGTAGCCAGCTGGTAACAGTGACTATGTCCATAGATGGCAGCAGTCTAAGGTGGTAGCCAGCTAGTAACAGTGACTATGTACATAGATAGGGCAGCAGTCTAAGGTGGTAGAACAGCTGTAACAGTGACTATGTCCATAGATAGGCAGCATCGTCTAAAGATGGTAGCCAGGTAGTAACAGTGACTATGTACATAGATAGGGCAGCAGTCTAAGGTGGTAGCCCATTATGACTCGTCATAGATAGGCAGCAGTCTAAGGTGGTAGCCAGCTAGTAACAGTGACAATGTCCATAGGGCAGCAGTCTAAGGTGGTAGCCAGCTGGTAACAGTGACTATGTACATAGATAGGGCAGCAGTCTAAGGTGGTAGCCAGCTAGTAACAGTGACTATGTCATAGATAGGGCTTCCTAAGGTGGTAGCCAGAGGTAACAGTGACTATGCTGTAGATGTAACAGTGACTATGTACATAGATAGGGCAGCAGTCTAAGGTGGTAGCCAGCTAGTAACAGTGACTATGTACATAGATAGGGCAGCAGTCTAAGGTGGATAACAGTGACTATGTCCATAGGGCAGCAGTCTAAGGTTAGGTAACAGTGACTATGTACATAGATAGGGCAGCAGTCTAAGGTGGTAGCCAGCTAGTAACAGTGACTATGTACATAGATAGGGCAGCAGTCTAAGGTGGTAGCCAGCTAGTAACAGTGACTATGTACATAGGGCAGCCTAAGGTGGTAGCCAGCTAGTAACAGTGACTATGTACATAGGGCAGCAGTCTAAGGTGGTAGCCAGCTAGTAACAGTGACTATGTCCATAGGGGCAGCAGTCTAAGGTGGTAGCCAGCTAGTAACAGTGACTATGTCCATAGGGCAGCAGTCTAAGGTGGTAGCCAGCTAGTAACAGTGACTATGTACATAGATAGGGCAGCAGTCTAAGGTGGTAGCCAGCTGGTAACAGTGACTATGTACATAGGGCAGCAGTCTAAGGTGGTAGCCAGCTAGTAACAGTGACTATGTACATAGATAGGGCAGCAGTCTGAAGGTGGTAGCCAGCTAGTAACAGTGACTATGTACATAGATAGGGCAGCAGTCTAAGGTGGTAGCCAGCTAGTAACAGTGACTATGTCCATAGGGCAGCAGTCTAAGGTGGTTAGTAACAGTGACTATGTACATAGATAGGGCAGCAGTCTAAGGTGGTCTGCCAGCTAGTAACAGTGACTATGTACATAGATAGGGCAGCAGTTAAGGTGGTAGCCAGCTGTAACAGTGACTATGTACATAGATAGACTGCTGCCCTAAGGTGGTAGCCAGCTAGTAACAGTGACTATGTCCATAGGGCAGCAGTCTAAGGTGGTAGCCAGCTAGTAACAGACTATGTCCATAGGGCAGCAGTCTAACAGGGTGAACAGGATGTGGCTGTCCATTATGATCAGCTAGATAGGCAGGGTGACAGGCGTCTCGGCTTGATGATCGTTAGATGGTAAGTGAACATTGACTCGGGTCCATTATGAGCAGTCTAGATGGTAGCCAGCTAGTAACAGTGACTGTACATAGATAGGGCAGCAGTCTAAGGTGGCAGCTAGTAACAGTGACTATGCAGAGTTGGTCAGGGTGAACAGGATGTGGCTCGGGTCTATGATCGTCTAATGGTAGCAGGGTGAACAGACTATGTACATGATAGGGCAGCATCTAAGGTGGTCCATTAACATCATACATAGATGGTACAAGGTGAACAGGCTGTAACAGTGACTATGTCCATAGGGCATCAGTCTAGGATGGTAGCAGGGTGAACAGTGACCAGTCCATTAAGCAGTCTAAGGTGGTAGCAGGGTGAACAGGCTGACTCTGTCCATAGATAGGGAGCAGTCTAAGATGGTAGCAGGGTAACAGGACTATTTTCGGGTCCATTAGGGATCAGTCTAAGATGGTAGCACTGAACAGTGCTTTCTCCATATGATGTAGAAAAACAGTGAACAGCAGCTAAGGTGGCAGCTGGGTAACAGTGACTGATGTCATAGATAGGGTAGTCTAAGGTGGTGAACAACAGTGGCTATGTCCATTAGGGCAGCAGTCTAATGGTAGCAGGGTATAACAGTGACTATTCGGGTCCATTATAGGGCAGCAGTCTAGATGGTAGCAGGGTGTAACAGGACTATGTCCATAGATAGGGCAGCAGTCTAAGATGGTAGCCAGCTGGTAACAGTGATATGTCGGGTCCATTATGCAGCAGTCTAAGATGGTAGCAGGGTGTAACAGGCTGTGTCCATTGGGCAGCAGTCTCTTGGCATTCCTGTGACACCAGGGCTGTAGATGTCCTAGGGAGCAGGCAGGCAGCGTAACAGTGATTATGTCCATAGGGCAGCAGTCTAAGGTGGTTGCGGACAGTGCTATGTTATGGCAGCAGTCTACAGGTGATGCGATAGGGATGCAGTCTAAGGTGGTGCACTTTGTGGAATTTCTTTCCTTCTTAATGCGTTTGAGCCAATCAGTTGTGTTGTGACAAGGTTGGTATTCAGTGAAGATAGCCCTATTTGGTAAAAACAAGTCCATATTATGGAAAGAAAAGTGCTCAAATAAGCTAAAAGAGAAATGACAACCCATCATTATTTTAAGACATGAAGGTTAGTCAATTCAGAAAATTTCAAGAACTTTTAAAGTTTCTTCAAGTGCAGTAGCAAAAACCATCAAGTGCTATGATGAAACTGACTATTCATGAGGACCGTCAGAGGAAAGGAAGACCCAGAGTTAACCTCTGTGGAAGAGGATAACAGTTGATTAGAGTCACCAGCCTCAGAAATTGCAGCCTAGATAAATGCCTCAGAGTTCAAGTAACAGACACAACTCAACATAGCCAGCTAGTAACTGTTCAGAGGAGACTGCGTGAATCATGACCTTCATGGTAGCCAGCTAGTAACAGTGACTGCAAAGAAACCACTACTGACGGACAGCCCTATAAGAAGAAAAGGCTTTGGCCAAGAAAACGAGCAATGGACATTAGACCATTATGATTTTCTAGATGGTGCAAATCAGTCCTTTGGTCTGATGACAGCTCTAAATTTGAGATTTTTGGTTCCAACGCATTATGATTTTCGTGTCTTTGTCAGATCTGGAGGAGGTGAACAGATGATCTCTGCATGTGTGGTTCCCACTGTGAAGCATGGAGGTGGTGGTGTTATGGTGCTTTGCTGGTGACACTGTCAGGGATTTATTTATAATATTCAAGGCACACCTAGAACCAGCATGGCTACCACAGCATTCTGCAGTGATACGCCATCCCATCTGGTTTGTGATTAGAGGGACTATCATTTGTTTTTCAACAGGACAATGACCTAGAAGCAGGGTGAACAGGCCTCCAGGCTGTGTAAGATGGGCTATTTTACCAATTTTATACAGGACCAGGGCTCAGTCCATATGTGGGAACTCCTTCTGTGACAGACTGTTGGAAAAGCATTCCAGGTGAAGTTGGTTGAGAGCATGCCAACGGGATGTGTTCAAAGCTGTCATCAAGGCAAAGGGTGTTATGCTACTTTGAAGAATCTCAAATATAAAATAAATTGTTTTGGATCCTACATGATTCCATATGTGTCAGGCGGCAGTTTCAAACACTTTACACAAAAAGGGTATTATCATCATTTGTACATTATCACCATTTGTACATTATCACAGTGGGATTCCATTTCATAGTTTTGATGTCTTCACTATTATTCTATAATGTAGAAAACAGTAAAAATAAAGAAAACCCTTGAATGAGTAGGTGTGTGGAATCAAACTTTAATAAACTGGTACTGTATATATAAAACACAATATGTAAAACCAATATGCAATAGGTTGGCTGATGTGGAATTTTTTTCTTAAGTTTGAAATGTTCATGCTGTGACAGCTGGTATTCAGAAGATAGCATTTGGTAAACTACATTTTCTCATGCAAAGAGAAATCAGCTGGTTATGTTAGCATAGGGTCAATTACATTTTCTCATGCAATCAGCTGGTTGGTGTTAGCATAGGGCAGAGTTACTTTTCTCATGAGTCATCAGCTGGTTGTGTTAGCATAGACACAACTACATTTTCTCAAGGTATCAGCTGGTTGTGTTAGCATAGGACTACATTTTCTCATGCAATCAGCTGGTTGTGTTAGCATAGGGGTACATTTTCTCATGGTTATCAGCTGGTGATGGTGTTAGCATAGGGATTTATTTATTTTCTCATGCTATCAGCTGGTTGTGTTAGCATATGGATACATTTTCTCATGCAATGGAAAAGCATTCAGCTGGTTGTGTTAGCATAGTGTTCAAAGGTCATACATTTTCTCAAATATAAAATAAATGTTTTGGATCAGCTGGTTGTGTTAGCATAGTTTTGGATACATTTTCTCATGCAATCAGCTGGAATTGTGTTCCAAACTTTAATAAACTGGTACTGTATTTTCTCATGCATATCAGCTGGTTGTGTTACAGGAAATGTTCATGGATCAGCTGGTTGTGTTAGCATAGGGCTAATCAAGGTATCAGCTGGTTATGTTCATAGGGCGTTTTCTCAAGGTATCAGCTGGTCGTGTTAGCACAGGGCTACGTTTTCTCATGGTTAGCAAGCTTAAGCAAGAAGGTTGCAAGATGGACCCATTAAATATCAAAGCTATAGTACAACACAAACACTTTTACTCACCGAAAGCAGGATCCTCCTCTTTCACTTTGACATCCAGTACAACAGACTCCTCTACCGCTGCAGACACCTGCTGCTGTGATCCCTGTCCAGGAGCTTGGCTCAGGCTAGCCACAGGTCCTTCTCCAGCATGGAGACAGCACTGATTTGCCGACGAGGATAATTCATTTCTGCAGAGAGAGCAGGGGTAAGGTTTCACCTCAGTGTGAACTCGCTGGTGTCTTTTGTGGAGTGTTGAAGCTGAGAAACTCTTATCACACTGACAGCAGTGGTACGGGTGCTCTCCGGTGTGCTGTTGCATGTGAATCTTGAAAGTCCACGATTGGCTGAATTCCTTCCCACATTCTGAGCAGCTGTATTGTGCGACACTAGTGTGGGATTGTTTGTGTCTTGCTAGAGAGCTACGGTGATCAAAGGTATTTTTACAGGAGGTACAACGGTAAGGTTTCTCTCTATCAGCATTGACAGAAACAACCATTTCCTCCTCCTCTTCCTCTTTGACATTAATTGCCAGCACCTGTTCCTCGTCTTCGACCTTGATATTCATAGTTTGACTGCCCGATGATGACACCATATCTGGAATTCCCAGTGTACACTGATTGCTATGGTTACTGGCATGGCTGCATTGACGTTTGCGAAGACCTTCGGTCGAAGCGAAACCCCTCCCGCAATCAGAGCACTCGTAAGGTTTCTCTCCAGTGTGCACAGTCTGATGCTGCCTGAGCCTCGACGGTGACTCGTATCTCTTCCCACACTGTGAGCATTGGTAAGGTTTCGGTGTGGGTGCTCCTGTATGGCGTCGTACGTGTCTCGATAGAGTTCCCTTACAGCCAAAGCTCATCTCGCAGTAGGAGCACTGGTGAGGTCTCTCCCGGTGTGCTTTCTCATGTGCATCTTCAGTTCATATGCAGAGAAACATTCCTTTCCACAATCGGAGCACGGGTGCTTCTTTGTCGCGTCTGGCTGCTTCCCTCCAGGGTGGGTCATCTGATGTCTTTCCAGGTGGGGCTTCAGTGTGAATCGCTTCCCGCACACAGAGCACTGGTAAGGCTTCTCTCCTGTATGTGTTCGGAAATGTCTCTTCAGTTTGGAGGGGTGAACAAAGTCTTTCCCACATATTGGACAGACGGAAGACTCCTTAGCAAGGTTTGTGTGTGTTCTCAGGTGTCTATTGAAATTAGATGGGTGAGCGATCTCTATTCCACAATCTGGGCAGCTCCAAAACTTCTTAGCTCTAGGATTCTCCTGGTGCTGTTCAGGTTCTGCTGGTGCCCCATCACTAGAGCTGGAGTTAGAACTCGCTCCTCGTTCGACTGGAAAATGAAAGGGGGGGGGGGTCATTCAACCTCAAAAAACACAAGAGGCTTTTAACACCCACGTTCTGAAATCGTTTCTATAGTTAGACAACATAAGCGTTCCAGAAACATTTGTGTTCGAATGATGTGATTTGATCTCTGAGGAATACAGCTAATTGATTGAATCCAAATTGGCCATTCTAATTTAAGAGATTCATATGATCTTCAGTAAATATAGTAATATATATTAAAGTACCAGACATCCAATTCAAGTGGTCAAAAGTCACCCAGACAACACCCAGACAACCAGTGTTACAGTATCAGTTCTTTGCCTTGCATATAATATAGTAATAAGTAATATATAATAATATAATATAGTAATAAGTAATATATAATAAGTACAGTGCCTCGCATATAATATAGTAATAATATATATAATAATATAATATAGTAATAAGTAATATATAATAAGTACAGTGCCTCACATATAATACATATAATATATATATAATATAGTAATAAGTAATATATAATAAGTACAGTGCCTGCATATAATACATATAATATATATAATATAATATAGTAATAAGTAATATATAATAAGTACAGTGCCTTGCATATAATACATATATATATATATATAATATAGTAATAAGTAATATATAATAAGTACAGTGCCTCGCATATAATACATATATATATATATATATAATATAGTAATAAGTAATATATAATAAGTACAGTGCCTTGCATATAATACATATAATATATATATAATATAGTAATAAGTAATATATTATAAGTACAGTGCCTCGCATATAATACATATAATATATATATAATATAGTAATAAGTAAAATATAATAAGTACAGTGCCTTGCATATAATACATATAATAATAATTAATATATTATAAGTATAATATAATATATTATATAAGTAATATATAATAAGTACAGTGCCTCGCCAAAGTATTCATCCCCCTTGGTGTTTTAACTATGTTGTTGCATTTTACAACCTGTAATTTAAATAAATTTTTTGGGGGGGGGGGGTGTTTCATGTAATGGACATACACAAAATAGTCCAAATTGGTGAAGTGAAAAAATGAAAAGTGGTGCGTGTATATGCATTCACCCCCTTTGCTATGAAGCCCCTAAATAATATCTGGTGCAACCAATTACCTTCAGAAGTCACATAATTATTTAAATCAAGTCCACCTGTGTGCAATCTAAGTGTCACATGATCTCAGTATATATACACACACCTGTTCTGAAAGGCCCCAGAATCTGCAACACCACCAAGCAAGCGGCACCATGAAGACCGAGGAGCTCTCCAAACAGGTCAGGGACAAAGTTGTGGAGAAGTACAGATTAGGGTCGGGTTATAAAAACTTATCTGAAACTTTTAACATCCCACGGAGCACCATTAAATCCATTATTAAAAAATGGAAAGAATATGGCACCACAACAAACCTGCCAAGAGAGGACCGCCCACCAAAACTCACCGACCAGGCAAGGAGGGCATCAATCAGAGAGGCAACAAAGAGACCAAAGATAACCCTGAAGCAGCTGCAAAGCTCCACAGCGGAGATTAGAGTATCTGTCCATACGACCACTTTAAGCCGTACACTACACAGAGCTGGGCTTATTATTTAACAAGGCAAGTCAGTTAAGAACAAATTCTTATTTTCAATGACGGCCTAGGAACAGTGGGTTAACTGCCTTGTTCAGGGGCAGAACGACAGAGTTGTACCTTGTCAGCTCGGGGATTTGAACTTGCAACCTTCCGGTTACTAGTCCAACGCTCTAACCACTAGGCTACCCTGCTGAACCCTTTACGGAATAGTGAAGATAAAAAAATTGCTTAAAGAAAAAAAATAAGCACGTTTGGTGTTTGCCAAAAGACATGTGGAAGACAGTGCTCTGGTCAGATGAGACAAAATTTAGCTTTTTGGCCATCAAGGAAAACGCTATCTGGCGAAAACCCAACACTTCTCATTACACCGAGAACACCATCCCCACAGTGAAGCATGGTGGTGACAGCATCATGCTGTGGGGATGTTTTTCTCATCGACAGGGACTGGGAAACTGGTCAGAATGGAAGGAATGATGGATGGCGCCAAATACAGGGAAATTCTTGAGGGAAACCTGTTTCAGTCTTCCAGAGATTTGAGCCTGGAACAGAGGTTCACCTTCCAGCAGGACAATGAACCTAAGCATTCTGTTAAAGCAACACTCAAGTGGTTTAAGGGGAAACATGTATATGTCTTGTAAGGGCCTAGTCAAAGCCCAAAACTCAATCCAATTGAGAAGCTGTGGTATGACTTAAAGACACCAGCGGAACCCATCCAACTTGAAGGAGCTGTTTTGCCTTGAAGATTGGGCAAAAATCCCAGTGGCTAAATGTGCCAAACTTATAGAGACATACCCCAAGAGACATGCAGCTGTAATATCTGCAAAAGGTGTCGCGACAAAGTATTGACTTTGGGGGGTTGAATAGTAATGAACGCTCAAGTTCAGTTTTTTTTGTCTTATTGCTTGTTTGTTTCACAAATATAAAATATTTTCCATCTTCAAAGTTGTAGGCATGTTGTGTCAATCAAACGATACAACCCCCCCAAAAAAATCTATTTTAATTCCAGGTTGTAAAAGCAACAAAATAGTAAAAATACCAAGGGGGGGAACACTTTAACAAGTCACTGTATGTCTGACGAGAACTGCGGCTTGGAGTATTGCTTCTTTGTAATGGATTCCTTGTGAATCTGGTGATTTTATTTTATTCCCTGTTCAGACAAAATTAGCCATTGAAGATGCTTGCATTATTTGCCATTAATTATTGTGGAGGAACCAGGTTT
>NC_088216.1:14174869-14190611 GCF_036934945.1 Oncorhynchus masou masou
AGCCTTTTTGAAATCGGACACTGTGGTGGATTAACAACAAGATTACCTTAAATTACATTTACATTACATTACATTTAAGTCATTTAGCAGACGCTCTTATCCAGAGCGTACTTACAAATTGGTGAATTCACCTTCTGACATCCAGTGGAACAGCCACTTTACAATAGTGCATCTAAATCATTTAAGGGGGGGTGAGAAGGATTACTTATCCTATCCTAGGTATTCCTTGAAGAGGTGGGGTTTCAGGTGTCTCCGGAAGGTGGTCATTGACTCCGCTGTCCTGGCGTCGTGAGGGAGTTTGTTCCACCATTGGGTGGCCAGAGCAGCGAACAGTTTTGACTGGGCTGAGCGGGAACTGTACTTCCTCAGTGGTAGGGAGGCGAGCAGGCCAGAGGTGGATGAACGCAGTGCCCTTGTTTGGGTGTAGGGCCTGATCAGAGCCTGGAGGTACTGCGGTGCCGTTCCCCTCACAGCTCCGTAGGCAAGCACCATGGTCTTGTAGCGGATGCGAGCTTCAACTGGAAGCCAGTGGAGAGAGCGGAGGAGCGGGGTGACGGGAGAGAACTTGGGAAGGTTGAACACCAGACGGGCTGCGGCGTTCTGGATGAGTTGTAGGGGTTTAATGGCACAGGCAGGGAGCCCAGCCAACAGCGAGCGTAATCCAGACGGGAGATGACAAGTGCCTGGATTAGACCTGCGCCGTCTCTGTGTGAGGCAGGGTCGTACTTCATGGATGTTGTATATGAACCTACAGGAACGGGCCACCGCCATGATGTTGGCTGAGAACGACAGGTGTTGTCCAGGATCACGCCAAGGTTCTTAGCGCTCTGGGAGGAGGACACAATGGAGTTGTCAACCGTGATGGCGAGATCATGGAACGGGCAGTCCTTCCCCGGGAGGAAGAGCAGCTCCGTCTTGCCGAGGTTCAGCTTGAGGTGGTGATCCGTCATCCACACTGATATGTCTGCAGACATGCAGAGATGCGATTCGCCACCTGGTCATCAGAAGGGGGAAAGGAGAAGATTAATTGTGTCGTCTGCATAGCAATGATAGGAGAGACCATGTGAGGTTATGACAGAGCCAAGTGACTTGGTGTATAGCGAGAATAGGAGAGGGCCTAGAACAGAGCCCTGGGGGACACCAGTGGTGAGGAGACAGATTCTCGCCACGCCACCTGGTAGGAGCGACCTGTCAGGTAGGGGCACTTAATCCAAGCGTGGGCCGCGCCGGGAGATGCCCAACTCGGAGAGGGTGGAGAGGAGGATCTGATGGTTCACAGTATCGAAGGCCAGCCGATAGGTCTAGAAGGATGAGAGAGAGTTAGCTTTAGCAGTGCGGAGCGCCTCCGTGATACAGAAGAAGGCCGTCTCAGTTGAATGACTAGTCTTGAAACCTGACTGATTTGGATCAGAAAGGTCATTCTGAGAGAGATAGCGGGAGAGCTGGCCAAAAGGACTGACACGTTCAAGAGTTTTGGAGAGAAAAGAAAGAAGGGATACTGGTCTGTAGTTGTTGACATCGGAGGGATCGAGTGTAGGTTTTTTCAGAAGGGGTGCAACTCTCGCTCTCTTGAAGACGGAAGGGACGTAGCCAGCGGTCAGGGATGAGTTGATGAGCGAGTGAGGTAAGGGAGAAGGTCTCCGGGGAATGGTCTGGAGAAGAGGAGGGGATAGGGTCAAGCGGGCAGGTTGTTGGGTGGCCGTCGTCACAAGAAGCGAGATTTCATCTGGAGAGAGGGGAGAAAGAGGTCAGAGCACAGGGTAGGGCAGGTGTGAGCAGAACCAGCGGTGTCGCTTGACTTAGCAAACGAGGATCGGATGTTGTCGACCTTCTTTTCAAAATGGTTGACGAAGTTATCTGCAGAGAGGAGGAGGGGGAGGAGGATTCAGGAGGGAGCAGAAGGTGGCAAAGAGCTTCCTAGGGTTAGAGGCAGATGCTTGGAATTTAGAGTGGTAGAAAGTGGCTTTAGCAGCAGAGACAGAGGAGGAAAATGTAGAGAGGAGGGAGTGAAAGGATGCCAGGTCCGCAGGAGAGGCGAGTTTTCCTCCATTTCCGCCTGCTGCCCGGAGCCCTGTTCTGTGAGCTCGCAATGAGTGCGTCCGAGCACGGATGGGAGGGGAGGACCGAGGCCGGCCTGGAGGATAGGGGAGGGATTGTATAAAATACTTGTATGTTTGCTGAATTTGAATTATGAGATTTCTGTTTGAATTTGGCGCCCTGCACTTTCACTGGCTGGTTAACGGGGTCACAAAAAAATGGGCTGAATACCACATAACTTTTTACTAGCAACACATGTATTGTTTTTGAAACATTACAAAGCACATCTGTTTTTTTGTGTTTTGTTGGTGTCATTTAAGCAGGATATTAATAGTTTAGCTGGTAAGACATTTTAGTGGCTGGTGGACCAAAAATAATATTTTAAGGCCATTTGAACCATTTTGATTGTTATTCTCCATCCTAAATAAACGTTTATTATTTTCTCACCAGGCTGGGCACAAACCCACAGAGTCCCTGCCTTCTGACCAGAGCCATAGTGAAGCCTCCACTCAAACTGCTGGGATGACTGTTAACGTTAAAGAGGAGGAGCAAACACTTGGACTGAAGATTAAAACTGAAGAACTGGAGGAGGAGGAGGAGGAAGAAGAAGAAGAAGAAGAAGAAGAAGAGGAAGAAGAGGAGGAGGAAGTTGTTGGGCTGATTAATTCTGATGGAGAAGAAATGGACTGGGATTCTTCTCTTCTTGGTATGTTGAGATGAGTTTGTGAGTCAGGTAACTTTCCCAAAATGCCCAGGTTTTTCAGAAATCCTGGTTGGAAGATTCCCAGAATCAGGAGGGAATAAACAGGAAATCCGGAATCCTCCAGCCAAGATTTCAGTAAAACCTGGGAATTTTCTCTTGACTCGTCTGCTGCTTTGTTTAACCTGTTCCAATTTTTTTCACACAGGATATAATCCCTGTCAGAGTTCTGACATTGAAGAGAGTCCCTCTACATCAGGAGAACCTGAACATCACCAGGAGAATCACAACGCTAAGAGCTCTCACTGCTGTTCAGTGTGTGGAAAAGACTGCCAAAAATTATCGGCGCTACAGAAACACATGAGAATTCACACAGGAGAGAAGCCTTACCCCTGTACTTTGTGTGGAAACCAATTCCGCGAGAAGGGACACCTGAAAGCACACCTGAAAACACACACCGGAGAGAAACCTTACCACTGCCCCGCCTGTGGGATGAAGTTCGCCCATTTGGGAGCCATGAAAATACACCTGCTGACACACACTGGAGAGAAACCTTACCCCTGCTCTGTGTGTGGGAAGAGTTTACCCAATCATCGCGTTTGAAGCAACATTTCCGGACGCACACAGGAGAGAAACCTTACTCCTGCTCTGTATGCAGGAAGAGTTTTGCCAGACCAGCAGACCTTAAAGTCCACCACAGAGATCACACAGGGGAGAAACCTTACAGCTGCACTGAATGTGGCCAGAGCTTCACCAGTTCCCACAACCTATGGAAACATCAGAAGACCCATCTACCACCTGGACTACCGCAACCTGTTGAGTTTGACAACCACAACCAAACACCAGAGATGAATGATAAAAACGAAGTACTGAAGGAGGAAGATGAGGAGGAGGAATTTGGTGTTCTGATCAATTCTGATGGAGAAGAAGTTGGATTGGACTTGGATCCTCCTCGTCTCAATCCTCTGGGTTTTGAGGAAGAGGAGAGTCCGTCAACATCAGGAGAAACTGAACAACACCAGGTGAACCACAATACAGCGCTGAGGTACAGCTGCTCTGTGTGTGGGAAGCAGTTCAACCACAAAGGACATCTGCGAAGACACGAGTGTTCATTCAGTTGAAAAACCTTATGGTTGCGCAGACTGCGACAAGATGTTCGGTTCCACCATAGCTCTGAATAGACACAAGAAGTTACACAGAGAAGAGAAACCTCACATTTGCACAGTGTGTGGGAAAGGTTTTGTTCAACTGTCACGTTTGAAGGAACACTACCCGGCACTCGGGAGAGAAACCACACTGCTGCTCTGTGTGTGGGAAGCGCTTCACTACTGCGTCGTACCTCAAAACGCACAGCAAAGTCCACCTGGGGGAGAGTCCTTATACCTGTAACATATGTAGGAGAGATTGCCAGAAGTTGTCCGCATTCAAGTTACACATGAGGATCCACACAGGAGAGAAGCCCTTCAGTTGCTCTGTGTGCGAGAAGCAGTTCACTCAGAAAAGACATCTGCAAGACCACCAGAAAGTACACACTGGAGAGAAACCGTACCCATGCCCCCACTGTGACAAGCGGTTCAGCTTCTCCTCCGCCTTAAAAAAGACACCAGCAGTTACACACAGGAGAAAAACCCCACAGCTGCTTTGTGTGTGGGAATAGTTTCTCTCAAGCAGGGCGCCTGAAAGAACACCTACAGACGCACTCGGGAGAGAGACCTTTCTCCTGCACTGTCTGCGAGAAAACCTTCAGAAAAGCTTCTGAACTCACGATACACAACAGATCTCATACAGGAGAGACCGTACTGCTGTGCCGAATGTGGTAAGACGTTCACCAGTTCTATGAAGCTGGGACGACACAAGAAGATCCATCAGAACACAAAAACCGAAGAGGTTCTGACTAAAGATGTGAAGAGTATTCCATGAGTATTGATGATGATGAAGAAGTGGAGGCTGCCTCCGCAGTTAGTGGATGCTAGTAGGGTGAAGAGGAGAAGGAGGAGCCTCTACAGTTAGTGGATGCTAGTAGGGTGAAGAGGAGAAGGAGGAGCCTCTACAGTTGCTAGTAGGATGAAGAGGAGAAGGAGGAGCTCTAGTAGGCTAGTGAAGAGGAGGAGGAGCCTCTACAGTTAGTGGATGCTAGTAGGGTAAAGGAGGAGCCTCTACAGTTAGTGGATGGATGCTAGTAGGGTGAAGAGGAGAAGGAGCCTCTACAGTTAGTGGATGCTAGTAGGGTGAAGAGGAGAAGGAGGAGCCTCTACAGTTAGTGGATGCTAGTAGGGTGAAGAGGAGGAGCCTCTACAGTTAGTGGATGCTAGTAGGGTGAAGAGGAGAAGGAGGAGCCTCTACAGTTAGTGGATGCAAGTAGGGTGAAGAGGAGGAGCCTCTACAGTTAGTGGATGCTAGTAGGGTGGATAATCGTGATGATTGAACGAGTGCCGCTTGATGACCGTTGGTCTCCTAACGAGGTGCCGGTTGAGACTGGGAATGATGAACAATGATGAGCTCATAATGTAAATATATATATGTATCTGCACACTGATGCATGTTTCCAAGAATTGTATTTTTATTTTAAGTGAGCATTGTTTTTGTGAAAGGTTAATGGTTTCAAGATTAAGCCAATTTGTATCAAATACATTGTAACTATAAAAAAGAAAGGCATGAAATGTGCATAAAGACAGCAGACTGAGCATTATAAAGCAGATAAACAACATACTATCACCCATCAGTCCATCCAACGTGAGAAATGACATGAGCAAACAAGCTGGTGGTATCTAGAAACATTTTAATAAAGTGATCATTGTTCTTTTCTATTTTATTATGGTTAATTCATGTGATAATATGCTAATTATGCAACAATCCAAATATTAGGTTTGTAAGTCCATAGAATAGCTCTTCTTCCCTGTTCTTAACACTTTACAATAACTCGTCTTTTAATATCAATGTTCATAATCTTAGCAAACGATGTTAGTTGTTTTAGAAAGTAGGATATTGCTGAAAGAAGCGTGTGTGTGTGTGGACAATCATTTCAGAATGAGGTGTTTGTGGAATATTGATAAGAATGTGATGTCATAATCGTGTTACGTGATGTCATAATCATGTTACGTGAACAATGGAAATAAAAGTACAGATAGTGAATGTGCTCGTCCTTTCATTGTCCGGAGTCGGCACGTGTTGTTGTTGTTTGACATTTACACTGTGGCATGCCATTATTACAACACCTCTCAACATATGTGGTTTCTGGTTTTAGTGGAGAGGATCCAGCCTGGTACAGCCATCCAGAGGTCTCGCGAGCTCGCGTTCCGATTTACTGCAGAGGTAATCAGTCTGGTAATGCCATGCGCAGGTGATTCGCTGCAGCGGTAATCAGTCTGGTAATGCCATGCACAGGTACAGCGGTAATTCGCTGCAGATTCGGTAATCAGTCTGGTAATGCCATGCGCAGGTGATTCGCTACAGCGGTAATCAGTCTGGTAATGCCATGCGCAGGTGATTCGCTGCAGCTGGTAATCCAGTCTGATTCGCTAATAATCCTGGTAATGTGCGCAGGTGGCGTCGTCCTGCTTCATGCTTCCGGGGTCCTGTCTCCATCTTTTTTGAACGGGCTTTGACAATTCTATCATCAAATTTGTGAAATATTGGTGGTATATTGGCATATACCACACCCCCTCGGGCCTTATTGCTTTACTATGCCAAGGCTGTCAGCCAATCAGCATTCAGATTATTTTCTTGTTTGTGGATGAATGTACTTCTCCCAGATGCATTTTATGATGTTTTTACATTGAAGACCATTCAAAACTCCTACAAAAGGGAATGACTACAAGGCTACTTCCTGGAAAACTACGGATCACTTTCGTACCGTATACACAAGGCTTGCATTGGAAGGGGCGAGAAGGGGGCGAGGGTGTGGGGGACAATCAAGAGGATGAGGGGGTTCCGAAGGGATAGGATCCCGTGTTGACCAGTGGGAGGATATGGCAGTAAGAGAGGAGGAAGAAGAGAATAGGCTGGGTTTCTCCTCTGTTATGATGACTAAAGCATTTCTCCTTTGTCAGAAGGAGGGAGAGAGAGGTGGTGGTGAAGAGGGCAATAGGCTGGGTTTCTCCTCTGTTAGGAGAGAGAGAACGAGAGGAGAACCACCCTACTATGGTAGAGGTGAAGAGGGCAATAGGCTGGGTTTCTGCAAGTTCAAACCTCCGAGCTGACAAGGTACAAATCTGTCGTTCTGCCCCTGAACAGGCAGTTAACCCACTGTTCCTAGGCCGTCATTGAAAATAAGAATTTGTTCTTTCACTGATTGCCTAGTTAACTAAAGGGTTGAAAATAAATATATTCAACCTCACATTTAAAATAAACATTGTACAGGAAAAGCAAAACACAATCATAAAAAACAGCAACACTCTGAAATACCTTAGAGGCGTTAGAAGAGGCATCAGACAAGCCAGTTGTCTTTTGGGTCGACTTCACCTGAGCAGGATAAGCTGTGTTATGTCAGGTTGGCCCATTTCAGTGAAGAGGCGCTGGATAACGTAATGGAGTCTGAACTGAGGGAGTAAATCCAGATGAATAACGGAGTCTACTGGGGAGTAGTGGTGCCAATCAAATGAGGTGCTGGATAACATAATGGAGTCTACTGGGGGAGTGGTGCCAATCCAGAAGCCAGGGGAGGAGCCAACGAGGGCATGAAGCTATCGGCCAATAGCCCTAATCGTGTTTAAGGTTGCGTACAGAGAGACTGACCAACTTCCTGGAGAGTAGGGGTTTAGTGGCCACGTCAGAGTGAGTTCAGGGAATCGAAGGGAACTAAGGAACCCAGTGGTCTGCCGAGAAGCAGAGGTCAGGAAGCCTGATGTGGAGATGACCTAGTTGTCTGTCTGATGTGGAGATGACTGTTGTCTGTCTGATGTGGAGATGACCTAGTTGTCTGTCTGATGTGGAGATGACCTAGTTGTCTGTCTGATGTGGAGAAGACCTAGTTGTCTGTCTGATGTGGAGAAGACCTAGTTGTCTGTCTGATGTGGAGATGACCTAGTTGTCTGTCTGATGTGGAGAAGACCTGTTGTCTGTCTGATGTGGATGTTGTCTGTCTGACCTAGTTGTCTGTCTGATGTGGAGAAGACCTAGTTGTCTGTCTGATGTGGAGATGACCTAGTTGTCTGTCTGATGTGGAGATGACCTAGTTGTCTGTCTGATGTGGAGATGACCTAGTTGTCTGTCTGATGTGTTGATATGTGGAGAAGACCTAGTTGTCTGTCTGATGTGGGAGAAGACCTGATGTGGAGAAGACCTAGTTGTCTGTCTGATGTGGATCGTTGTCTGTCTGATGTGGAAGACCTAGTTGGGAAGTTGTCTAATGTGGAGATGACCTAGTTGTCTGTGTGATGTGGAGAAGACCGATGTGGAGAAGACCTGATGTGGAGATAGTTGTCTGTCTGATGTGAAGACCTAGTTGTCTGTCTGAGGGTGAAGTTGTCTGTCTGATGGAGAAGACCTGTTGTCTGTCTGATGTGGAGATGACCTAGTTGTCTGTCTGATGTGGAGATGACCTAGTTGTCTGTCTGATGTGGGAGATGACCTAGTTGTCTGTCTGATGTGGAGATGACCTAGTTGTCTGTCTGATGTGGAGAAGACCTAGTTGTCTGTCTGATGTGGAGATGACCTAGTTGTCTGTCTGATGTGGAGATGACCTAGTTGTCTGTCTGATGTGGAGAAACCTAGTTGTCTGTCTGATGTGGAGATGACCTAGTTGTCTGTCTGATGTGGATACCTAGTTGTCTGTCTGATGTGGAGATGACCTAGTTGTCTGTCTGATGTGGAAGACCTAGTTGTCTGTCTGATGTGGAGAAGACCTAGTTGTCTGTCTGATGTGGATAGTTGTCTGTCTGATGTGGAGATGACCTAGTTGTCTGTCTGATGTGGAGAAGACCTAGTTGTCTGTCTGATGTGGAGATGACCTAGTTGTCTGTCTGATGTGGAGATGACCTAGTTGTCTGTCTGATGTGGAGACCTAGTTGTCTGTCTGATGTGGAGAAGACCTAGTTGTCTGTCTGATGTGGAGAAGACCTAGTTGTCTGTCTGATGTGGAGATGACCTAGTTGTCTGTCTGATGTGGAGATGACCTAGTTGTCTGTCTGATGTGGAGATGACCTAGTTGTCTGTCTGATGTGGAATAGTTGTCTGTCTGATGTGGAGATGACCTAGTTGTCTGTCTGATGTGGAGACTGACCTAGTTGTCTGTCTGATGTGGAGATGACCTAGTTGTCTGTCTGATGTGGAGAAGACCTAGTTGTCTGTCTGATGTGGAGATGACCTAGTTGTCTGTCTGATGTGGAGAAGACCTAGTTGTCTGTCTGATGTGGAGATGACCTAGTTGTCTGTCTGATGTGGACCTAGTTGTCTGTCTGATGTGGAGATACTAGTTGTCTGTCTGATGTGGAGAAGACCTAGTTGTCTGTCTGATACCTAGATCCTAGAAAGGTTGTCTGTCTGATGTGGAGATGACCTAGTTGTCTGTCTGATGTGGAGATGACTAGTTGTCTGTCTGATGTGGAAGCTTTGTCTGTCTGATCCTAGTTGTCTGTCTGATGTGGAGATGATACTATTTTGATATCTGAAAGGAAGGGGTTTGCTGATGAAGCCTGTTTTATTTAACCTTTATTTAACCAGGCAAGTCAGTTAAGAACAAATTCTTATTTTCAATGACGGCCTGGGAACAGTGGGTTAACTGCCTGTTCAGGGGCAAACGACAGATTTGTACCTTGTCAGCTCGGGGTTTGAACTGCGCAACCTTCCGGTTACTAGTCCAACACTCAAACCACTAGGCTACCCTGCCGCCCCAGAATGCTGTTGTCGGAAGAAGGAAGAACAAGTGGATATAGGTCAGGAGTGGGAAAAAGAAAGGAGTGGGACAACATTCCACAGGCCACCAATCAACAGCGTGATCAACTCTTTGCGAAGGCTGACAGTATATTGGGGTAAATGGTGGTCCCACCAGATTCTAGTTTTCTGATCCTCTTTGAAATTGTAGCATGTTTCGTTTATATTTTTTGTTCAGTGCCACCACATACGATCATTTTTTTTTTTTTTTTGTGTGTGTAACAATTCCACGTCAATAATAACATTTTCTCAAAATGATTGTTGGAAATTCAAACTAACGCAGAAGCACCAGCCTTTGCCACATGGACACACTGACCAATAGGTGGCTGAAGAAATGAGCGCATGGAACTCATGAATGGCCTCTATAGGCCGATGCAGCAGTAGGCCCATAACTTCCATCATCAGCTGAGTGACATAGAGGACTGAAGCCCACAGATGACAACAGAGCATCCTGATACAGATGACACTCCGCATTTCAGAGCGTCACACTTCCCCGGTCCTGATACACACCCGTCAGGTTCTTTCAGTCACATTGATCTACTCTGCATTTCTAAGGCAGTTGAGCGTCACTACAGTCCCGGTTTCGAATCCAGACTGCATCACATCCGGCCTTGATTGGGAGTCCCGTCAGGTAGTACACAATTGGCCGGGTTTGACCGGGAGGAGGCTGTCATTGTAAGTAATAATTTGTTCTTTAACTGACTTGCCTAGTTAAATTAAAAAGAAATAGGTCTCTCAGCATTACCAGGACAGACAAACCACACATGGGCACTCCAAACAGAAAGACAATTCAAACCTTGTCTAAACTCCTAAATGATGGTTATGAAATAAACAAAGTTGTTTCTCACAAAGGGTAGCAGGTTGTGAACTCTGCAAAGAAAGTTTCCCTCTGAGAATAGTAAATGACTGTAATACAAGGCATTAACAGAAATCTCAGTAACCAAAAGACAGAGATGAACAGTTACTCTGCCTGACTGGTTACATATGTAATGGGATTTTATTAAAATAAACCGTCAAAGGAAAACAATTTGCACAATGAAATAATACATGTGGAAGAATTGTCTGTAGAGCTGAGGGTATTCTGGAGAGCTGAGAGCATTCTGGAGAGTTGAGAGCATTCTGGAGAGCTGAGAGTATTCTGGAGAGCATTCTGAGAGCCGAGAGCATTCTGGAGAGCTGAGAGTATTCTGGAGAGCTGAGAGCATTCTGGAGAGCTGAGAGCATTCTGGAGAGCTGAGCATTCTGGAGAGCTGAGAGCATTCTGAGAGCTGAGAGCATTCTGGAGAGCAGAGCATTCTGTAGAGCTGAGAGCTCTTGAGATTGAGAGCATTCCGCAGAGCTGAGACACCCTGAGAGCTGAGAGCATTCTGAGAGCCGAGCATTCTGGAGAGCGAGTACCTTGAGCCGAGAGCATTCTGAGAGCCGAGCATTCTGGAGAGCCGAGAGCATTCTGGAGAGCCGCAGAGCACTTGGAGAGCCGAGAGCATTCTGAGAGCCGAGAGCTGGAGAGCCGAGGAGTATTCTGAGAGCCGAGAGCATTCTGAGAGCCGAGAGCATTCTGAGAGCCAGAGCATTCTGGAGAGCCAGACATCTTCAGAGCCGAGAAAGACTCTGTAGAGCCGAGAGCATTCTGTAGAGCCGAGAGCATTCTGTAGAGCCGAGAGCATTCTGGAGAGTTGAGAGCATTCTGTAGAGCTGAGAGCATTCTGGAGAGCTGAGAGCATTCTGTAGAGCTGAGAGCATTCTGTAGAGCTGAGAGCATTCTGTAGAGCTGAGAGCATTCTGGAGAGCTGAGAGCATTCTGGAGAGCTGAGAGCATTCTGGAGAGCTGAGAGCATTCTGGAGAGCTGAGAGCATTCTGGAGAGCTGAGAGCATTCTGGAGAGCTGAGAGCATTCTGTAGAGCTGAGAGCATTCTGGAGAGCTGAGAGCATTCTGGAGAGCTGAGAGCATTCTGGAGAGCTGAGAGCATTCTGGAGAGCTGAGAGCATTCTGGAGAGCTGAGAGCATTCTGGAGAGCCGAGAGCATTCTGGAGAGCCGAGAGCATTCTGGAGAGCCGAGAGCATTCTGGAGAGCCGAGAGCATTCTGGAGAGCCGAGAGCATTCTGGAGAGCCGAGGCATTCTGGAGAGCCGAGAGCATTCTGGAGAGCCGAGAGCATTCTGGAGAGCCGAGAGCATTCTGTAGAGCTGAGAGCATTCTGGAGAGCTGAGAGCATTCTGTAGAGCTGAGAGCATTCTGTAGAGCTGAGAGCATTCTGGAGAGCTGAGAGCATTCTGGAGAGTTCTGTAGGGCTGAGAGCATTCTGGAGAGCTGAGAGCATTCTGGAGAGCTGAGAGCATTCTGGAGAGTTCTGTAGAGCTGAGAGCATTCTGGAGAGCTGAGAGCATTCTGGAGAGTTGAGAGCATTCTGTAGAGCTGAGAGCATTCTGGAGAGCCGAGAGCATTCTGGAGAGCCGAGAGCATTCTGGAGAGCCGAGAGCATTCTGGAGAGCCGAGAGCATTCTGGAGAGCCGAGAGCATTCTGGAGAGCCGAGAGCATTCTGGAGAGCCGAGAGCATTCTGGAGAGCCGAGAGCATTCTGGAGAGCCGAGAGCATTCTGGAGAGCCGAGAGCATTCTGGAGAGCTCGAGAGCATTCTGGAGAGCCGAGAGCATTCTGGAGAGCCGAGAGCATTCTGGAGAGCCGAGAGCATTCTGGAGAGCCGAGAGCATTCTGGAGAGCCGAGAGCATTCTGGAGAGCCGAGAGCATTCTGAGAGCCGAGAGCATTCTGTAGAGCCGAGAGCATTCTGTAGAGCCGAGAGCATTCTGTAGAGCCGAGAGCATTCTGGAGAGCCGAGAGCATTCTGTAGAGCCGAGAGCATTCTGTAGAGCCGAGAGCATTCTGGAGAGCCGAGAGCATTCTGGAGAGCCGAGAGCATTCTGGAGAGCCGAGAGCATTCTGTAGAGCCGAGAGCATTCTGTAGAGCCGAGAGCATTCTGTAGAGCCGAGAGCATTCTGGAGAGCCGAGAGCATTCTGGAGAGTTGAGAGCATTCTGTAGAGCTGAGAGCATTCTGGAGAGCTGAGAGCATTCTGTAGAGCTGAGAGCATTCTGGAGAGCTGAGAGCATTCTGGAGAGCTGAGAGCATTCTGGAGAGCTGAGAGCATTCTGGAGAGCTGAGAGCATTCTGGAGAGCTGAGAGCATTCTGGAGAGCTGAGAGCATTCTGGAGAGCTGAGAGCATTCTGTAGAGCTGAGAGCATTCTGGAGAGCTGAGAGCATTCTGTAGAGCTGAGAGCATTCTGGAGAGCTGAGAGCATTCTGGAGAGCTGAGAGCATTCTGGAGAGTTGAGAGCATTCTGGAGAGCCGAGAGCATTCTGGAGAGCCGAGAGCATTCTGGAGAGCTGAGAGCATTCTGGAGAGCTGAGAGCATTCTGTAGAGCTGAGAGCATTCTGGAGAGCTGAGAGCATTCTGGAGAGCTGAGAGTATTCTGTAGAGCTGAGAGTATTCTGTAGAGCTGAGAGCATTCTGTAGAGCTGAGAGCATTCTGGAGAGCTGAGAGCATTCTGGAGAGCTGAGAGCATTCTGGAGAGAGACCCCCCCCCCCCCCTTCGTCCTGTCTCAATGTTAAACTCAAGACAAATTATCTGCACACATTTTAGATGCTTTTTACTGACAGACACAAGTCAATAATCAGCTAGTTCTGATTATAATCAGCTAGGCCAAGTCAATAATCAGCTAGGCCTGATTATAATCAGCTAGGCCAAGTCAATAATCAGCTCGGCCTGATTATAATCAGCTAGGCCAAGTCAATAATCAGCTAGGCCTGATTATAATCAGCTTGGCCAAGTCAATAATCAGCTAGGCCAAGTCAATAATCAGCTCGGCCTGATTATAATCAGCTAGGCCAAGTCAATAATCAGCTAGGCCAAGTCAATAATCAGCTCGGCCTGATTATAATCAGCTAGGCCAAGTCAATAATCAGCTCGGCCTGATTATAATCAGCTAGGCCAAGTCAATAATCAGCTAGGCCAAGTCAATAATCAGCTTGGCCTGATTATAATCAGCTAGGCCAAGTCAATAATCAGCTCGGCCTGATTATAATCAGCTAGGCCAAGTCAATAATCAGCTAGGCCTGATTATAATCAGCTAGGCCAAGTCAATAATCAGCTCGGCCTGATTATAATCAGCTAGGCCAAGTCAATAATCAGCTAGGCCAAGTCAATAATCAGCTTGGCCTGATTATAATCAGCTAGGCCAAGTCAATAATCAGCTAGGCCAAGTCAATAATCAGCTTGGCCTGATTATAATCAGCTAGGCCAAGTCAATAATCAGCTCGGCCTGATTATAATCAGCTAGGCCAAGTCAATAATCAGCTAGGCCTAAACTGCTGGCTTCCTCCAATAGGCATATCCCTATACACTTGTGATTTGAAACAATCCACAGCTATTTATTTGAAGGAGCTAATGCCTCTCTGTGGCTGAGTCAAGCTCTCTGGTAATGGCTCTCTGTGGTTGAGTCAAACTCTGGTAATGCCTCTCTGTGGCTGAGTCAAGCTCTCTGGTAATGACCCTCTGTGGTTGAGTCAAACTCTGGTAATGCCTCTCTGTGGCTGAGTCAAGCTCTCTGGTAATGGCTCTCTGTGGCTGAGTCAAGCTCTCTGGTATTGACTCTCTGTGGTTGAGTCAAACTCTGGTAATGACCCTCTGTGGCTGAGTCAAGCTCTCTGGTAATGACTCTCTGTGGTTGAGTCAAACTCTCTGGTAATGACCCTCTGTGGCTGAGTCAAGCTCTCTGGTAATGGCTCTCTGTGGCTGAGTCAAGCTCTCTGGTAATGACTCTCTGTGGTTGAGTCAATCTCTCTGGTAATGACTCGCTGTGGCTGAGTCAAGCTCTCTGGTAATGACCCTCTGAGTCAAACTCTCTGGTCAAGTCAAGATGTCAGGTCATGAATTTTGAATTATTTTATTTAGACAGGAGGAGTAATTATAATATTTTAACAAAATATAAATTTACTTTCGGGGAAGCCAGAATCCAAACTGCGCAGCTGCCAATATACTTTTCTAATTAGCGAATGGCTGAAACCAGAGATCTGTAAATAACGACGAGATGCTCATGTCCCCGCCCTAACAATGTGAAACGTCGTCCCAAATGCGGGAACGCAGGCGACAAGTTTAGGTCTGCATATTATGCCACATAGAAACGCATTGGGCTTATTGAGGACAGATTTTTGGCGGGTGAGCCCTCTCTCTTCGCCTCTTCCTCTCTGCTGAAACTAGCCAGCGAAACAGCGCCCCTCTGACTTACTATATGTAGCCCATGTATTTGATGCTGTCTGGCCAGAAAAGGTATGACATGCCACACTACTACTGTCCAGACGGCATCAGATACAGGTCTATTTCTATGGGCACCAGCACTGTTGTGACACACACTGTTCACACGCCTCTTTGTTGGTGGAGAGGGTTTTTTCAGGTTTAAAGTGTATTTCCTGCAGTTCTACACATTTTGTCATCGGGGTGCAAAGAAAATGTTGCTGTTTTAAAGCTAATTTTCTTGCAATTCTAAACATTTACCATGTCTAATATGTATTCATTTGACTGACAAAAAATGACAGCATTATCTATGTGCTAAAACAACTATCCCATGCTGTCATGGATAGTTGACCTGGACATTTCAGACCAGTTATACATATCTCTCTATGGTGTGTAATGACTGACAAGACAAGAGGAACTGAACGATGAACTACCCAATTTCTAGGTTGCACCTTGTGCATTCTACTATTACAACTTTCAAGAGTAAGTTTAAAGCCGGATATAATGATATACACTGCATTCTGAAAGTATTCATCCTCAATCTACACACACACAATACCTCATAATGACATCACAATACCTCATAATGACATCACAATACCTCATAATGACATCACAATACCTCATAATGACATCACAATACCTCATAATGACATCACAATACCTCATAATGACATCACAATACCTCATAATGACAAAGCAAAAACAGTTTAAAAAAACAACAACAACAATTTTATTAAAATACAAAACAGAAATATCACATTTACATAAGTACTCAGACCCTTTACTCGGTACTTTGTTGAAGCACCTTTGGCAGCGACTACAGCCTCTAGTCTTCTA
>NC_088216.1:14190711-14233017 GCF_036934945.1 Oncorhynchus masou masou
AAGCTGCTTAGAATAAGGTTAGGGTTATGTTTAGAATAAGGGTAAGGTTAGGGTTATGTTTAGAATAAGGGTAAGGTTAGGGCTATGTTTAGAATAAGGGTAAGGTTAGGTTATGTTTAGAATAAGGGTAGGGTTAGGACCAGGGTTATGTTTAGAATAAGGGTAAGGTTAGGGTTATGTTTAGAATAAGGGTAAGGTTAGGGTTATGTTTAGAATAAGGGTAAGGTTAGGGTTATGTTTAGAATAAGGGTAAGGTTAGGGTTATGATTAGAATAAGGGTAAGGTTAGGGTTATGTTTAGAATAAGGGTAAGGTTAGGGTTATGTTTAGAATAAGGGTAAGGTTAGGGTTATGTTTAGAATAAGGGTAAGGTTAGGGCTAGTAGATAGCTAGTTGACATGGTACTGATGTCTGTAGAGAATCTACAGGTGGATTATCAAATAAAGTGTTACCAATTAAACTGCTATATATATATATAATGGAAGTGTGTAATCTCTGAGATGTAATTAATGAGGCATGTTTATTTACCAGTATCATCCACGTCCCAGTCTTCCTCCTCCTTGACTACAATGTTAAATCTGGGTATTTCACTGCAGGTGTCGATGTCTCTATGGTTAGAGTCAGGAACCAGTGATTCTGGAGGTTCAGTGGAGCCAGTGGACAGGAGAGAGGGGGTTGGGTTCAGTGGAGGGTTGGGTTCAGTGGAGCAGGAGAGGGGGAGTGGAGCAGGAGAGAGGATGGTTCAGTGGAGCAGGAGAGAGGGGGGTTGGATGGGTCGGCAGAATCCTAAAATAAAGAATTAGATGTTAAAGGGGCAATCTGTAGTTGCTACATTCATTTCATGACATATGAATTACTTCTATGTTCCCATTCATTATGTGGTTCCCCATCAGAACCCAAAATATAAACTTGTTTTTCTCCGATGTTTGTAAACAAAGTAAATGTAAACAAACACTATTTAACCTCACAACATGGTTAAAACGATCATTTTCATATCATGGATGGTCAGTCCTTGCATCAATAGCTCTGTTTATGAATTTGAGAGTGGTTACATTTCTTCAGGCCACCTCTCAGCTTTTTTTATTAGCTTTTAAGAGGGGAGGCAAGACCCTTTGTGATCGTTTCAACTACTAATTGAAGCTTTAATACTTAGCTAAATGAATGATCTACCTAGCTAATTCTTTAGGCATCGCCATCCCGACTGGTTTAGCATTAGTTATAGTCATTCTCACCTCATTCATCGTGAATTCTTCAGAAATAGTTTAGCTTGCGGATTACTTTCCATACAAATCAGATAGCTAACTAGCTAGGCCAACATAAGCATCATCTTTCTTCCAGGCCAGCTTCCGGGTTAGATTCTTCTGTCAATCCTCATTACCGCAAAACAGCAGAAGGCTCTACGGGACACTAGCTTGTTACTAATGTTACAGTTTGAAAATATTGAAATGTTTTACCGGTACAATTAATAATATATGCATGGTTAGCTACCAGCTAGCCACATTAGTGTCTTCCTGCTTCCGGTCTAACTTCCGGTCCTTCCTCGACTCTGCTGCCGACCCATTCTACATTACCGCCACCACCAGTTCACCGTCTTCTGTGTGTCATGGCGGTCCGCAAACAAACGTTTAAGTGCATGCCGCCATCTACTGTGCTGGAATGTACGATCAATCATGATCTTCCAAATTCTGTGCTACCATGAAAATAACATAACCAAATACCAACTTCTACCACCCAGTGGCGGTTCCAGTCCATTTCAACTGGGGGCCAAGCTGGGGCCAGTTGTACTGTTAGAGGGGCCAGTTACATTAGACGTTATTGTTGTCATATCGTTTTCGTCACTTTATTGCAGGCATTAGCAGACAAAATACCATGTTCGGCATTGCCACAGTCTAATAACGGTTATAAAACAAAAAAACGATAGCAACAATTTACCCCCCAAAAAACTCCCCAACCTTCCTACCCTATTAAACTGCATCTACAGTGCACTGGGAAAGTATTCAAACCCCTTGACTTTTTCACATTTTGTTACGTTACAGCCAAATTCTAAAATGTATTCAATCATTTTTTTCACTCATCAATCTACACACACAATACCCCATAATGTCGAAGCATAAACAGATTTTTAGAACAGTTTGGGAAATGTATATGAAAAAAACTGAAATATTACATTTACACAAGTATTCAGACTCTTTACTCAGTACTTTGCTGAAGCACCTTTGGCAGCGATTACAGCCTCAAGTCTTCTTGTGTATGACGCAACAAGTTTGGCACACCTGTACTTACGGAGTTTCTCCCATTCCTCTCTGGAAATCCTCTCAAGTTCTGTCAGGTTGGATGGAGAGCGTCGCTGCACTGCTATTTTCAGGTCTCTCCAGAGATGTTTGATCGGGTTCAAGTCCTATCTCTGGCTGAGCCACCCAAGGTCATTGACTTGTCCCGAAGCCATTCCTATGTTGTCTTGGCTGTGTGCTTCAGGTCATTGTCCTGTCGGAAGGTGAACCTTCACCCGAGCCTGAGGTCCTGAGCGTTCTGGAGCAGGTTTTCATCAAGGATCTCTCTGTATTATGCTCCGTTCATCTTTGCCTCGATCCTGACTAGTCTCCCAGTCCCTGCCGCTGAAAAACATCCCCACAGCATGATGCTGCCACCACCATGCTTCACTGTAGGGATGGTGCCAGGTTTCCTCCAGACGTGACTCATGACATTCAGGCCAAAGAGTTCAATCTTGGTTTCATCAGACCAGAGAATCTTTCTTTTTAGTTTTTAGGAGCCTTATGGAAAACTCCAAGCAGGCTGTCATGTGTATTATACTGAGGAATGGCTTCCGTCTGGCCACTCTACCATAAAGGCCTGTTAGGTTCTCCCATCTCCACAGAGGAACTCTAGTACTCTATCAGAGTGACCATCGGGTTCTTGGTCAACTCCCTAATTGCTCAGTTTTGCCAGGCAACCAGCACTAGAAGGAGTCTTGGTGGTTCCAAACTTCTATTTAAGAATGATGGAATCAACTGGTCTTGAGGACCTTGAATGCTGTAGAATGTTTTTGGTTCCCTTCCCCAGATCTGTGCCTTGACACAATCCTGTCTCTGAGCTCTGAGCTCTTGACCTTGGCTTGGTTTTGCTCCTGACATGCCCTGTCAACTGTGGGACCTTATATAGCCATGTGTGTGCCTTTCCAAACCATGTCCAATCAACTGACTTTACAACAGGTGGACTCCTATCAAGTTGTATAACCATCTCACGGATGAGCAATGGAAACAGGATGCATCTGAGCTCAATTGCGAGTCTCTTAGCAAAGAGTCTGAAAACTTATGTAAATAAGATATTTCTGTTTTATTTTTATTTGCTAAAAGATAGATTGATGAGAAAAACATTTTATTTAATCAATTTTAGATAAGACTGTAACTTAACAAAATGTCGGAAAAGTCAAGACATTAGGTCTACTCGTGGAAACCATGCCAGGACGAGCAGAAACACCAGACATTAGGTCTACTCATGGAAACCATTCCAGGACGAGCAGAAACACCAGACATTAGGTCTACTCATGGAAACCATGCCAGGACGAGCAAAAACACCCGACATTAGGTCTACTCATGGAAACCATTCCAGGACAGAAACACTTTCATTAGGTCTACTCATACTGAAAACTCCTTAGCATTGTTCCAGATCAACAACTAAAAACACCCCCAAGGTCTACCCCATTAAACTGTATCTATATTATGCAGACCCCCACCCTTAGTATTGTTCACTCATGGAAACCATTTCAAATGTAACAATAACCCCCAATATCTCTTTTGCCATCTCCACAGTAACCTTCAATCTGGCATTTCTTCTTTCCAAACCATGCCATTGATAGTCTTACCAATAAAAGCCAGAATTCAGGTTTATGTGTCCTGGAAACCATGCCAGGACGAGCAGAAACACCCCGACATTAGATCTACTCATGGAAACCATGCCAGGACGAGCAGAAACACCCCGACATTAGGTCTACTCATGGAAACCATGCCAGGACGAGCAGAAACACCCCGACATTAGGTCTACTCATGGAAACCATGCCAGGACGAGCAGAAACACCCCGACATTAGGTCTACTCATGGAAACCATGCCAGGGACGAGCAGAAACACCCCGACATTAGGTCTACTCATGGAAACCATGCCAGGACGAGCAGAAACACCCGACATTAGGTCTACTCGTGGAAACCATGCCAGGACGAGCAGAAACACCCGACATTAGGTCTACTCATGGAAACCATGCCAGGACGAGCAGAAACACCCGACATTAGGTCTACTCATGGAAACCATGCCAGGACGAGCAGAAACACCCGACATTAGGTCTACTCGTGGAAACCATGCCAGGACGAGCAGAAACACCGACATTAGGTCTACTCATGGAAACCATGCCAGGACGAGCAGAAAACACCCGACATTAGGTCTACTCATGGAAACCATGCCAGGACGAGCAGAAACACCAGACATTAGGTCTACTCATGGAAACCATGCCAGGACGAGCAGAAACACCCCAACATTAGGTCTACTCATGGAAACCATGCCAGGACGAGCAGAAACACCCCAACATTAGGTCTACTCATGGAAACCATGCCAGGACGAGCAGAAACACCCGACATTAGGTCTACTCATGGAAACCATGCCAGGACGAGCAGAAACACTTGACATTAGGTCTACTCATGGAAACCATGCCAGGACGAGCAGAAACACCCGACATTAGGTCTACTCATGGAAACCATGCCAGGACGAGCAGAAACACCCGACATTAGGTCTACTCATGGAAACCATGCCAGGACGAGCAGAAACACCCGACATTAGGTCTACTCATGGAAACCATGCCAGGACGAGCAGAAACACCCGACATTAGGTCTACTCATGGAAACCATGCCAGGACGAGCAGAAACACCCCGACATTAGGTCTACTCATGGAAACCATGCCAGGACGAGCAGAAACACCCGACATTAGGTCTACTCATGGAAACCATGCCAGGACGAGCAAAAACACCAGACATTAGATCTACTCATGGAAACCATGCCAGGACGAGCAGAAACACCCGACATTAGGTCTACTCATGGAAACCATGCCAGGACGAGCAGAAACACCCGACATTAGGTCTACTCATGGAAACCATGCCAGGACGAGCAGAAACACCCGACATTAGGTCTACTCATGGAAACCATGCCAGGACGAGCAGAAACACCCGACATTAGGTCTACTCATGGAAACCATGCCAGGACGAGCAGAAACACCAGACATTAGGTCTACTCATGGAAACCATGCCAGGACGAGCAGAAACACCCGACATTAGGTCTACTCATGGAAACCATGCCAGGACGAGCAGAAACACCCGACATTAGGTCTACTCATGGAAACCATGCCAGGACGAGCAGAAACACCCCGACATTAGGTCTACTCATGGAAACCATGCCAGGACGAGCAGAAACACCAGACATTAGGTCTACTCATGGAAACCATGCCAGGACGAGCAGAAACACCCGACATTAGGTCTACTCATGGAAACCATGCCAGGACGAGCAGAAACACCCCGACATTAGGTCTACTCATGGAAACCATGCCAGGACGAGCAGAAACACCCCGACATTAGGTCTACTCATGGAAACCATGCCAGGACGAGCAGAAACACCGACATTAGGTCTACTCATGGAAACCATGCCAGGACGAGCAGAAACACCCGACATTAGGTCTACTCATGGAAACCATGCCAGGACGAGCAGAAACACCCCGACATTAGGTCTACTCATGGAAACCATGCCAGGACGAGCAGAAACACCAGACATTAGGTCTACTCATGGAAACCATGCCAGGACGAGCAGAAACACCCGACATTAGGTCTACTCATGGAAACCATGCCAGGACGAGCAGAAACACCCCGACATTAGGTCTACTCATGGAAACCATGCCAGGACGAGCAGAAACACCGACATTAGGTCTACTCATGGAAACCATGCCAGGACGAGCAGAAACACCAGACATTAGGTCTACTCATGGAAACCATGCCAGGACGAGCAGAAACACCCGACATTAGGTCTACTCATGGAAACCATGCCAGGACGAGCAGAAACACCCCGACATTAGGTCTACTCATGGAAACCATGCCAGGACGAGCAGAAACACCAGACATTAGGTCTACTCAGTCAGGAAACCATGCCATGGAAGTTCAGAAACATTCCACTGTTCCACCAATCTGTCTAACACTCA
Organism: Oncorhynchus masou masou; assembly: GCF_036934945.1. Taxonomy (NCBI): domain Eukaryota; kingdom Metazoa; phylum Chordata; class Actinopteri; order Salmoniformes; family Salmonidae; genus Oncorhynchus; species Oncorhynchus masou. Next base: position 14,196,937 of record NC_088216.1, read on the forward strand.
TGGAAATCATGCTCATCTCGAGCAGAAACACCCCGACATTAGGTCTTCTTCATGGAAACCATGAACATGTGGCGAGCAGAAAAACTCAAATATAACATTAGGTATATATAAAATGGAAACCAGCTGTTTGACACAGAGAAAATACAGAACCTTGCCAAGCCGTGATTGGTGGTGATCATGGAAACCATCCCAACCGAGCAGAAATCTGTCAGAAAGGAAAAGCTCAGGTGGAAACCATGCCAGTGGATGCTGAGTTCAAAGTTGGTGAACATTATGTCTACTGAATGGAAACCATGTCTGGGGAAAAAACAGAAACAACAATGAAAGGTCTAAAATTGGAGTGGAAACCATGAAGGGCGAGCAGAAACACCTTGACATTAGGTCTACTCATGGAAACCATGCCAGGACGAGCAGAAACACCCGTTTGAGGGTCTAAAATGGGAAACCATGCCAGGACACAGGAACAGGTGGAGTCTGTCATGGAAACCATGCTTATTTTGATTCGTTGTATTTCTGAAAACACCCGACAGTTTAGGGCTTCATGGAAACCATGCCAGGTATCTTTGAACTCAGAAAACTCCCGTCAGAGAGTCACTCATGGAAACCATGCCAGGTTGAATACATGAAAGAATTCCTGGTGTAGGTCTGGTTCATGGAAACCATGACCCGCTGGGGACGAGCAGAAACAGAACCGACCGTCGGTCCTGTTGTTTCGATGGAAACCATGCCAGGACACATGAAACACCTTGACATTAGGTCAGATTCACTGGAAACCATGCCAGGACGAGCAAAACACCCCGACATTAGGTCTACTCATGGAAACCATGCCAGGACGAGCTTTCATTCAGAAACACTGCAGACATTAGGTCTACTCATGGAAACCATGCCAGGATTCACAGAAACAGACATTAGGTTCCCATGGAAACCATGCCAGGACGAAGCAGATCTACCCGACATTAGGTCAGATTCACTGGCTTTCATTCCCAAACCATGCAGAGGAAGAGCATCTACCTACACATGCAAGCTTGGTTATGAGTTTCACTGTAAGAGCTTTCATTCCCAAACCACTGCAGAGGAAGAGCATCTACCTACAGGACATGTGAAGCTTGTTTATGTCAGATTCACTGTAGGCTTTCATTCCCAAACCATGCAGAGGACGAGCAGAAACAGACTTAGGTCTACTCAGAAACCATGCCAGGACGAGCAGAATCCACCAGACATTAGGTCTACCTCAGGAGCAGCCATGGAAGTTCCATCATTACACTGTAGTTCCATTCCCAATCTGTCACTGCAGCCTCTGCATACGATATACCATGACTCATTTTATATCTCAGATACACTGTTAGAGCTTTCATTCTGCAAACCACTTCTTCAGAGGAAGAGCTTGTGAACATCTGCACTTTCATGTGCAGACTTACGGAGTATAATGAAAACGGCGTGTGGAAGGACGACAGTGTGGTAATTGTGGTGGGGATCACGATCCTGAGTTCCTGGAGTGTCCTGTAAAGAATCTCCTTGCAGAGGCAAATTCAAATAATTGATAAAACAAGTGATGCCTGTGAAGGTGTTGGTGGTGGACTCATCCACAGCCTGTAGTAAATCTTTACTGCCAGTCAAAAGCTACCAGGTGTGTTAAAAAGGTGGATTTTGTGGATGGTCATTTCAAAGTTATAAAGATTAATCTCCTGAATGGACATTATTGTGTCTGGGGAAAAAGGGACTTTTGGAACAACAATGAAATTCCCCGGAAATTGGAGCCCTCCCAGGATCCCTTGATCTTATCTGCTGTTTGACACGGCCTTGTCCCAGGATTGTTGGGAGGATCTTATCTGCTGTTTGACAACCCGTCCCAGGATCCCTTGAAAATCTTATCTGCTGTTTGATTCCGTTTGGGAAAGGTACTTCTGTCAGCACAGTGAGGCGGCGTGGATGCTTATTATATTGTGAAATTAAGCAATTAGACCCAGAGGAGGTGTGATATATGGCCTTCAATAAACCACGGACTAAGGGCTGTCCTTGAACAGAGTAGAACTCCCGTCAGAGGACCTTAGCCATGGGGCCAAATATGAAAACCCCGGATGTTCAGGTATAAACTGGTTACAATGTAAAGAGAGTAAAACTAAATGGTTTGTCATACCCGTGGTATACGGTCTGATATACCATGGCTTTGAGTGAATCAGAATTCAGAACTCAGTAATGTTTCCTTTTTTATTTTACTGAGTGTTAGATGGGATCTACCTATATTTTTTATAAGTATAAAGGGAGTTATACTCCAGTCCAGAGGTGTCGGTAATGCAGCATTTACTTGATGCCATTCCCAAACCTCACGCAGAGGAAGCAGCCATGATTGGTTGAGATAATGGGGGTTTGGACACTCACTGAAGAGACTCTATTCTTTCCCAAACCACTGCAAAGGACCTCCTGCATCTGTTCCCGTGGACATTTGAAAGGTCCATTGGATTTAGTCAGATGCACTTCTCACCAAGCTGCTTGTCATTCCCAAACCACTGCAGAGGAAGGGCATCTACCTACACATGTGAAGTCTTGGCTATTGTCAGAGGTTACGTCTGTTTGATTGAGCTTTCATTCAAACCATGCAGAGGAAGAGTTCAAACAGGTGCAGTTAATACAGTTAAGTGTGTGGAGACTGAGGGCTTATAATGAAAAACTAACAGGTCTGGAGGACGACATTCTTTCTAGTTGGTAGGTGATCAAATACTTATGTCATGAGTAAAATGCAAATTGTCCTAAATAATAAAAGAATTTTCTGATTGCAGAGTCTCTCACATTAAAATAATTGATAAAACAACCTCTACATGCTTTGAAGTTGGAAAACCTGCAAAATCAGCAGTGTATCAAATACTTGTTCTCCCCACTTTATAAACATGTTCATCATGGACAACATGCCACGTGTAGCAAAAGATCTCAATGGTGATTGGTTAAAAGTGCCTTGGAAAGTTTTGGCCCCCTTGAATTTCGACAGTTATAAACTTTCAGGCTTCAAACATAAAGATATAAAACTGGATTTTTTTGTGAAGAATCGGCAGAAAAGTTTGAAGTGGGACATTTATTGGATTTTCAACTTTTTAAGAAATCCCTGAAAAACGGGCCGTGCAGGATCCCTTGGGCCCGATCTTATCTTGCTGTTTGACAGCAAACTCTCCCAGGATCCCTTGAGGATCTCCCGATCTTGATCTGCTGTTTGATTCATTCCACCTTTTAATACTTCCGTTTCCATCCCTGCACAGATAGGCTCGGGATGCACATTATATTGTGAAGCATTGAAGAACAAGGAACACACCAGGAGGTCCGAGATACTGCTGTGAAGAAGTTTAAAGTCTTTTGGATACAAAAGATTTCCCAAGCTTTAAACATCCCAAGGAGCACTGTGCAGAGCGATAATATTGAAATGGAATATATCAGACCACTGCAAATCTACCAAACCTGGCCGTCCCTCTAAACTTTCAGCTTATAAACTGACTGATCCAATGCAAAGAGCAGTAAAACTAAATGGTTTGTCATACCCGTGGTATAGTCTGATATCCATAGGACAACAATGAGTCGTAATCACAAATCAGGGCTTTATGGAAAGGGGATGTTTCCTTTTTTATTTTTACTGAGTGTTAGATGGGATAGGGTATTTGTATATTTTTTATAAGCCATGGGAGTTACACCAAACATGTGGAAGTAGGTGCTCTGGTAATGCAGCATTGAACTTTTTGGCAACAATGCAAAAGCAGCCATGATGTTGAGTCAAACAGCTCATCACCCTGAACACACCATCCCCACTGTCAAACATGGTGGTGGCAGCATCATGGTTTGGGCCTGCTCTTCAGCAGGGACAGGAAGATGGTTAAAATTGATGGGAACATGGATCTCTGTCAAATGGACCTCCTGCTCTCTGTTACCGTGGAGATTTGAAAGGTCCATTGGATTTACTGAGATTTGCCTTCCACCAAGACAATGATCCATTGTGCTAAAGCCATCCCAGCCTTGGAATGGTTCTAAAATTTTATCCCTGATGTCCTTACACAGCTGTCTGGTCTTGGCCATTGTGGAAAGGTTGAAAACTCTGTTTGATTGATGTGTGGACAGGTGTCTTTTATAGAAGGTAATTTCGAGTTCAAACAGGTGCAAAACTACAGGTAATGAGTGGAGAACAGGTAAGGGCAGCTTAAAGTAAAACTAACAGGTCTGAATAAGAGCTGGAATCTTTTTATAGTTGGTAGGTGATCAAATACTTCGCAAAGTTCATGCAATAAAATGCAAATTAATTACTTAAATATAAAACGTGATTTTCTGGATTTTTGTTTTAGATTCCGTCTCTCACAGTTGAAGTGTACCTATGATAAAAATGACAGACCTATACATGCTTTGTAAGTTGGAAAACATGCAAAATCGGCAGTGTATCAAATGATAATGTTCTCCCCACTGTATAAACATGTTCATCATGGACAACATGCCACGTGTAGCTACAGGTCTCAATGATAATGTCCAGTGGTGATTTCAGCATGTCAACCTCGTTGGGGGAAACACCATGGTTTAAAAATGAATGCCAGCAAAGCCACAACACTATAACTGTAAAGAAAACGTTAAATATGAACTATAAACGGTGACAAACGTTGCCCACAAACTTTTAGGGTCGACACATGAATCTGTCACAGAGACTGGTTGAAGTATTTTATTAGGCTAAAAAGGAATGAATCCTCTTCACTGTGGGTTCGAAGAGAACAGAATGAATCCTCTTCACTGTGGGTTACGAAAAGAGAACAGAATGAATCATCTTCACTGTGGGTTATGAAAAGAGAACAGAATGAACAGAATGACAGAATGAATCATCTTTACTATGGGTTACGAAAAGAGAACAGAATGAATCATCTTTACTATGGGTTACGAAAAGAGAACAGGACGATACAATCACGAGGATTCACTTTTATAGACAGACGCACTGAAAAAGCATTGGGAAAACAACCCTCGCAATACGAGCTGGAATTACATGGGTCTACCAACGGAACTTTTTGGCAAACAAAAATATTTTAATGGGAAGAGACTGTCACTGGCAAACATGGTTACGAGGAAGGGATACTATAATATAATAAGTTGTTGGGTCTCTCTCTCACCACCCTCATGGAGAAAATCACAAGAGATAAGTATAACACACAAAGTAAAGAAAAACAATTAAATGCATCATTCTTACATTACCTAAAATTATTAATAAGCTACTAATGAGATAGACCTATATAAGCAATATAACAACGCAGATGTAGAAACTATGGCAAAAAGCTCTGGCCACATTCAGCACAGCTGTAAGGTTTCTCTCCTGTATGAACTCTATTGTGCATTTTAAAGGTCTGGCGATCTTGCTTAAAGTCTCCCCACAGACAGAACACGGGTAAGGTTTCTCCCCATGTGTCTCCTTTGTGTGTCCACAGGTGTTGTTTCACGAAGTCTGCTCGTCTAAAACTATTCCCACACACAGGACAGCTGTGCGATTTCTCTCCTGTGTGCACTGTCATTTTGTCTTTTTCAGATCAAATAACCGTTGCCGGTCTGTCCCACACACAGAGCAACTGTATCTCTGAGCTTTGAGATTCCCCTAGGTTTCTTTAGGTTCTCCTGATGTAGAGGTTCTCCCCTCCGAACTCTCGTCTGTGTGAATGAGACAACATAGGTTAGAAGGTTCAGTGCAGTGATGCGATGCGATTTCCTGTATTTTATACACATTTACACACAAAACTGTTTATTTAAAAAAAAATTACCTTTATTTTACTAGGCAAGTCAGTTAAGAACAAATTCTTATTTTCAATGACGGCCTAGGAACAGTGGGTTAACTGCCTGTTCAGGGGCAGAATGACAGATTTGTACCTTGTCAGCTCGGGGATTCGAACTTCAACCTTTCGCTTACTAGTCCAACGCTCTAACCACTAGGCTACCCCGATAATACCCTTTTAGTGTAAGTGCTGTTAGAATTTTGAAATTTCAGCCTGTTTTGGTGGGATGGAGTTTTGGCCTGTCTGGTGACATCACCAGGCGGTAAAGTAGTTAACAGACCAATAAGAAAGAGAGTTCCAAACCGCTCTGCCAATAACAGCTCATTTTCAGTTTTCCCCTCTTTACTCAGACAACTCCCAGACAGTCCTAGCAAAATTCTTGCTTGAGATGTTGCTTGTTTATCGTTGACCATTTTAATTGAAAACAATCACAGCAAGGTACTGCATTTTTACCCAGAAATGATTTCACATGGAGTAAAAAAAAATGGATGCATTGGATTTTTAAATAAGAGCGATGTTCATTCAAAGTCAATATTGTATTCATGTAATTCATGGCTGTTCTGCTTCCACTTACCGAGACGATGAAGATCCCAACCAACCTCTTCTCCATCTGAATTAATCAGACCACCAACTTCCTCATCTTCTCCCTCCCGCTCTCCTTCAATTGTAACAGGGTTTTGAAACTCAACAGGTGGTAAACCAGCATGAGTTTTCTGGTGTCTCTGAAGTTTTTGAGAACTAATGAAGCTCTGGCCGCATTTAGCGCAGCTGTAAGGTTTCTCTCCTGTATGATATCTGAGGTGGACTTTAAGGCCTGCTAATCTTACAAAACTCTTCTTGCAGACAGGGCAAGGGTGTCGTTTCTCTCCAGTGTGCACTGACTGGTGGTCTTCAAGATACCCCTTCTCACTGAAACACTTCCCACACACAGAACAGTAGTGGGGTTTCCCTGCGTGTTGCAGAGAGTGGTCCTTTAGCTGATCTGGACGGCTGAAACCCTTCCCACACACAGAACAGCAGTGGGGTTTCCCTGCGTGTTGCAGAGAGTGGTCCTTTAACTGATCTGGACGGCCGAAACCCTTCCCACACACAGAGCAGGAGTAAGGTTTCTCTTCTGCGTGTAACCACTGGTGCCTTTTCAAGGCTGAAGCGAAACCAAACCTCTTGTCACATTTGGAGCAGACGTAAGGTTTCTCTCCAGTGTGCACTTTCTGGTGGTCTTGAAGATGTCTTTTTACACGGAACTGCTTTCCACACACAGAGCAAGGGTATGGCTTTTCTCCTGTGTGTATTCTCATATGTATTAGCAGTGATGATAGCTTTTGGCAATCTCTTCCGCACACTGTACAGCAATGAGAGCTCTTTGCTGTGTGATTCTCCTGTTTTTTTTAGGTTCTCCTGATGTAGAGTGACTCACTTCACTGTCAGTGCAGTGGTTATGTTTCTCTGCTGTGGGATAAGATGGGATGGATAAACTACGTGAAAATGTGGAATTGTCACCATAGTTTTTTTCCTTTGAATAACTGAAAGTAATATAAATAATTATTAATAAAACATTTTTGCAATTCAAGCCCTTACAGAATTATGTACCTTTAACTTACCAAAAGCAGGATCCTCGTCCTCCTCTTTCACTTTGATAACCAATGGTGGTGTAAAACCACACTCTTCTACAGCTACAGACACTTGACTCTCTCCTGTGTGTGTTCTCTGGTGTTTGGTAAGATTTGACGATGAAGAGAAACTCTCCCCGCACACGGTGCAACTGTACAGCTTCTCTCCTGTGTGCACCGTCTGGTGTTTTTTCAGGTTTCCTTTGTCGCTGAATTGCTTCCCGCAGACAGAGCAGGAGTAAGGCTTTTCTCCTGTGTGAGTTCTCATATGTATTTGTAGTTTTGATAACTTCTGACAGTTTTTTCCACACACCGAACAGCAGTGAATCTTCTTAGCCGTGTGATTCCCCTGGTGTTGTTCAGGTAGTCCTGATGTAGAGGGACTTCCTTCACTCTCAGAGTAGTGGTCAGGTCTCTCTGCAGTGGGATAAGATGGGATGGATAAACCATGTGTAATGTGGAACTATATGTTTTTTTCCACCTTTGAATAACTGAAAGTAACGCAATGATTGGTTAAAAAAAAGAAGTTTGGCAATTCATGCCCTTACAGAATAAGTCCCTTTAACTTACCAAAAGCAGGATCCTCGTCCTCCTCTTTCACTATGATAACCAGTGGTGGTGTAAAACCACACTCTTCTACAGCTACAGACACTTGACTCTCTCCTGTGTGTGTTCTCTGGTGATTGGTAAGAATTGACGATGAAGAGAAACTCTCCCCGCACACGGAGCAACTGTACAGCTTCTCTCCTGTGTGCACCGTCTGGTGTTTTTTCAGGTTTCCTTTGTCGCTGAATTGCTTCCCGCAGACAGAGCAGGAGTAAGGCTTTTCTCCTGTGTGAGTTCTCATATGTATTTGTAGTTTTGATAACTTGTGACAGTTCTTTCCACACACTGAACAAAAGTGAATCTTCTTAGCCGTGTGATTCCCCTGGTGTTGTTCAGGTAGTCCTGATGTAGAGGGACTCCCTTCGCTGTCAGAGCAGTGGTCATGTCTCTCTGCTGTGGGATAAGATGGGATGGATAAACTATGCGAAAATGTGGAACTAACTATATATTTTTACCTTCGAATAACAAAGTAATACAAAGTTTGATAAAAACAAATGTTTTGCAATTCAAGCCCTTACAGAATGAGTCCCTTTAACTTACCAAAAGCAGGATCCTCGTCCTCCTCTTTCACTTTGATAACCAATGGTGGTGTAAAACCACACTCTTCTACAGCTACAGACACTTGACTCTCTCCTGTGTGTGTTCTCTGGTGTTTGGTAAGATTTGACGATGAAGAGAAACTCTCCCCGCACACGGAGCAACTGTACAGCTTCTCTCCTGTGTGCAAGGTCTGGTGTTTTTTCAGGTTTCCTTTCTCACTGAATTGCTTCCCACAAACAGAGCAGGAGTAAGGCTTTTCTCCTGTGTGAGTTCTCATATGTATTTGTAGTTTTGATAACTTGTGACAGTTCTTTCCACACACTGAACAAAAGTGAATCTTCTTAGCTGTGTGATTCCCCTGGTGTTGTTCAGGTAGTCCTGATGTAGAGGGACTCCCTTCACTGTCAGAGCAGTGGTCAGGTCTCTCTTCTGTGGTAAAGACATAAATATTAGTCAACACCCCGACTAAGTCAAAATGTTTGCTGACTAAACAGAAAATAAATATTGTAAAAGTATAGGGTCCATACTTTTCTCGAAAATGCTACATGTTAGCCTTTCCCATGAGATAACCTGGCACAGTTAGCCCTAAGCTAACCACCAGAAGGATATTTTAACCCTCCAAATCAAGGCTGCTCCACTTAAAATCAAATCAAATGTTACTGGTCATGTACACACAGTATTCTGCCGTTGTTATAGCAGGTGAAGCTAAATGCTTATGTCTCTAGCTCCAACAGTGCAGTGTTACCTAACAATACATTTTGGTGGGATTGTATGTATCATAACAGTCCGGAATATATATATATATACATATATAAATAATGGTGTATATAGACAGTAAGGTCAGTATATGAATAGAAAGGTGTGTACAGCAGTAGTTAAATAGGTATATACATATGAACTCGGTAAAACAGTATATAAACATAACTGCACATCATCTGCACATCACTCCAGTATTAATGCTAAGTTGTAATTATTTCGCCTCTATGGCCTACCTCACTTTTTAAATTATTATTATTCCACCTTTATTTAACCAGGTAGACCAGTTGAGAACAAGTTCTCATTTACAACTGCGACCTGGCCAAAATAAAGCAAAGCGGTGCGACACAAACAACAACACAGTTACACATGGAATAAGCAAACATACAGTCAATAACACAATAGAAAAGTCTATATACAGTGTGTGCAAATGAGGTAAGGGAGGTAAGGCAATAAATAGGCCGTAGTTTCGAAGTAATTACAATTTAGCAATTAAACACTGGAGTGAGATGTGCAGAAGATGAATGTGCAAGTAGAGATACTGGGGTGCAAAGGAGCAAAAAAAAATATATATATGGGGATGAGGTAGTTGGATGGGCTATTTACAGATGGGCTGTGTACAGGTGCAATGATCTGTAAGATGCTCTGACAGCTGATGTTTAAAGTTAGTGAGGGCGATATGAGTCTCCAGCTCCAGTGATTTCTGCAATTCGTTCCAATTCGTTCCAGTCATTGGCAGCAGAGAACTGGAAGGATAGGCGGCCAAAGGAGGAATTGGCTCTGGGGGTGAGGAACAGCGAACGGAGGAAATGTCATGCTGAAACAGGAAAGGGCCTTCACCAAACAGTTGCCACAAAGTTAGAAGCACATAATCGTCTAGAATGTTATTGTATGCTGTAGCTCTAAGATTTCCCTTCACTGGAACTAAAGGAGCCTAGCCCGAACCATGAAAAACAGCCCCGGACCATTATTCCTCCTCCACCAAACTTTATAGTTGGCACTATGCATTCAGGCATGATTCATCAATCCATAAAACGCGTTGGCATTGCTCCAGAGTCCAATGGCAGCGAGCCTTACACCACTCCAACCGACGCTTGACATTGTGATCTTAGGCTCATGGAAACCCATTTCATGAAGCTCCTGACAAACAGTTCTTGTGCTGAAGTTACTTCCAGAGGCAATTTTGGAACTCGGTAGTGTGTGTTGCAACTGAGGACAAGCCGATTTTTACATGCTACAGCACTCGGCAGTCCCGTTCGCGTGAGCTTGTGTGGCCTACCACTTCGCGGCTGAGCCGTTGTTGCTCCTAGATGTTTGCACTTCACAAGAACAGCACTTACAGTTGATCGGGGCAGTTGAGCTCTTCAGTACGGAAGCTCTTCAGTCTATTACCAATGTTTGTCTATGGAGTGTGCTTGATTTTATACACCTGTCAGCAACGGGTGAGGCAGAAACGGCCGAATCCACAAATATGACGGATGTCCACATACTCTTTTCACTCAGTGGAAGGACTACGTTTGGTCCAGATCAGATGTGGGTATTTATTGACTATTATGTCAATCCTATAAATCAAAAAGGGCCCATTTGGATTCTATCAATTAGCTTCATTTCTCAGAGATTAAAGGTAATTTCAAGAACAAAAATTAAACGTTGCAGGAAAGCGAATCTTATCTGTTACTAACTACAGACGCAATTTTATAAGAATCATTGTGATGGTGGTTGTCATGGCTACCTGAAATGACATGGAATGATTCAAGAGGTAAACAAAACGTATGACTATTTTATAGCTATTATCAGTCACTGTCCTGTGTTTTTATTCCATTAACAATTACCCTTTTATTGAATTAAACAAATAGTGTGTCCATCTGTACAGCAGCTACAGATGGACTATCTGTTGCTTAGCAACTGCTTGCCACGGTTACAGTTATGTTAATAATAATATATCCCAGGTTAGCAGTTATGTTTAGAATAAGGGTAAGGTTAGGGTTATGTTTAGAATAAGGGTCAGAAAGGTTAGGGTTATGTTTAGAATAAGGGTAAGGTTAGGGTTATGTTTAGAATAAGGGTAAGGTTAGGGTTATGTTTAGAATAAGGGTAAGGTTAGGGTTATGTTTAGAATAAGGGTAAGGTTAGGGTTATGTTTAGAATAAGGGTAAGGTTAGGGTTATGTTTAGAATAAGGGTAAGGTTAGGGTCATGTTTAGAATAAGGGTAAGGTTAGGGTTATGTTTAGAATAAGGGTAAGGTTAGGGCCAGGGTTATGTTTAGAATAAGGGTAAGGTTAGGGCCAGGGTTATGTTTAGAATAAGGGTAAGGTTAGGGCCAGGGTTATGTTTAGAATAAGGATAAGGTTAGGGCTAGGGTTATGTTTAGAATAAGGGTAGGTCATGGCATTTTTAGGGTCAGTGTTATGTTTAGAATAAGGGTAAGGTTACAACAATAAAAGGGTTATGTTTAGAATAAGGGTAAGTTTCTCTGTTAGGGCCTAAATGGGTTATGTTTAGAATAAGAGGTAAAGGTAGTGGCTCTGGATCAGAGAGTCTGCTAGTTTGACTCACTACTGTAGAATTAACTCTGGATCAGAGAGTCTGCTAAATGACTCACTGGATAGTCTGCTGTAGTAACTCTGGATCAGAGTCTGCTAAATGACTCACTACTGTAGTAACTCTGGTAGGTCTGGACTACGCCAGGGTTGTGGGTTACGATTAACCCTGGATCAGGAGGACTAAATACAACAACAAAAAAGTTTGAAAATGTATGCACTCACTACCTGTAGTGGCTCTGGATCAGAGAGTCTGCTAAATGACTCACTAACTGTAGTAACTCTGGATCAGAGAGTCTGGAACTATGTAATCTCTGAGATGTAATTAATGAAGCATGATTATTTACCAGTATCATCCACGTCCCAGTCTTCCTCCTCCTTGACTACAATGTTAAATCTGGGTATTTCACTGCAGGTGTCGATGTCTCTATGGTTAGAGTCAGGAACCAGTGACTCTGGAGGGTTGGGTTCAGTGGAGCAGGAGAGAGGGGGGTTGGATGGGTCGGCAGAATCCTAAAACAAAGAATAAGATTGAATTAGTTATATATACCAATCAGAACCCAAAATATAAACTTGTTTTACTCCGATGTTTGTAAACAAAGTAAATGTAAACAAACACTATTTAACCTCACAACATGGTTAAAACGATAATTTTCATATCATGGATGGTCAGTCCTTGCATCAATAGCTCTGTTTATGAATTTGAGAGTGGTTACATTTCTTCAGGCCACCTCTCAGCTTTTTTATTAGCTTCTGAGAGCGGAGGCAAGACCCTTTGTGATCGTTTCAACTACTAATTGAAGCTTTAATACATAGCTAAATGAATGATCTAACTACCTAATTCTTTAGGCATCGCCATCCCGACTGGTTTAGCATTAGTTACAGTCATTCTTACCTCATTCATCGTGAATTCTTCAGAAATAGTTTCCTATGAAAGAGTTGGGTCACTGAATTAAACTAAAGCAGATTCTTCTCAAATCCCCGACAGTTCACCACGAGGTCACATTATCTAGCGGATTACTTTCCATACAACTCAGATTGCTAACTAGCTAGGCCAACGGTAGCTAGATAATTTACTTTCATAGACCAGATAGCAAAACTGTATGAAATGGTCGTTGAAAATATCGCTAACTCCACGTATATAGTCCGAGTTGGGCAAAATCCAAGTCTAATTTAAACGACATCAAATGATATCAGACACATTTCAGACACTACCAAACTAAGCTAGCTGGCTATCAACACAAGGATCTTCTTTCTTCCAGGCCAGCTTCCGGGTTAGATTCTTCTGTCAATCCGCATTACCGCAAAACAGCAGAAGGCTCTACGGGACACTAGCTTGTTACTAACGTTACAGTTTGATAGAAACCTGAGGAATTATTGACAATATTTACCAGTACACTAAATAATATATGCATGGTTAGCTACCAGCTAGCTACATTAGTGTTTTCCTCCTTCCGGCCTAACTTCCGGTCCATACGAGACTCTGCTGCCGACTCATTCTGCGTTACCGCCACCACCAGTTCATCTTTTTCTATGGTATCATGGCGGTCCGCAAACAAACGTTTATTTGCATGCCGCCACCTACTGTGCTGGAATGTACGATCAATCATGATCTGACCAATTCTGCACAACCATGAAAAAAACATAATAACCAAATACCAACTTCTACCACTTACTTACAAGCCCCTAACTAACAATGTACTTCAAGATAAATAAACTAGTTCAAACAATTATTCAAAAAGTAACACAAGAAAATTACATAACAATAACGAGGCTATTTACAAGGGATACCCGGTACCGAGTCAATGTGCGGGGTCACAGGTTAGTCAAGGTCATTTGTACATGTAGGTAGGGGCAAAGTGACTATGCATAGATAATAAGCAGCGAGTAGCAGCAGTGTAAAAAATAATGGAGGGGGGTCAATGTAAATAGTTTGGGAGGTCAATGTAAATAGTTCGGGAGGTCATTTGATTAATTGTTCAGCAGTCTTATGGCTTGGTGGTAGAAGCTGATCAGGGGCCTCTTGGACATAGACTTGGCGCACCGGTACCACTTTCCATGCGGTAACAGAGAGAACAGTCTATGACTCGGGTGACCGTAGTCTTTGACAATTTTTTGGGCCTTCCTCTGACACAGCCTAGTATAAACATTACCACTCAAATGTTTGGACACGCCAACTTATTCAACCTGTCAAATATCAGTGACGACACAGTGAGGACCTGTTTATAGGTCTTGCTCACATCGGCTACAGAAAGCGTGATCACACAGTAGTCAGGAACAGCTGGTGCTCTCATGCATGCTTCAGTGTTGCCCCGCTCCTTGAAAGTGGCGGCGCTAGCCTTTAGCTCGGTGCGGATGTTACCTGTAATCCATGGCTTCTGGTTGGGACGTGTATGTACAGTCACTGTGTACAGTCTGTGCTAGAAAAACAGTCCTGTAGCATCTGTGTCCTCTGACCACTTCCGTATTGAGCGAGTCACAGGCCCTTCCTGCTTTAGTTTTAGCTTGTAAGCAGGAATCATAATAGGAGGAAGACTTATGGTTAGATTTGCCAAATGTTGCATTTGTATTTATCAGGGATCCCCATTAGCTGCTGCCAAGGTAGCTACTCTTCCTGGGGTCCAAACACACCAAAGCATCCACATTACATATAAAACAAAAGATAAAACAGTGAACTATGTTTATACTGAATGAACTATTTTATTTTATTTCACCTTTATTTAACCAGGTAGGCAAGTTGAGAACAAGTTCTCATTTACAATTGCGACCTGGCCAAGATAAAGCATAGCAGTTCTACACATACAACAACACAGAGCTACACATGGTGAAAAACAAAGAGTCAATAATACAGTAGAAACAAATCTATATACGATGTGAGCAAATGAGGTGAGATAAGGGAGGTAAAGGCAAAAAAAGGCCATGGTGGCGAAATAAATACAATATAGCAAGTAAAACACTGGAAAGGTTGATTTGCAGTGGAAGAATGTGCAAAGTAGAGATAGAAATAATGGGGTGCAAAGGAGCAAAATAAATGAAGTAGGGAAGTAGGTAGTTGTTTGGGATAAATTATAGATGGACTCTGCACAGGTGCAGTAATCTGTGAGCTGCTCTGACAGTTGGTGCTTAAAGCTAGTGAGGGAGATAAGTGTTTCCAGTTTCAGAGATTTCTGTAGTTCGTTCCAGTTATTGGTAGCAGAGAACTGGAAGGAGAGGCAGCCAAAGGAAGAATTGGTTTTGGGGGTGACCAGAGAGATACTTGCTGGAGCGCATGCTACAGGTGGGTGATGCTATGGTGACCAGCGAGCCAGTGGATGACCAGGAGCCAGTGGGTTTGGCGACAAGTATGAAGCGTGGGCCAGCCAACGAGAGCGTACAGGTCGCAGTGGTGGGTAGTAAATGGGGCTTTGGTGACAAAACAGATGGCACTGTGATAGACTGCATCCAATTTATTGAGTAAAGTGTTGGAGGCTATTTTGTAAATGACATCGCGAAGTCGAGGATTGGTAGGATGGTCAGTTTTACGAGGGTATGTTTGGCAGCATGAGTGAAGGATGCTTTGCTGTGAAATAGGAAGCCAATTCTAGATTTAACTTTGGATTGGATATGTTTGATGTGAGTCTGGAAGGAGAGTTTACAGTCTAACCAGACACCTAGGTATTTGTAGTTGTCCACATATTCTAAGTCAGAGCCGTCCAGAGTAGTGATGTTGGACGGGCGGACAGGTGCAGGCAGCGATCGGTTGAAGAGCATGCATTTAGTTTTACTTGTATTGAAGAGCAATTGGAGGCCACGGAAGGAGAGTTGTATGGCATTGAAGCTCGCCTGGAGGGTCGTTAACACAGTGTCCAGTGAAGGGCCAGAAGTATACAGAATTGTGTCGTCTGCGTAGAGGTGGATCAGAGACTCCCCAGCAGCAAGAGCGACATCATTGATGTATACAGAGAAGAGAGTCGGTCCAAGAATTGAACCCTGTGGCACCCCCATAGAGACTGCCAGAGGCCCGGACAACAGACCCTCCGATTTGACACACTGAACTCTATCAGAGAAGTAGTTGGCGAACCAGAGGCAATCATTTGAGAAACCAAAGCTGTTGAGTCTGCCGATGAGGATGTGGTGATTGACAAAATCGAAAGCCTTGGCCAGGTCAATGAATACGGCTGCACAGTATTGTTTCTTATCCATGGCGGTTAAGATATCGTTTAGGACCTTGAGCGTGGCTGAGGTGCACCCATGACCAGCTCTGAAAACAGATTGCATAGCGGAGAAGGCATGGTGGGATTCAAAATGGTCGGTAATCTGTTTGTTGACTTGGCTTTTGAAGACCTTAGAAAGGCAGGGTAGGATAGATATATGTCTGTTGCAGTTTGGGTCAAGAGTGTCTCCCCCTTTGAAGAGGGGGATGACCGCAGCTGCTTTCCAATCTTTGGGAATCTCAGACGACACGGAAGAGAGGTTGAACAGGCTAGTAATAGGGGTGGCAACAATTTCGGCAGATCATTTTAGAAAGAAAGGGTCCAGATTGTCTAGCCCGGCTGATTTGTAGGGGTCCAGATTTTGCAGCTCTTTCGGAACATCAGCCGACTGGATTTGGGAGAAGGAGAAATGGGGAAGGCTTGGACGAGTTGCTACGGGTAGCCAGGTGGAAAGCATGTCCAGCCGTAGAAAAATGCTTTGTCACGGATGAATAGGAGTGGAAGGTAGGAGTCAGGTGCAGAGAGCAAAGGGTTCAAGAAAAATAGGCACTTTATTCCGGCACAAACGGTCATGCCCAAACACAAAGCTCTTGTCACAGTCGGGGCAGGGGTAAGGTTTCTCTCCAGTGTGCACTTTCTGGTAGTTTCAAGTTGTATTTTTTACACAGAACTGCTTCCCACACACAGAACAACTGTACGGCTTATCTCCTGTGTGAGTTCTCATGTGTCTTTCCAGCGATGAAAGCTTTTGGCAGTCTCTTCCACACACTGAACAGCAGTGAGAGGTCTTAGCTGTGTGACTCTCCTGGTGATGTTCAGGTTTTGCTGATGTAGAGGGACTCTCCTCCTGGTTAAACTCTCCCATGGGAATAACAAAGCAGCAAACGAGTTCATGTTGGATCGTTTATAGAAATAGAATCCAATCATTCAATTCAATGATGTCACAATGGGTGGACTGAAGATACCCAGGTTAGAACAAGAGGATCCTAATATCCCATACATTTATGCATAAAATGCAGAGAAATTCTAAAATACGGGACCAGCAATGCGAGCAAATATGGCTGAGAGTGAATGTGAGGCAGTGCAATCCAGCATCGGTTGATAGAACATTTCAAAATGGAAATGATTGCATCACAATACAACGCAGCCATTGCGAGTGTCCCCATGAGTTTACCAGTCAAATCACCAGGGTTAGAGTTTCCAAACCCTTCCTAGGAATTCTATTTTTTTATGGTATTGTTGTTTGACTGCAGTCTGATTCCATTTTCCCCCAAACTGTACACCTGCTCACTCCCCCTCATTGATTTACAAAATACTGGGTCAGTGTAAAAGCATTGGCTCGAGGGAGTTTCTTGCATCACTCCATTCCTATTGAATCCACAAGGGGGAGTGAATGAACGCACCCTTAATGAAGAATAGGAGAGAATGGGACCTCCTCCACTTACCATGATGAGAAGCATCCAACCCAACTTCTTCTCCATCAGAACTGATCAGACCACCACCAACTTCTTCTTATTTTACCTGCAGTTCCTCTAAGGCATCACTAATCCCAGGTATCTTTTGGAGGCCCTCGGGGTGCTCAGGTAACGTTGACAGATGGTCGTTGGAGGTACAGCCAGTCGGTGGATCAAGAGCATCACCATCAGCAGGGACCTGGCCAGCCTCGCTAGAGTGGATCTGCTGATGTCTTCTCAGACTTCCTGATTGTGAGAAGCCCCTCCCACAGTCAGGGCACTGGTAAGGTTTCTCTCCAGTGTGCATCCTCTGATGGGGCCTCAGGTGTGTGGATTCAGAGAACCCTTTCCCACAGACGTGACCCCTTTCTCCTGTGTGTATTTTCTGGTGTTTAGTGAGATTCCACAATGTAAAGAAAGTCATTCCACAGATAGAGCAAGAGTGAGGTTCCTCTTCTGTGTGCTTCAGCAGGTGTATTTTCATGGCTGCCTCTTCCCACAGTCAGGGCAGGGGTAAGGTTTCTCTCCTGTGTGCAGCCACTTCTATTTCAGGAGTACTGTGTGCTTCAGCAGGTGTATTTTCATGGCTCCTGTGTGAGCAAACCTCTTCCCACAGTCAGGGCAGGGGTAAGGTTTCTCTCCTGTGTGTATTTTCTGGTGTGTGTTAAGGTTGCCCCTCTCACTGAATTGCTTCCCACACACAGAGCAGGTTTGTCACCGGTGTGTGTTGTCATGTGTTTGTGAAGGT
Organism: Oncorhynchus masou masou; assembly: GCF_036934945.1. Classification (NCBI taxonomy): domain Eukaryota; kingdom Metazoa; phylum Chordata; class Actinopteri; order Salmoniformes; family Salmonidae; genus Oncorhynchus; species Oncorhynchus masou. The sequence goes on from NC_088216.1 coordinate 14,215,156, forward strand.
CTGATAACCTTTTCCACACACAGAGCAGGGGTAAGGATTCTCTCCTGTGTGTATCCTCATATGTAGTTGCAGTTTTGTCCTCACACTGAACAGCATTGAGAGCTCTTAGCTGTGTGATTCTCCTGGTTTTGTTCAGGTTCTCCTGATGTAAAAGGACTTGCTTCGCTCTCGGAGCAGTGGTCATGTCTCTCTGCTATGGGAAAAAGATAGCATGGATGAACTCAAATTAGTCAACACCCTGACTAAATCAAACTGTTTGGTCCTGACGAATGAACTATGTTTCTCCTACTCTGAATAACCCAAAGGAAATAAATGAATTGTAAAACAACGACATAAATAGTACAAAATAACCCCGTTGAACTCAACCAAAGGCATGATCTTCCTCCTCCTATTTTACTTTAACACTGAGTACCAGACTGACACCAGCCTCCTCTACAGCTACAGACACCTGCTGTTGTGATCTCTGTCCAGCGGCTTGGCTCTCTCCTGTGAGCGTTCTCTGGTGTTTTGTGAGACTTGACGATAAAGAGTAACTCTTCCCACACACGGAGCAACTGTATGGCTTCTCTCCAGTGTGTACTTTCTGGTGTCTGTTCAGAATTCCCTTCTCACTAAATAGTTTTTTTTTCTTCTCCTGATGCAGAGGGACTCTCTTCACTCTCTGAACAGTGGTCAGGTCTCTCTGCTTTGGCAACAACATGCGTATGGATTAACTCAAATTAGTCAACACCCCGACTAAGTCAAAATGTTTGCTCCTGACGAAACAGAAAATAAATATTGTAAAAGTATAGGGTCCATACTTTTCCAGGAAATGCTACATGTTAGCTTTTCCCATGAGATAACCTGGCACAGTTAGCCCTGAGCTAACCACCAGAAGGATATTTTAACCCTCCAAATCAAGGCTGTTCCACTTAAAATCAAATAAAATGTTATTGGTCGTGTACACACAGTATTCTGCTGTATTCTGCATTCTGTTGTTATAGCAGGTATTGTTTCTAGCTCCAACATTGCAGTGTTACCTAACAATACAAAACAATACATACAAATCCCACCAAAATGTACCAGAACAGTCTGGAATATATATATATAATGTTGTGTATAGACAGTATATGAATAGAAAAGCTCTGTACAGCAATAGTTATATAAGATGGTGTGTATAGACAGTAAGGTCAGTATATGAATAGAAAAGGTGTGTACAGCAGTAGTTAAATAGAATGAGCATTGAGCATCAATACCTCCTCCTTGAGACTATTTGTCAAAACACCCAGAATCCCCTGTATCACGTCCGGCCGTTCTATAAGTGAAGATAGGAGACGGTGCCAGACACATGCCGGAACCAACCCTATGACCTATGACCTATGTGACGTGTCTGTAACCAGTATAGAAGGGAACTAAATGACCCCTGTTCAGACAGGTACTTTATGCTTCTGAGTTTGACTGAACCATCCCTATGACCTATGACCTATGTGACGTGTCTGTAACCAGTATAGAAGGGAACTAAATGACCCCGTTCAGACAGGTACTTTATGCATCTGAGTTTGACTGAACCATCCCTATGACCTATGACCTATGTGACGTGTCTGTAACCAGTATAGAAGGGAACTAAACGGCCCCATTCAGACAGGTACTTTATGCATCTGAGTTTGACTGAACCATCCCTATGACCTATGACCTATGTGACGTGTCTGTAACCAGTATAGAAGGGAACTAAACGGCCCTGTTCAGACAGGTACTTTATGCATCTGAGTTTGACTGTGACCCTCCAGCTTGCTGACAATAAAGATCATTTAATATTGACTTTGAGTGTCCCTGTGGAAGGGTTTCTACAACAAGCTCTTACACTAAAAGGGCATTATCATCATTTTCACAATTTCACAGTATTATTCCAACCTCATAGTGTAGAAATATATATATATAAAACAGTATGTAAAAATATTGGCTGTTGTGGAATTTGTTCGAGGAAAATAATCATGCTGTCAGCTGGTTGTGTTAGCATAGGGTTACGATTCCTCATGCTGTCAGCTGGTTGTGTTAGCATAGGGTTACGATTCCTCATGCTGTCAGCTGGTTGTGTTAGCATAGGGTTACGATTCCTCATGCTGTCAGCTGGTTGTGTTAGCATAAGGCTACATTATCTCATGCTGTCAACTGGCTGTGTTAGCATAGGGCTACATTATCTCATGTTGTCAGCTGCTCGTGTTAGCATAAGGCTACATTATCTCATGCTGTCAGCTGGCTGTGTTAGCATAGGGCTACATTATCTCATGCTGTCAACTGGCTGTGTTAGCATAAGGCTACATTATCTCATGCTGTCAACTGGCTGTGTTAGCATAGGGCTACATTATCTCATGCTGTCAGCTGGTTGTGTTAGCATAGGGTTACGATTCCTCATGCTGTCAGCTGGTCGTGTTAACATAGGGCTACATTATCTCATGCTGTCAGCTGGTTGTGTTAGAATAGGGCTACGTTATTTCATGGGAAAAGCTTAAGCAAGAGATCTCAAGAAACTAAGCCTAAGTTTAAGCAAGAGGTCACAAGTATGGGCCCATTCAATATCTAAGCAATAGTACAAAATAAACGCTTCAGTTCACCAAAAGCAGGATCTTCCTTCTTCTCTTTCACTTTGACATCCGGTACTAGAATAGACACCTGCTGTTGTGATCCCTGTGATCCCACGAGATTGGTTCAGGGAAGAAGCAGCTACATTCTTTGGCAAGGACATGATGTCTTTGACTGGATCGGTTTGCTGACGAGGAGAATCTATTCCTACAGAGAGAGCAGGGGTAAGGTTTCACCCTAGTGTGAACCATCTGGTGTCTTCTGAGAAGTGCAACAGCTGAGAAACTCTTATTACACGGAGAGCTGCGGTGTGGTTTCTCTCCGGTGTGCTGTTGCATGTGTATCTTGAAAGTCCATGATTGGCTGAATTCCTTCCCACATTCTGAACAGCTGTACTGCGTGACACTAGTGTGGGATATTTTGTGTCTTGCTAGAGAGCTAGGGTGAACAAAGCTCTGATTACAGGTGGTACACTGGTAAGGTTTCTTTATCACCATTGACAAAAACAACAATTTCCTCCTCCTCCTCTTTGACATTAATTTCCTGTTCCTCGTCTTCGATCTTGATATTCATAGTTTGACAGCCCGATGACGACGTATCTCGAATTCCCAGTGTACACTGGTTGCTATGATTACTGGCATGACTGCATTGATGTTTGCGAAGACCTTCGGTCGAAGCGAAACCCCTCCCGCAATCAGAGCACTTGTAAGGTTTCTCTCCAGTGTGCACAGTCTGATGCTGCCTGAGCCTCGACGGTGACTCGTATCTCTTCCCACACTGTGAGCATTGGTAAGGTTTCGGTGTGGGTGCTCCTGTATGGCGTCGTACGTGTCTCGATAGAGTTCCCTTACAGCCAAAGCTCATCTCGCAGTAGGAGCACTGGTGAGGTCTCTCCCCGGTGTGCTTTCTCATGTGCATCTTCAGTTCATATGCAGAGAAAAATTCCTTTCCACAATCGGAGCACGGGTGCCTCTTTGTCGCGTCTGGCTGCTTCCCTCCAGGGTGGGTCATCTGATGTCTTTCCAGGTGGGGCTTCAGTGTGAATCGCTTCCCGCACACAGAGCACTGGTAAGGCTTCTCTCCTGTATGTGTGTGGCGGTGTCTCTTCAGTTTGGAGGGGTGAACAAAGTCTTTTCCACATACTGGACAGACGGAAGACTCCTTAGCAGGTTTTGTGTGTGTTCTCAGGTGTCTGTTGATATTGGATGGGTGAGCGATTTCTATTCCACATTGGGGGCATCGCCATGGCTTCTTAGTCGCAGGATTCTCCTGGTGTTGTTCTGCTGATGCCTCTTCACCAGAGCCGGGGTTAGGATTCTCTCCTGTTACAATAGGACAAGAAAAGTTCAATGACAAATTAGGGACGCACGATATAAATCGGTGAACATATCGGAATCTGCCGATATTAGCTAAAAAATGCCAACTAGTTTAACGCCAATGTGCAAAACTGATGTCAAAGCTGGCATGCATACCTATATAATGTAGGTACATGACGTAATGACGGCACGTAAAATTTTGCGCTACACATGCAGCACAGCATTCCTAACCTCGTCCAGCAGTCATTTGAAAGAGTAAGACAATTTCAGAGAGACAACTCAAAAGAGAAATCCATTCACGCCAAGATAATGGTATTCATTGCCCTTGACAACCAACCGTTCTCTGTCGTGGGGGATGTTGGCTTTCGCTGCCTGGTTGAGCACCGGTACACACGTTGCCCTACCGGAGTTACACAGTTACACAGTAGTAGCGTCCCTGCTATTAGCTTCACAACATACTATGGCCGTTTGGGTCTCTGTGTGTCAAAAAAGACACACGTCAAATAACACTATTTGACCCACTAAATTAGCATTTAATTTGACCTGTCAAATAACACAGTTCTATTATAGAATGTTATGTGGTTCTGAACTATAGCTACTGAAACAGATTGTCGTTTTGCTATGTTTTTGGGGAAGAACATTGCTAAATCCATGAGCTAGCTAGCTTTTTTTATGACCAGCACTGTAGGTGCGTGAGACAACTTTACTAGCATCATAGCATACGTATCGATGAATCGTTGTGACACATGAAGTAGGAGTGATTGTGTAATCAATGTGTAATAACTATGTAAAAAAAATGTATGAATGCATTAAATTATTATGTGACGTGCAGTCATATTCAGGTCCTGATTGGTCAGCAAGCTTATTTGACACATCTAATAGTGTTATTTGACACACAAAGACCCAAACAGCGTTCCATAGCAAGAGAAATCCTGGTTGAGAATGAAACGATGAAGCAGCACAGCAAGTAAGTGAAAGAAATTGGTTTTGATTATGTTTCGCTGGTAATGGGGACACACGTCAATGCCAACAAAATAACTTTTTGGTGTGTGTGTGTGTGTGTGTGTGTGTATGTGTGTAACCTTTATTTAACTAGGCAAGGTCAGTTAAGAACAAATTCTTATTTACAATGACAGTCTACCCCGGCCAAACCTGTTGACACTGGGCCAATTGTGCGCCGCCCTATGAGACTCCCAATCACGGCCGGATGTGATACAGCCTGGATTAGAATCAGGGACCGTAGTGATGCCTCTTGCCTTAGACCTCTGCATCCATGTGTGTGTGTTAACTATTTAATTGTACAAGAATGATTAAAAGAATGCAACATTTTTTTATATCGGTTTCGTTTTTTTTGGCAAGAAAAATATTAGATATCGGTATCAGCCAAAAATGTCATATCGGTGCATAACAAATCAAATCCAATCAAATTTTATTTGTCACATACACATGGTTAGCAGATGTTAATGCGAGTGTAGTGAAATGCTTGTGCTTCCAGTTCCGACTATGCAGTAATAACCAACAAGTAATCTAACTAACAATTCCAAAACTAATTTCTTATACACAGTGTAAGGGGATAAAGAATATGTACATAAAGATATGAATGAGTGATGGTGCAGAACGGCATAGGCAAGATACAGTAGATGGTATCGAGTACAGTATAACGACAAATACATGATTCTATTCTATTATTTGTAGTTGTCCTCTGTTTTTATTCTGCAAACAAGTCACCTTTTAGTGAATTAAACTGCTATATATGGCAGTGTTTTCACTATATTCATTTATATTCATTTATGTCTCTGCGTGCAGTTTAAAGGAAGCTGCTAACTAGCGTTAGCGCAATGAAACTTCCCTCAAACTGCAGAAACAAACAAATGGTGTCCATGAGTTCATCTGACTCTGGGGAAGTAGATTGCCCAAAATCTCTCACTTTCCCTTTAAGATCAGAGTGAAACGTTGCAGTGTATATTTGAACAGTGGTACGAATGAGAGCCACAAGGGCACAGCCACTGCCTGCTCCTCTTCATCTCCCTACAGTGCAGCGGAGCAGCATCTGTTCTATTAAAGATGGAGTCAACATCAGTACATTTATCATGCATTTTGGAATAGAATGCCCTTTTAAAAAGAGTCCCCAGAAATGACCTTCTCCTCACAGTCGTCCTACAAAACAACCCCCCCGCCTGCTAGCTTTGCCACCGCTGCTGAAAAGGATCCTGGGGGAAACACTGTATGGAACAGAACTATATAATCCCATTGATATTATTAATTCAGTCACTATAGTAATACTTACCAGTATCATCCACATCCCAGTCTTCCTCCTCCTCTTTGACTACAATGTTAAATCTGGGTATTTCACTGCAGTTGTCGATGTCTCTATGGTTAGAGTCAGGAACCAGTGACTCTGGAGGGTTGGGTTCGGAGGGTTGGGTTCAGTGGAGCGGGAGAGAGGAGGGTTGGGTTCAGTGGAGCAGTGGAGGGGAGAGAGGAGGGTTGGGTTCAGTGGAGCGGGAGAGAGGAGGGTTGGGTTCAGTGGAGCGGGAGAGAGGAGGGTTGGGTTCAGTGGAGCGGGAGAGAGGAGGGTTGGGTTCAGTGGAGCGGGAGAGAGGGGGGATGGATGGGTCGGCAGAATCCTAAAATAAAGAATGACTTGTTATAAAATAGCGACATTCATCATCAGCTACCACTTGCGTGTATCAGAGTTCCAAAAACGCGTACGCACCGCAGTGTTCTAGAACTTTGGCTTTAATACTTTTTGAATTGCGTTCCATTGTGTTGAAATTGTGGGAAGGTGTGCGTTCGGGCTGTGTGTGTGTCCCCCCCAAAAAAATAGTCCGAATGAATCTAAGATAAATCAAGAAATCTGTAATTAATTTAGATGTCTTTACCGAGGAGGTCTTAGTCGCAGAATTGTATATATCAAACTAAGATACTTGGTGCAGTATTTCTAAAGTGGAAAAAATGAGCATGAAAACTAGTCGTCTCTCGTTGAATGACAACAAACACCCCACTGAAGAATCCCGTTCCCACTCCGACAAGGAGGAAGAACAATGAGCCAGGATGCATAAATGTGCAGTGCTGTAAAGCACTTAAGTAAAAGTACTATATACGTTTTGTTTGTATCTGTACTTTCCTATTTATATTTTTATAACCTTTTACTTTTACTCCACTACATTCCCGAAAGAAAATCATGTACTTTTTACTCCATACATTTTCCCTGACACCCAAAAGTACTTGTTACATTTCGAATGTTTAGCGGGACAGGAAAATGGTTCAATTCATGCGCTTTCCAATTCATCCCTGGTCATCCCTACTGCCTCTGATCTGGTGGTCACTAAACACAAATGCTTAATTTGTAAATGATGTCTGAGTGTTGGAGTGTGCCCCTGGCTATCCGTACATTTTAAAAAATCAAGAAAAATCCTGCCATTTGGTTTGCTTAATATAAACAATGTGAAATTATTTTTACTTTCACTTTTGATACTTAAGTATATTTTAGAATTTACACTTAGTTTTGATACTTAAGTATATTTAAAACTAAATACTTGCTGGGTGACTCACTTTTACTTGAGTCATTTTCTATTAAGGTATCTGTACTTTTACTCAAGTATGACATTTGGTTACTTTTTGCAACACTGTAAATGTGAAGCATCCGGTTGGCGGTTCCACACTGCCAAATATGGTGATGAGAGGAAACCCAGGGTCCGGCTGGGGGAGAAGATGGTGTGAGATGGATTTTGGCCGAAATTCTGCAAATTTTCTCATTGATTAAACATTTGATCTCCATTCAGTATTACGTTTCCAAAACTAGAATCTGTAACAGAGTGGACTGCGTTTAGTAGACTTTACCCTTTGCAAAGTAAAAAAAAAATGTTTTGTGTTGTTTAGAAGGGCGTATTGAGAACACACACACTTAAGAGTAGACCTTCCCTAATGCAAATATGCAAATAAACGCTAGACTCTCACTAGCTAGTGTTTGGCTCTGCCCACTTCCTTGCTTGTTCTGCAAACTATGATACATTTTCTCCCATCGGGAACGACAGGCTCTGGTCGATCTTGGGTTAGTTAAAAAATATATATTTGGTAATACTGTTGACCAATCACCGACGAAGGGGCGTAGACTTCAGCTACGAAATTTCAACTCGCCTCAAGAAAATAAAAAGTGTGCTCGAACGTCACAAATGTTCGTCATAATACATGTGCGTCACTGTTTCGACTGGAAAGCATGCGACAGGCTTTAGGCAACGCCGTCCAGACTGGTTTAGCATTACCCACCTAACATTAGCTGCAGTCATTCCATAGAGATAGAGGACACAACATTGTATATGTTCTATTAAGGCATCTCTGAGAGCATGGGCAGCGCCATTGAGGCTATCTCCATTTTGAAGTAGTCCAATTTCTTCTTCTACTACTTCTATGAGTTGGTAAACAAACTGAAAGGGTGCGTACTGCCACCTGGAGGGTGTTATTTAGACAGGCATAAAGCAAAGGTTGGCAATTGACTGTCACCTGCAGTTTTGGAACGTTTGCTCACAAATATAATTAATTGGCTGATCCCTCCTGATGACCTGGATGGAATTATGAGATCCTTCCTAACCCACCGGATGTCCCACCCAGTTGATTACTTCAAAATGGTGAACGTCCTCAATGGTACTAGTCCTCCATCTGTCTCTATGAGTCTTTCTCACCTCATCCATCATGAATTCTTCTATCGCTTCATATGAATTATGTAGTTAGAGCACTGAATTATAGCTGATTATTCTGACATCACCGTTTTCATTCCACTGACCGTTCACATTAGTTAGATAGCTGATTGCTTGATATCCAGAACTATTTGAAAACTAGCTAAATCAGTAAGCTATGCTTTAGCTAACAAGCTAACTTACTTTCCTAGACCCGATAACAAAACGATATGGAATTGTGGTTGATAACATCGTCGGTTCCACGTTTATAGTCCGTGTTTGACAATATCAAAATCTACTTTAAACCGTATCAAATGATATCGGACACATTTTCACACACTTACAAAATAACCCCGCGAGCTAACTATCAACCTTAGTATGTTTCTTCTTCCGGGTTAGATTCCTCAGACGATCCGCGTTAGCGCCACCACCTGTTCTGGAGTCCAAACAGCAACAATATGAATGGGACTTTGTCTCCAGGGTTGTGTAAGTTACTTTCTAAATGTAATCGGTTACAATCTGTTACCGGTCCAACATGGTACTCGGTAGGATTACCCAAACTCATTAATGTTATCTGATTACTTCCCCTTAAGAGGCATATATGGGTTGGTTGTTTAGCAACGAAACCAACACATGCGCAACTATGGGGCAACAGAGTTGGCTGATGCTGCGTTCACATGCTCGTCAGACATTTCCGACTTGCTGATTCGTTGAATACAGCAGGTGTATAACTACAAGTTAGCAAGTCGAACATGTCATAGTTTCGACTAGCACTTGTACTTAGCATTAGACTGTTGACAACATGTATACTATATTTAATCTCCAAATGTTTATTGAAAACAAATACATTTGCACAATGAGCACTTGTCTCACATACATCGTTATGGTTGTTGGATAGCTTGCTAGTGAATTTTTTGCCATATTAGCATAAACATGACATCAGTCAAAACAAGACATCAATATAATGACCACCACCTACGATTCCCCACACGGAAACTGATTGTATTAATTTATTCAATTAGTGACACCTCTAGGATTGCGAAGCCGTGCCTTAGACCACTGCGCCAAACGGGAGGTCTCCATGGCAACCTCTTGTCACTGAGGGGATTCGTTTATCTGGCCCGGGTTACACCGGTAGGAGGAGTTTGAACCAGGTGGGAAGTGATTGCATTAGTCCTGGAAGCGGGCTGCCTCCCTGGCATGAGCCAGGTGCTCTGGCTGACATGAAGTCGCCTACTTCCCTAATAGAGTAACACTTTAATTAGTCATTATTGATTAAAACAGACACTCTTCACTTCTTGAGCTCAGCAGCTTCATAGTTTATATAAAATAAAAATTGAGATTTTTTTTTTTTAATCATTGCAATGATTTATTTAATCATGACACGACTACTGTGCGCAGGTACCGTTGTAATCAGGTGGTGACGTTCCACACAGACACCGAGACCCGTCTGCGAGAACTTCAGAAGAAAACATTTAAGTGCTTATGAATGAGAGACAATTCAACAGAGTAATATGACAATAATAACAATTAAAGTTATTCAAATAGTATATTTAGTGTAAACCAGACAAGCGTCCCGACTCAACGGATGGTCATAAAAAAAAGGCGTTGATCACAAATCTTCATAGTAAAATAACACTTGCTTGGCTTTTCACCCACTCCCAGAACCCACTCCCAGAACCTGAAGGTAAAGGAATAGTGCACCTCTATGTGGCCTCCCACTGATGATGACATGACAGCCTGAACCTTGGTGCTTGGCCCTCCTCAGTCAGAATTAGGAGAAGAGCATACAAATCATTTTGATCATGTTTTGGTTTTGTTGTGCGGACCCTCTACAAGTGAAACTCTCAAGGCAAACGGCGTCTCGTTAGCATCCTCTGTCGTAACTGTGGTGGGGCCCGGAGAAGAGGAACACACATAAATAACGGTGCCCCCTGTATATAGCCTCGCTATTGTTATTTTACCGCTGCTGCTCTTTAATTATTTGTTATTTTTACTTTATTTTTTATTTTTAGGTCTTTTCTTAACTTCACTGTAAGGTCGTGTTGTTTTCGGAGCAGGTGCCAAATACAATCTGATCTGATGCTAGCAAGGCACATGAATTCCCACTACTTTTAACAGTCGAGACAAAAGTAGTGAGATTAACCACAGAGATAATAGATCTGTCTGGTTTCCCGGATATAGATTAAGCCTGGTCCAAAGGCCGTCTGTATGAAGATGATATAGATTAAGCCTGGTCCAAAGGACGTCTGTATGAAGATGATATAGATTAAGCCTAGTCCAAAGGCCGTCTGTATGAAGATGATATAGATTAAGCCTAGTCCAAAGGCCGTCTGTATGAAGATGATATAGATTAAGCCTGGTCCAAATACCGTCTGTATGAAGATGATATAGATTAAGCCTCCAAAGGCCGTCTGTCCAAATTAAGCCTAGTCCAAAGGCCGTCTGTATGGTCTGTATGAAGATGATATGTATGAAGATGATATAGATTAAGCCTGGTCCAAAGGACGTCTGTATGAAGATGATATAGATTAAGCCTAGTCCAAAGGCCGTCTGTATGGTCCAAAGGCCGTCTGTATGAAGCATCTTAAAGTAGGAGTGCTGATTGATGGTCAGCTTCCTCCTTTTTAGATCCCAATAAATATGGTTATATGGACAGGGGGACCTGATCCTAGATCAGCACTCCTACTCTGAGACACATGATACATAACGGCCCCATGGAGCAACAATCGGTTTCTCTATTGAACATGCTATTTAAATGCAGAACTAGTCTTAAATCGGTCAGCAACATTAAAGGAGCAGTCTGCAGTTCAAACTGGTCTTACATGTTGTCAGCAACGTAGCGGGGGTTAAAGGCGCAATCTGCAGTTCAAACTGGCCTTACATGTTGTCAGCAACGTAGCGGGGGTTAAAGGAGCAGTCTGCAGTTCAAACTGGTCTTACATATTGTCAGCAACGTAGCGGGGGTTAAAGGAGCAGTCTGCAGTTCAAACTGGTCTTACATGTTGTCAGCAACATATCGGGGGTTAAAGGCGCAATCTGCAGTTCAAACTGGCCTTAAATGTTGTCAGCAACGTAGCGGGGGTTAAAGGAGCAGTCTGCAGTTCAAACTGGCCTTACATGTTGTCAGCAACATAGCGGGGGTTAAAGGCACAATCTGCAGTTCAAACTGGCCTTACATGTTGTCAGCAACGTAGCGGGGGTTAAAGGCTCAAACTGGCCTTACATGTTGTCAGCAACGTAGCGGGGGTTAAAGGCTCAAACTGGCCTTAAATGTTGTCAGCAACATAGCGGGGGTTAAAGGCACAATCTGCAGTTCAAACTGGCCTTACATGTTGTCAGCAACGTAGCGGGGATTAAAAGCGCAATCTGCAGTTCAAACTAGAGGTCGGCCGGTTAATTAGGGGTCATTTCTTTGCACGAATGTAACTAACCATAAACATCAATGCCTTTCTTAAAATTAATACACAGAATTATATATTTTTAAACCTGCATATTTAGTTTAAATTAATGAATGTTAGCAGGCAATATTAACTAGGGATATTGTGTCACTTCTCTTGCGTTCATTGCACGCAGAGTCAGGGTATATGCAACAGTTTGGGCCGCCTGGCTCGTTAACTAATTTGTCAGAATTTTACGTAATTATGACATAACATTGAAGGTTGTGCAATGTAACAGCAATATTTAGACTTAGGGATGCCACCCGTTTGATAAAATACGAAACGGTTCCGTATTTCACTGAGAGAATAAACATTTTGTTTTCGAAATGATAGTTTCTGGATTTGAACATATTGATGACCAAAGGCTCGTATTTCTGTGTTTATTATATTATAATTAAGTCTATGATTTGATATTTGATAGAGCAGTCTGACTGAGCAGTGGTAGGCAGCAGCAGGCTCGTAAACATTCAAACTTTACTGCGTTTGCCAGCAGCTCTTAGCAATGCTTGAACCACAGCGCTGCTTATGACTTCAAGCCTATCAACTCCTGAGATTAGGCTGGCAATACTAAAGTGCCTATTAGAACATCCAATAGTCAAAGGTATATGAAATACAAATGGTATAGAGAGAAATAGTCGGCGCGTCATAACTCCTATAATAACTACAACCTAAAACTTCTTAACTGGGAATATTGAAGAACTGGGAATGTTGAACCACCCAGCTTTCATATGTTCTCATGTTCTGAGCAAGGAACTTAAACGTTAGCTTTTTTACATGGCACATATTGCACTTTTACTTTCTTCTCCAACACTGTGTTTTTGCATTATTTAACCCAAATTGATCATGATTCACTATTTATTTGAGACTAAATAGATTTTATTTATGTATTATATTAAGTTAAAATAAGTGTTCATTCAGCATTGTTGTAATTGTCATTATTACAAATATTACCACACTCATATATATAAAAATCGTCCGATTAATCAGTATCGGCTTGTTTTGGTCCTCCAATAATTGTATCGGCGTTGAAAATGGAAGATTTCCCATTTAAAGGTGCCAGTACTGCCAGTGAGGTCTCTCCAGATCACTCTCAACTCTAGGTAGGCCTAGAGGCATGGGTCTCTCCAGATCACTCTCAACTCTAGGTAGGCCTAGAGGCATGGGTCTCTCAACTCTAGGTAGGCCAAGAGGCATGGATCTCTCCACTCTGGGTAGAGGCATGAGTCTCTCTACTCTAGGAGCTGGCCTGGGCCTTCCGTCCTGGGTGATTGGTTCGGTATGTCTGCGCTGGACAACTGCTTAGGCCTGCCTAGCTGGCGGGTCGGTCCGATGGGCTTGGGAGCGTGGGTCCTCTGGTGCTGCCGGAGCCCCTGTAGATAGTAGAAACTCTTCCCGCACTCCTCACACTGATGGGGCTTCTCTCCGTGTGGACTCTGAGGTGAACCTTGAGGTCAAACTCTCTGAAGTAACTCTTCCCACAGACGGAGCAGAGGTGGCTCTTCTGTCCGGTGTGCATACGGAAGTGACATGTAAGTTGGGACTGTTGCTTGAATCTCTTTCCGCACTCGGGGCAGAGGTGGGGTCTCTCTCCCCGGTGAGCGCTCTCGTGCTTCTTCAGCCCTTCTTCTGTGATGAAGCCCTTCCCACACTCAGTGCATTGGTAAGGCCTCTCCCGGTGTGCATTCGCATGTGGATCTTGACGTAGTAATTACTGCGGAACCTCTTGCCACAGTCAGGGCAGGGGAAAGGCTTCTTGTTGTTGTGAGCCAACCGGTGTTCTTCCAACTGTGCCTTCTCAGAGAACTGCTCCCCGCACAGCGAGCAGAAGAAAGAGGCCTTCTCTCCGCTGTCCTGAGACGTCATGTGTTTCTGCGCTGACGGTCGATCTGGACAGTTGAAGTTCTCCTGAGCTGCTGATGTGGCGGCGGTGTGATTCTCCTGGTGGTTTTCAGGACCTCTTGACGTAGACGGACCTAACCCACCAGCAGACAACAAACTGGGGTTCCCGTCTGCAGGGACGATAAAATGTTGACATTTAGGTTGTGGCCCCAAAACGGACCCCTATTCCCTATATCAGGGCTCTCCAACCCTGTTCCGGAGAAATACCCTCCTGTAGGTTTTAAATCCAACCTGTTCCTGGAGAGATACCCTCCAGGAGGTATTCACACCACCCCAACATCAACATACAGTACAGTGCCTTCAGGTATTCACACCACCCCAACATCAACATACACTACAGTGCCTTCAGGAAGTATTCACAGTGCCTTCCACCCCAACATCAACATACAGTACAGTCCCTTCAGGAAGTATTCACACCACCCCAACATACAGTACAGTGCCTTCAGGAGGTATTCACACCACACCCCAACATCAACATACAGTACAGTGCCTTCAGGAAGTATTCACACCACCCCAACATCAACATACAGTACAGTGCCTTCAGGAAGTATTCACATCACCCCAACATCAACATACAGTACAGTGCCTTCAGGAAGTATTCACACCACCCCAACATCAACATACAGTACAGTGCCTTCAGGAAGTATTCACACCACCCCAACATCAACATACAGTACAGTGCCTTCAGGAACCACCCCAACATCAACATTCAGTGCCTTCAGGAAGTATTCACACCACCCCAACATCAACATACAGTACAGTGCCTTCAGGAAGTATTCACACCACCCCAACATCAACATACAGTACAGTGCCTTCAGGAGGTATTCACACCACCCCAACATCAACATACAGTACAGTGCCTTCAGGAAGTATTCACACCACCCCAACATCAACATACAGTACAGTGCCTTCAGGAAGTATTCACACCACCCCAACATCAACATACAGTACAGTGCCTTCAGGAAGTATTCACACCCCAACATCAACATACAGTACAGTGCCTTCAGGAAGTATTCACACCACCCCAACATCAACATACAGTTACAGTACAGTGCCTTCAGGAAGTATTCACACCACCACATCCCAACATCAACATACAGTACAGTGCCTTCAGGAAGTATTCACACCACCCCAACATCAACATACAGTACAGTGCCTTCAGGAAGTATTCACACCACCCCAACATCAACATACAGTACAGTGCCTTCAGGAAGTATTCACACCACCCCAACATCAACATACAGTACAGTGCCTTCAGGAGGTATTCACCACCCCAACATCAACACAGTGCCTTCAGGAAGTATTCACACCACCCCAACATCAACATACAGTACAGTGCCTTCAGGAAGTATTCACACCACCCCAACATCAACATACAGTACAGTGCCTTCAGGAAGTATTCACACCACCCCAACATCAACATACAGTACAGTGCCTTTAGGAAGTATTCACACCACCTAACATCAACATACAGTACAGTGCCTTCAGGAAGTATTCACACCACCCCAACATCAACATACAGTACAGTGCCTCAGGAAATCACAGCACCCCAACATTAAAATGGAGTACAGTGCCTTGAGTATGCATCAACATGTACAGTGCCTTGGTATTCACACCACCCCAACATCAACATACAGTACAGTGCCTTCAGGAAGTATTCACACCACCCCAACATCAACATACAGTACAGTGCCTTCAGGAAGTATTCACAGACTCTTCCCACATGTCGTTGTGTTACTGCCTGAATTTAAAATGGAGACATGTGAGTGTGTGACTGGCCTACTACACACAACACCCCATGATGTCAGAGTAATTATGTTTTAAAGTTCTTATAAATTAAAAATGAAAAGCTGAAATGTCTTGAGTCAGTTCAGTGTTCAACCTCTTTGTTACGGTGAGACTAATTAAGTTCAGGAGTAAAAATGGCCTTAACAAATCACATAATAAGTTGCATGGACTCACTCTGTGTGCAATAATAGTGTTTAACATGATTTTTTAAATGACTACCTCATCGCTGTACCCCACACATACAATTATCTCAATTGTCCCTCAGTCAAGCAGTGAATTTCAACCAAAGATTCAACCACAAAGACCAGGAAGGTTTTCCAATGCCTCGCAAAGAAGGGCCCCTATTGGTTGATGGGTAAACATCAAAAAGCAGACATTGAATATCCCTTTGAGCATGGTGAAGTTAGTCATTACACTTTGATTTTTTCTCCCACTTTGACCAGGGTATTTTGTGTTTATCATTAACCATTAAAAAAAGAACAATTAAACCCATTTCAATCCCACCTTGTAACACAACAAAATGTGGAAAAAGTCAAGAGGTATGAATCCTTTCTGGAGACACTGTACGTGGACCACAACATCAGCATCAGCACTCACCTCGGTGTGTTTTCATGTGCGTTTTCAGGTTCCCTGGCTGAGTGAAACCCTTTCCGCACAGGGAGCAACAGTACGGTTTCTCCCCGGTGTGGATTCTCACGTGCAGCTTCAGCTTGGACGCGTCGGATAGTTCTTTGCCACAGGTCGGACACCGGTGAGTCCTCTTCCCTCTCCCCGCCGCTGCCCTGTAGTTGGACCTGCTGCCTCACCAGAGAACACACCCAGACTCTCCTCTGGAACAAACACACAGTTAGTCTATCTCAAACGGTTCCCTATTCCCCATTTTTTTTTTTTAAATATTTTTTTACCTTTATTTAACTAGGTAAGTCAGTTAAGAACAAATTCTTATTTTCAATGACGGCCTAGGAACAGTGAGTTAACTGCCTTGTTCAGGGGCAGAACGACAGATTTGTACCTTGTCAGCTCGGGGATTTCGGGTTACTAGTCCAACTCTCTAACCACTAGGCTACCCTGCCGCCCCAGGGTGCACTACCTTTGACACGAGCCTATGGGCCCCTAGTGTGCACTACGTAGGGAATATGGGTGCCATTTGAGGCACAACCTACTCACAGTGAATTCACTAGTAACCCGTCAGGAAGGCTATACAATAGCGCTACAGTCATCGACGAAAGCCGTTGTGAGTGTCCATCACAGGCTCGCTTACCGGCGTGCTCCTTCTGATGTCTCTGCAGCAGCTCTTGGTTGTCGAACGGCGTTCCGCACACGTAGCAGTTGTAATCCAGATGTGTCTGCAGGTGGAGCAACAGCTCATATTCCCGGGGGAATCCCTCTCCACATTTAAAGCAGCGACGGTTGTTAAACCTCTTGGCTTTGGGTTGCTTCTGTTTGTCTCCTCGGACGCTGGTTTTCCGTTTGACCTGTTGTTTCTTCCGGTGTTTTCTCTGTGGTCCTGGTGCAGAGGGACCGTCGCCACCGGTCTTTGCTGTGTGACAAAAGAGAATGGGTTTAAAGGATTGGTCAAAAAACATTGTCCGTCGCCCAAATGGCACGCTATTCCCTATTTAGGGCACTACCTTTTGAACAGAGCCCTATATAGGGACAGGAGGATTTATAACGCAGCCAAATTAACAGGCTATAGTTGATGTTCTGTTGACAGGGTGCCATTTTAAAAAACACAGCCAAATTAACAGGCTATAGTTAAATGATGTTCTGTTGACAGGGTGCCATTTTAAAAACAGCCAAATTAACAGGCTATAGTTGATGTTCTGTTGACAGGGTGCCATTTTAAAACACAGCCAAATTAACAGGCTATAGTTGAATGATGTTCTGTTGACTGGGTGCTATTTTAAAACACAGCCAAATTAACAGGCTATAGTTGAATGATGTTTTGTTGACAGGGTGCCATTTTAAAACACAGCCAAATTAACAGGCTATAGTTGAATGATGTTCTGTTGACAGGGTGCCATTTTAAAACACATCCAAATTAACAAGCTATAGTTGATGTTCTGTTGACAGGGTGCCATTTTAAAAACACAGCCAAATTAACAGGCTATAGTTGAATGATGTTCTGTTGACAGGGTGCCATTTAAAACACGGCCAAATTAACATGCTATAGTTGAATGATGT
>NC_088216.1:14233517-14382654 GCF_036934945.1 Oncorhynchus masou masou
TCCTCTTCACTGTGGGTTACGAAAAGAGAACAGAATGAATCATCTTCACTGTGGGTTATGAAAAGAGAACAGAATGAATCCTCTTCACTGTGGGTTACGAAAAGAGAACAGAATGAATCATCTTTACTATGGGTTACGAAAAGAGAACAGAATGAATCATCTTTACTATGGGTTACGAAAAGAGAACAGGACGATACAATCACGAGGATTCACTTTTATAGACAGACGCACTGAAAAAGCATTGGGAAAACAACCCTCGCAATACGAGCTGGAATTACATGGGTCTACCAACGGAACTTTTTGGCAAACAAAAATATTTTAATGGGAAGAGACTGTCACTGGCAAACATGGTTACGAGGAAGGGATACTATAATATAATAAGTTGTTGGGTCTCTCTCTCACCACCCTCATGGAGAAAATCACAAGAGATAAGTATAACACACAAAGTAAAGAAAAACAATTAAATGCATCATTCTTACATTACCTAAAATTATTAATAAGCTACTAATGATATAGACCTATATAAGCAATATAACAACGCAGATGTAGAAACTATGGCAAAAAGCTCTGGCAACATTCAGCACAGCCGTAAGGTTTCTCTCCTGTATGAACTCTATTGTGCATTTTAAAGGTCTGGCGATCTTGCTTAAAGTCTCCCCACAGACAGAACACGGGTAAGGTTTCTCCCCATGTGTCTCCTTTGTGTGTCCACAGGTGTTGTTTCACGAGGTCTGCTCATCTAAAACTATTCCCACACACAGGACAGCTGTACGATTTCTCTCCTGTGTGCACTGTCATTTTGTCTTTTTCAGATCAAATAACCGTTGCCGGTCTGTCCCACACACAGAGCAACTGTATCTCTGAGCTTTGAGATTCCCCTAGGTTTCTTTAGGTTCTCCTGATGTAGAGGTTCTCCCCTCCGAACTCTCGTCTGTGTGAATGAGACAACATAGGTTAGAAGGTTCAGTGCAGTGATGCGATTTCCTGTATTTTATACACATTTACACACAAAATACTGTTTATTTTAAATTATTATTATTATTTTTTTAAATTTTACCTTTATTTTACTAGGCAAGTCAGTTAAGAACAAATTCTTATTTTCAATGACGGCCTAGGAACAGTGGGTTAACTGCCTGTTCAGGGGCAGAACAACAGATTTGTACCTTGTCAGCTCGGGGATTCAAACTTGCAACCTTTCGCTTACTAGTCCAACGCTCTAACCACTAGGCTACCCTGATAATACCCTTTTAGTGTAAGTGCTGTTAGAATTTTGAAATTTCAGCCTGTTTTGGTGGGATGGAGTTTTGGCCTGTCTGGTGACATCACCAGGCGGTAAAGCAGTTAACAGACCAATAAGAAAGAGAGTTCCAAACCGCTCTGCCAATAACAGCTCATTTTCAGTTTTCCCCTCTTTACTCAGACAACTCCCAGACAGTCCTAGCAAAATTCTTGCTTGAGATGTTGCTTGTTTATCGTTGACCATTTTAATTGAAAACAATCACAGCAAGGTACTTCATTTTTACCCAGAAATGATTTCACATGGAGTAAAAAAAAAATGGATGCATTGGATTTTTAAATAAAAGAGCGATGTTCATTCAAAGTCAATATTGTATTCATGTAATTCATGGCTGTTCTGCTTCCACTTACCGAGACGATGAAGATCCCAACCAACCTCTTCTCCATCTGAATTAATCAGACCACCAACTTCCTCATCTTCTCCCTCCCGCTCTCCTTCAATTGTAACAGGGTTTTGAAACTCAACAGGTGGTAAACCAGCATGAGTTTTCTGGTGTCTCTGAAGTTTTTGAGAACTAATGAAGCTCTGGCCGCATTTAGCGCAGCTGTAAGGTTTCTCTCCTGTATGATATCTGAGGTGGACTTTAAGGCCTGCTAATCTTACAAAACTCTTCTTGCAGACAGGGCAAGGGTGTCGTTTCTCTCCAGTGTGCACTGACTGGTGGTCTTCAAGATACCCCTTCTCACTGAAACACTTCCCACACACAGAACAGTAGTGGGGTTTCCCTGCGTGTTGCAGAGAGTGGTCCTTTAACTGATCTGGACGGCTGAAACCCTTCCCACACACAGAACAGCAGTGGGGTTTCCCTGCGTGTTGCAGAGAGTGGTCCTTTAACTGATCTGGACGGCCGAAACCCTTCCCACACACAGAGCAGGAGTAAGGTTTCTCTTCTGCGTGTAACCACTGGTGCCTTTTCAAGGCTGAGGCGAAACCAAACCTCTTGTCACATTTGGAGCAGACGTAAGGTTTCTCTCCAGTGTGCACTTTCTGGTGGTCTTGAAGATGTCTTTTTACACGGAACTGCTTTCCACACACAGAGCAAGGGTATGGCTTTTCTCCTGTGTGTATTCTCATATGTATTAGCAGTGATGATAGCTTTTGGCAATCTCTTCCGCACACTGTACAGCAATGAGAGCTCTTTGCTGTGTGATTCTCCTGTTTTTTTTTAGGTTCTCCTGATGTAGAGTGACTCACTTCACTGTCAGTGCAGTGGTTATGTTTCTCTTCTGTGGGATAAGATGGGATGGATAAACTAAGTGAAAATGTGGAATTGTCACCATAGTTTTTTTTCCTTTGAATAACTGAAAGTAATATAAATAATTATTAATAAAACATTTTTGCAATTCAAGCCCTTACAGAATTATGTACCTTTAACTTACCAAAAGCAGGATCCTCGTCCTCCTCTTTCACTTTGATAACCAATGGTGGTGTAAAACCACACTCTTCTACAGCTACAGACACTTGACTCGCTCCTGTGTGTGTTCTCTGGTGTTTGGTAAGATTTGACGATGAAGAGAAACTCTCCCCGCACACGGTGCAACTGTACAGCTTCTCTCCTGTGTGCACCGTCTGGTGTTTTTTCAGGTTTCCTTTGTCACTGAATTGCTTCCCGCAGACAGAGCAGGAGTAAGGCTTTTCTCCAGTGTGAGTTCTCATATGTATTTGTAGTTTTGATAACTTCTGACAGTTTTTTCCACACACCGAACAGCAGTGAATCTTCTTAACTGTGTGATTCCCCTGGTGTTGTTCAGGTAGTCCTGATGTAGAGGGACTTCCTTCACTCTCAGAGCAGTGGTCAGGTCTCTCTGCAGTGGGATAAGATGGGATGGATAAACCATGTGTAATGTGGAACTATATGTTTTTTTCCACCTTTGAATAACTGAAAGTAACGCAATGATTGGTAAAAAAAAAGAAGTTTGGCAATTCATGCCCTTACAGAATAAGTCCCTTTAACTTACCAAAAGCAGGATCCTCTTCCTCCTCTTTCACTTTGATAACCAGTGGTGGTGTAAAACCATGACTCTCTCCTGTGTGTGTTCTCTGGTGATTGGTAAGAATTGACGATGAAGAGAAACTCTCCCCGCACACGGCGCAACTGTACAGCTTCTCTCCTGTGTGCAAGGTCTGGTGTTTTTTCAGGTTTCCTTTGTCGCTGAATTGCTTCCCGCAGACAGAGCAGGAGTAAGGCTTTTCTCCTGTGTGAGTTCTCATATGTATTTGTAGTTTTGATAACTTGTGACAGTTTTTTCCACACACTGAACAAAAGTGAATCTTCTTAGCCGTGTGATTCCCCTGGTGTTGTTCAGGTAGTCCTGATGTAGAGGGACTCCCTTCGCTGTCAGAGCAGTGGTCATGTCTCTCTGCTGTGGGATAAGATGGGATGGATAAACTATGCGAAAATGTGGAACTAACTATACATTTTTACCTTCGAATAACAAAGTAATACAGTTTGATAAAAACAAATGTTTTGCAATTCAAGCCCTTACAGAATTATGTACCTTTAACTTACCAAAAGCAGGATCCTCGTCCTCCTCTTTCACTATGATAACCAGTGGTGGTGTAAAACCACACTCTTCTACAGCTACAGACACTTGACTCTCTCCTGTGTGTGTTCTCTGGTGTTTGGTAAGATTTGACGATGAAGAGAAACTCTCCCCGCACACGGAGCAACTGTACAGCTTCTCTCCTGTGTGCAAGGTCTGGTGTTTTTTCAGGTTTCCTTTCTCACTGAATTGCTTCCCACAAACAGAGCAGGAGTAAGGCTTTTCTCCTGTGTGAGTTCTCATATGTATTTGTAGTTTTGATAACTTGTGACAGTTCTTTCCACACACTGAACAAAAGTGAATCTTCTTAGCTGTGTGATTCCCCTGGTGTTGTTCAGGTAGTCCTGATGTAGAGGGACTCCCTTCACTCTCCGAGCAGTGGTCAGGTCTCTCTTCTGTGGTAAAGACATAAATATGGATGAACTCAAATTAGTCAACACCCTGACTAAGTCAAAATGTTTGTTCCTGACTAAACAGAAAATAAATATTGTAAAAGTATAGGGTCCATACTTTTCTCGAAAATGCTACATGTTAGCTTTTCCCATGAGATAACCTGGCACAGTTAGCCCTAAGCTAACCACCACAGGGATATTTTGAACCTCCAAATCAAGGCTGCTCCACTTAAAATCAAATCAAATGTTACTGGTCGTGTACACACAGTATTCTGCCGTTGTTATAGCAGGTGAAGCTAAATGCTTATGTTTCTAGCTCCAACAGTGCAGTGTTACCTAACAATACATTTTGGTGGGATTTGTATGTATCAGAACAGTCCGGAATATATATATATATATAAATAATGGTGTGTATAGACAATAAGGTCAGTATATGAATAGAAAGGTGTGTACAGCAGTAGTTAAATAGGTATATACATATGAACTCGGTAAAACAGTATATAAACATAACTGCACATCATCTGCACATCACTCCAGTATTAATGCTAAGTTGTAATTATTTCGCCTCTATGGCCTACCTCACTTTTTAAATTATTATTATTTTATTTCACCTTTATTTAACCAGGTAGACCAGTTGAGAACAAGTTCTCATTTACAACTGCGACCTGGCCAAAATAAAGCAAAGCGGTGCGACACAAACAACAACACAGTTACACATGGAATAAGCAAACATACAGTCAATAACACAATAGAAAAGTCTATATACAGTGTGTGCAAATGAGGTAAGGGAGGTAAGGCAATAAATAGGCCGTAGTTTCAAAGTAATTACAATTTAGCAATTAAACACTGGAGTGGTAGATGTGCAGAAGATGAATGTGCAAGTAGAGATACTGGGGTGCAAAGGAGCAAAAAAATATATATATATGGGGATGAGGTAGTTGGATGGGCTATTTACAGATGGGCTGTGTACAGGTGCAATGATCTGTAAGATGCTCTGACAGCTGATGTTTAAAGTTAGTGAGGGCGATATGACTCTCCAGCTCCAGTGATTTCTGCAATTCGTTCCAATTCGTTCCAGTCATTGGCAGCAGAGAACTGGAAGGATAGGCGGCCAAAGGAGGAATTGGCTCTGGGGGTGAGGAACAGCGAACAGAGGAAATGTCATGCTGAAACAGGAAAGGGCCTTCACCAAACAGTTGCCACAAAGTTAGAAGCACATAATCGTCTAGAATGTTATTGTATGCTGTAGCTCTAAGATTTCCCTTCACTGGAACTAAAGGAGCCTAGCCCGAACCATGAAAAACAGCCCCAGACCGTTATTCCTCCTCCACCAAACTTTACAGTTGGCACTATGCATTCGGGCATGATTCATCAATCCAGAAAACGCGTTGGCATTGCTCCAGAGTCCAATGGCAGCGAGCCTTACACCACTCCAACCGACGCTTGACATTGTGATCTTAGGCTCATGGAAACCCATTTCATGAATCTCCTGACAAACAGTTCTTGTGCTGAAGTTACTTCCAGAGGCAATTTTGGAACTCGGTAGTGTGTGTTGCAACTGAGGACAAGACGATTTTTACGTGCTACAGCACTCGGCAGTCCCGTTCGCGTGAGCTTGTGTGGCCTACCACTTCGCGGCTGAGCCGTTGTTGCTCCTAGATGTTTGCGCTTCACAAGAACACAGCACTTACAGTTGATCGGGGCAATTGAGCTCTTCAGTACGGAAGCTCTTCAGTCTATTACCAATGTTTGTCTATGGAGATTGCATGGCTGTGTGCTTGATTTTATACACCTGTCAGCAACGGGTGAGGCTGAAACAGCCGAATCCACAAATATGACGGATGTCCACATACTCTTTTCACTCAGTGGAAGGACTACGTTTGGTCCAGATCAGATGTGGGTATTTATTGACTATTATGTCAATCCTATAAATCAAAAAGGGCCCATTTGGATTCAATCAATTAGCTTCATTTCTCAGAGATTAAAGGTAATTTCAACAACAAAAATTTATGTTGCAGGAAAGCGAATCTTATCTGTTACTAACTACAGACGCAATTTTATAAGAATCATTGTGATGGTGGTTGTCATGGCTACCTGAAATGACATGGAATGATTCAAGAGGTAAACAAAACGTATGACTATTTTATAGATATTATCAGTCACTGTCCTGTGTTTTTATTCCATTAACAATTACCCTTTTATTGAATTAAACAAATAGTGTGTCCATCTGTACAGCAGCTACAGATGGACTATCTGTTGCTTAGCAACTGCTTGCCACGGTTACAGTTATGTTTAGAATAAGGGTAAGGTTAGGGTTATGTTTAGAATAAGGGTAAGGTTAGGGTTATGTTTAGAATAAGGGTAAGGTTAGGGTTATGTTTAGAATAAGGGTAAGGTTAGGGTTAGGAATAAGGGGTTAGGGTTATGTTTAGAATAAGGGTAAGGTTAGGGTTATGTTTAGAATAAGGGTAAGGTTAGGGTTATGTTTAGAATAAGGGTAAGGTTGGGGTTATGTTTAGAATAAGGGTAAGGTTAGGGTTATGTTTAGAATAAGGGTAAGGTTAGGGCCAGGGTTATGTTTAGAATAAGGGTAAGGTTAGGGTTATGTTTAGAATAAGGGTAAGGTTAGGGTTATGTTTAGAATAAGGGTAAGGTTAGGGCCAGGGTTATGTTTAGAATAAGGGTAAGGTTAGGGCCAGGGCTATGTTTAGAATAAGGGTAAGGTTAGGGCCAGGGTTATGTTTAGAATAAGGGTAAGGTTCGGGCTAGTAGATAGTTTGCTCAGCTGGTAAGTCATGGCACGTCTAACGCCAGGGTTGTGGGTTCGATTCCCACGGAGGACCCGTACAACAACAAAAAAGTTTGAAAATGTATGCACTCACTACCTGTAGTGGCTCTGGATCAGAGAGTCTGCTAAATGACTCACTAACTGTAGTAACTCTGGATCAGAGAGTCTGGACTCACTACTGTAGTGGCTCTACTCGTAGTGGATCAAGAGTAAAGTGTAATCTCTGAGATGTAATTAATGAAGCATGATTATTTACCAGTATCATCCACGTCCCAGTCTTCCTCCTCCTTGACTACAATGTTAAATCTGGGTATTTCACTGCAGGTGTCGATGTCTCTATGGTTAGAGTCAGGAACCAGTGACTCTGGAGGGTTGGGTTCAGTGGAGCAGGAGAGAGGGGGGTTGGATGGGTCGGCAAAATCCTAAAACAAAGAATAAGATTGAATTAGATATATATACCAATCAGAACCCAAAATATAAACTTGTTTTACTCCGATGTTTGTAAACAAAGTAAATGTAAACAAATACTATTTAACCTCACAACATGGTTAAAACGATAATTTTCATATCATGGATGGTCAGTCCTTGCATCAATAGCTCTGTTTATGAATTTGAGAGTGGTTACATTTCTTCAGGCCACCTCTCAGCTTTTTTATTAGCTTCTGAGAGCGGAGGCAAGACCCTTTGTGATCGTTTCAACTACTAATTGAAGCTTTAATACATAGCTAAATGAATGATCTAACTAGCTAATTCTTTAGGCATCGCCATCCCGACTGGTTTAGCATTAGTTACAGTCATTCTTACCTCATTCATCGTGAATTCTTCAGAAATAGTTTCCTATGAAAGAGTTGGGTCACTGAATTAAACTAAAGCAGATTCTTCTCAAATCCCCGACAGTTCACCACGAGGTCACATTATCTAGCGGATTACTTTCCATACAACTCAGATTGCTAACTAGCTAGGCCAACGGTAGCTAGATAATTTACTTTCATAGACCAGATAGCAAAACTGTATGAAATGGTCGTTGAAAATATCGCTAACTCCACGTATATAGTCCGAGTTGGGCAAAATCCAAGTCTAATTTAAACGACAGCAAATGATGTCAGACACATTTCAGACACTACCAAACTAAGCTAGCTGGCTATCAACACAAGGATCTTCTTTCTTCCAGGCCAGCTTCCGGGTTAGATTCTTCTGTCAATCCGCATTACCGCAAAACAGCAGAAGGCTCTACGGGACACTAGCTTGTTACTAATG
Organism: Oncorhynchus masou masou; assembly: GCF_036934945.1. Classification (NCBI taxonomy): domain Eukaryota; kingdom Metazoa; phylum Chordata; class Actinopteri; order Salmoniformes; family Salmonidae; genus Oncorhynchus; species Oncorhynchus masou. Next base: position 14,241,795 of record NC_088216.1, read on the forward strand.
TTACAGTTTGATAGAAACCTGAGGAATTATTGACAATATTTACCAGTACACTAAATAATATATGCATGGTTAGCTACCAGCTAGCTACATTAGTGTTTTCCTCCTTCCGGCCTAACTTCCGGTCCATACGAGACTTGCTGCCGACTCATTCTGCGTTACCGCCACCACCAGTTCATCTTTTTCTATGGTATCATGGCGGTCCGCAAACAAACGTTTATTTGCATGCCGCCACCTACTGTGCTGGAATGTACGATCAATCATGATCTGACCAGTTCTGCACAACCATGAAAAAAACATAACAACCAAATACCAACTTCTACCACTTACTTACAAGCCCCTAACCAACAATGTAGTTCAAGATAAATAAACTAGTTTAAAAAATGATTAAAAAAGTAACACAAGAAAATTACATAACAATAACGAGGCTATTTACAGGGGATACTGGTACTGAGTCAATGTGCGGGGTCACAGGTTAGTCAAGGTCATTTGTACATGTAGGTAGGGGCAAAGTGACTATGCATAGATAATAAGCAGCGAGTAGCAGCAGTGTAAAAAATAATGGAGGGGGATCAATGTAAATAGTTCGGGAGGTCAATGTAAATAGTTCGGGAGGTCATTTGATTAATTGTTCAGCAGACTTATGGCTTGGTGGTAGAAGCTGATCAGGGGCCTCTTGGACATAGACTTGGCGCACCGGTACCACTTTCCATGCGGTAACAGAGAGAACAGTCTATGACTCGGGTGACCGTAGTCTTTGACAATTTTTTGGGCCTTCCTCTGACACAGCCTAGTATAAACATTACCACTCAAATGTTTGGACACGGCAACTTATTCAAACTGTCAAATATCAGTGACGACACAGTGAGGACCTGTTTATAGGTCTTGCACACATCGGCTACAGAAAGTGTGATCACACAGTAGTCAGGAACAGCTGGTGCTCTCATGCATGCTTCAGTGTTGCCCCGCTCCTTGAAAGTGGCGGCGCTAGCCTTTAGCTCGGTGCGGATGTTACCTGTAATCCATGGCTTCTGGTTGGGACGTGTATGTACAGTCACTGTGTACAGTCTGTGCTAGAAAAACAGTCCTGTAGCATCTGTGTCCTCTGACCACTTCCGTATTGAGCGAGTCACAGGCCCTTCCTGCTTTAGTTTTAGCTTGTAAGCAGGAATCAGGAGGATAGACTTATGGTTAGATTTGCCAAATGTTGCATTTGTATTTATCAGGGATCCCCATTAGCTGCTGCCAAGGTAGCTACTCTTCCTGGGGTCCAAACACACCAAAGCATCCACATTACATATAAAACAAAAGATAAAACAGTGAACTATGTTTATACTGAATGAACTATTTTATTTTATTTCACCTTTATTTAACCAGGTAGGCAAGTTGAGAACAAGTTCTCATTTACAATTGCGACCTGGCCAAGATAAAGCATAGCAGTTCTACACATACAACAACACAGAGCTACACATGGTGAAAAACAAAGAGTCAATAATACAGTAGAAACAAATCTATATACGATGTGAGCAAATGAGGTGAGATAAGGGAGGTAAAGGCAAAAAAAGGCCATGGTGGCGAAATAAATACAATATAGCAAGTAAAACACTGGAAAGGTTGATTTGCAGTGGAAGAATGTGCAAAGTAGAGATAGAAATAATGGGGTGCAAAGGAGCAAAATAAATAAAGTAGGGAAGTAGGTAGTTGTTTGGGATAAATTATAGATGGGCTCTGCACAGGTGCAGTAATCTGTGAGCTGCTCTGACAGCTGGTGTTTAAAGCTAGTGAGGGAGATAAGTGTTTCCAGTTTCAGAGATTTTTGTAGTTTGTTTCAGTCATTGGCAGCAGAGAACTGGAAGGAGAGGCAGCCAAAGGAAGAATTGGTTTTGGGGGTGACCAGAGAGATACCTGCTGGAGCGCGTGCTACAGGTGGGTGATGCTATGGTGACCAGCGAGCCAGTGGATGACCAGGAGCCAGTGGGTTTGGCGACAAGTATGAAGCGTGGGCCAGCCAACGAGAGCGTACAGGTCGCAGTGGTGGGTAGTAAATGGGGCTTTGGTGACAAAACAGATGGCACTGTGATAGACTGCATCCAATTTATTGAGTAAAGTGTTGGAGGCTATTTTGTAAATGACATCGCCGAAGTCGAGGATTGGTAGGATGGTCAGTTTTACGAGGGTATGTTTGGCAGCATGAGTGAAGGATGCTTTGCTGTGAAATAGGAAGCCAATTCTAGATTTAACTTTGGATTGGATATGTTTGATGTGAGTCTGGAAGGAGAGTTTACAGTCTAACCAGACACCTAGGTATTTGTAGTTGTCCACATATTCTAAGTCAGAGCCGTCCAGAGTAGTGATGTTGGACGGGCGGACAGGTGCAGGCAGCGATCGGTTGAAGAGCATGCATTTAGTTTTACTTGTATTGAAGAGCAATTGGAGGCCACGGAAGGAGAGTTGTATGGCATTGAAGCTCGCCTGGAGGGTCGTTAACACAGTGTCCAATGAAGGGCCAGAAGTATACAGAATGGTGTCGTCTGCGTAGAGGTGGATCAGAGACTCCCCAGCAGCAAGAGCGACATCATTGATGTATACAGAGAAGAGAGTCGGTCCAAGAATTGAACCCTGTGGCACCCCCATAGAGACTGCCAGAGGCCCGGACAACAGACCCTCCGATTTGACACACTGAACTCTATCAGAGAAGTAGTTGGTGAACCAGACGCAATCATTTGAGAAGCCAAGGCTGTTGAGTCTGCCGATGAGGATGTGGTGATTGACAGAATCGAAAGCCTTGGCCAGGTCAATGAATACGGCTGCACAGTATTGTTTCTTATCCATGGCGGTTAAGATATCGTTTAGGACCTTGAGCGTGGCTGAGGTGCACCCATGACCAGCTCTGAAAACAGATTGCATAGCGGAGAAGGCATGGTGGGATTCAAAATGGTCGGTAATCTGTTTGTTGACTTGGCTTTTGAAGACCTTAGAAAGGCAGGGTAGGATAGATATATGTCTGTTGCAGTTTGGGTCAAGAGTGTCTCCCCCTTTGAAGAGGGGGATGACCGCAGCTGCTTTCAATCTTTGGGAATCTCAGACGACACGGAAGAGAGGTTGAACAGGCTAGTAATAGGGGTGGCAACAATTTCGGCAGATCATTTTAGAAAGAAAGGGTCCAGATTGTCTAGCCCGGCTGATTTGTAGGGGTCCAGATTTTGCAGCTCTTTCGGAACATCAGCCGACTGGATTTGGGAGAAGGAGAAATGGGGAAGGCTTGGACGAGTTGCTACGGGTAGCCAGGTGGAAAGCATGTCCAGCCGTAGAAAAATGCTTTGTCACGGATGAATAGGAGTGGAAGGTAGGAGTCAGGTGCAGAGAGCAAAGGGTTCAAGAAAAATAGGCACTTTATTCCGGCACAAACGGTCATGCCCAAACACAAAGCTCTTGTCACAGTCGGGGCAGGGGTAAGGTTTCTCTCCAGTGTGCACTTTCTGGTAGTTTCAAGTTGTATTTTTTACACAGAACTGCTTCCCACACACAGAACAACTGTACGGCTTATCTCCTGTGTGAGTTCTCATGTGTCTTTCCAGCGATGAAAGCTTTTGGCAGTCTCTTCCACACACTGAACAGCAGTGAGAGGTCTTAGCTGTGTGACTCTCCTGGTGATGTTCAGGTTTTGCTGATGTAGAGGGACTCTCCTCCTGGTTAAACTCTCCCATGGGAATAACAAAGCAGCAAACGAGTTCATGTTGGATCGTTTATAGAAATAGAATCCAATCATTCAATTCAATGATGTCACAATGGGTGGACTGAAGATACCCAGGTTAGAACAAGAGGATCCTAATATCCCATACATTTATGCATAAAATGCAGACAAATTCTAAAATACGGGACCAGCAATGCGAGCAAATATGGCTGAGAGTGAATGTGAGGCAGTGCAATCCAGCATCGGTTGATAGAACATTTCAAAATGGAAATGATTGCATCACAATACAACACAGCCATTGTGAGTGTCCCCATGAGTTTACCAGTCAAATCACCAGGGTTAGAGGTTCCAAACCCTTCCTAGGAATTCTATTTTTTTATGGTATTGTTGTTTGACTGCAGTCTGATTCCATTTTCCCCCAAACTGTACACCTGCTCACTCCCCCTCATTGATTTACAAAATACTGGGTCAGTGTAAAAGCATTGGCTTGAGGGAGTTTCTTGCATCACTCCATTCCTATTGAATCCACAAGGGGGAGTGAATGAACGCACCCTTCATGAAGAATAGGAGAGAATGGGACCTCCTCCACTTACCATGATGAGTAGCTTCCAACCCAACTTCTTCTCCATCAGAACTTCTTTTACCTGCAGTTCCACTAAGGCATCACTAATCCCAGGTATCTTTCGGAGGCCCTCGGGGTGCTCAGGTAACGTTGACAGATGGTCGTTGGAGGTACAGTCAGTCGGTGGATCAAGAGCATCACCATCAGCAGGGACTAGGCTAGCATCAGGGACCTGGCCAGCCTCGCTTGAGTGGATCTGCTGATGTCTTCTCAGACTTCCTGATTGTGAGAAGCCCCTCCCACAGTCAGGGCACTGGTAAGGTTTCTCCCCAGTGTGCATCCTCTGATGGGCCCTCAGGTGTGTGGATTCAGAGAACCCTTTCCCTCAGACGTGACCCCTTTCTCCTGTGTGTCTTTTCTGGTGTTTAGTGAGATTCCACGATGTATAGAAAGTCATTCCACAGATAGAGCAAGAGTGAGGTTTATCTTCTGTGTGCAGCCACTTCTGTTTCAGGAGTACTGTGTGCTTCAGCAGGTGTATTTTCATGGCTCCTGTGTTAGCAAACCTCTTCCCACAGTCAGGGCAGGGGTAAGGTTTCTCTCCTGTGTGTATTTTCTGGTGTGTGTTAAGGTTGCCCCTCTCACTGAATTGCTTCCCACACACAGAGCAGGTTTGTCACCGGTGTGTGTTGTCATGTGTTTGTGAAGGTCTGATAACCTTTTCCACACACAGAGCAGGGGTAAGGATTCTCTCCTGTGTGTATCCTCATATGTAGTTGCAGTTTTGTCCGCACACTGAACAGCATTGAGAGCTCTTAGCTGTGTGATTCTCCTGGTTTTGTTCAGGTTCTCCTGATGTAGAAGGACTTGCTTCGCTCTCGGAGCAGTGGTCATGTCTCTCTGCTATGAGAAAAAGATAGCATGGATGAACTCAAATTAGTCAACACCCTGACTAAATCAAACTGTTTGGTCCTGACGAATTAACTATGTTTCTCCTACTCTGAATAACCCAAAGGAAATGAATGAATTGTAAAACAACGCCATAAATAGTACAAAATAACCCCGTTGAACTCAACCAAAGGCATGATCTTCCTCCTCCTATTTTACTTTAACACTGAGTACCAGACTGACACCAGCCTCCTCTACAGCTACAGACACCTGCTGTTGTGATCTCTGTCCAGCGGCTTGGCTCTCTCCTGTGAGCGTTCTCTGGTGTTTTGTGAGACTTGACGATAAAGAGTAACTCTTCCCACACACGGAGCAACTGTATGGCTTCTCTCCAGTGTGTACTTTCTGGTGTCTGTTCAGAATTCCCTTCTCACTAAATAGTTTTTTTTCTTCTCCTGATGCAGAGGGACTCTCTTCACTCTCTGAACAGTGGTCAGGTCTCTCTGCTTTGGCAAAAACATGCGTATGGATTAACTCAAATTAGTCAACACCCCGACTAAGTCAAAATGTTTGCTCCTGACGAAACAGAAAATAAATATTGTAAAAGTATAGGGTCCATACTTTTCCAGGAAATGCTACATGTTAGCTTTTCCCATGAGATAACCTGGCACAGTTAGCCCTAAGCTAACCACCAGAAGGATATGTTAACCCTCCAAATCAAGGCTGTTCCACTTAAAATCAAATAAAATGTTATTGGTCGTGTACACACAGTATTCTGCTGTATTCTGTATTCTGTTGTTATAGCAGGTATTGTTTCTAGCTCCAACAGTGCAGTGTTACCTAACAATACAAAACAATACATACAAATCCCACCAAAATGTACCAGAACAGTCTGGAATATATATATATAATGTTGTGTATAGACAGTATATGAATAGAAAAGCTCTGTACAGCAATAGTTAAATAAGATGGTGTGTATAGACAGTAAGGTCAGTATATGAATAGAAAAGGTGTGTACAGCAGTAGTTAAATAGGATGAGCATTGAGCATCAATACCTCCTCCTTGAGACTATTTGTCAAAACACCCAGAATCCCCTGTATCACGTCCGGCCGTTCTATAAGTGAAGATAGGAGACGGTGCCAGACACATGCCGGAACCAACCCTATGACCTATGACCTATGTGACGTGTCTGTAACCAGTATAGAAGGGAACTAAATGACCCCTGTTCAGACAGGTACTTTATGCATCTGAGTTTGACTGAACCATCCCTATGACCTATGACCTATGTGACATGTCTGTAACCAGTATAGAAGGGAACTAAATGACCCCTGTTCAGACAGGTACTTTATGCATCTGAGTTTGACTGAACCATCCCTATGACCTATGACCTATGTGACGTGTCTGTAACCAGTATAGAAGGGAACTAAATGACCCCAGTTCAGACAGGTACTTTATGCATCTGAGTTTGACTGAACCATCCCTATGACCTATGACCTATGTGACGTGTCTGTAACCAGTATAGAAAGGAACTAAACGGCCCCATTCAGACAGGTACTTTATGCATCTGAGTTTGACTGTGACCCTCCAGCTTGCTGACAATAAAGATCATTTAATATTGACTTTGAGTGTCCCTGTGGAAGGGTTTCTACAACAAGCTCTTACACTAAAAGGGCATTATCATCATTTTCACAATTTCACAGTATTATTCCAACCTCACAGTGTAGAAATATATATATATATATAAAACAGTATGTAAAAATATTGGCTGTTGTGGAATTTGTTCGAGGAAAATAATCATGCTGTCAGCTGGTTGTGTTAGCATAAGGCTACATTATCTCATGCTGTCAACTGGCTGTGTTAGCATAGGGCTACATTATCTCATGCTGTCAGCTGGTTGTGTTAGCATAGGGTTACGATTCCTCATGCTGTCAGCTGGTTGTGTTAGCATATGCTGTCAGGGCTGTTACATTATTATCTCATGCTGTCAGCTGGTTGTGTTAGCATTCCTCATGTTGTCAGCTGGTCGTACATTATCTCATGCTGTCAGCTGGCTGTGTTAGCATAGGGTTACGTGTTGTCAGCATAGCATAAGGCTACATTATCTCATGCTGTCAGCTGGTTGTGTTAGCATAGGGTTACGATTCCTCATGTTGTCAGCTGGTCGTGTTAGCATAAGGCTACATTATCTCATGCTGTCAACTGGCTGTGTTAGCATAGGGCTACATTATCTCATGCTGTCAGCTGGTTGTGTTAGCATAGGGTTACGATTCCTCATGCTGTCAGCTGGTCGTGTTAACATAGGGCTACATTATCTCATGCTGTCAGCTGGTTGTGTTAGAATAGGGCTACGTTATTTCATGGGAAAAGCTTAAGCAAGAGATCTCAAGAAACTAAGCCTAAGTTTAAGCAAGAGGTCACAAGTATGGGCCCATTCAATATCAAAGCAATAGTACAAAATAAACGCTTCAGTTCACCAAAAGCAGGATCTTCCTTCTTCTCTTTCACTTTGACATCCGGTACTAGAATAGACACCTGCTGTTGTGATCCCTGTCCACGAGATTGGTTCAGGGAAGAAGCAGCTACATTCTTTGGCAAGGACATGATGTCTTTGACTGGATCGGTTTGCTGACGAGGAGAATCTATTCCTACAGAGAGAGCAGGGGTAAGGTTTCACCCTAGTGTGAACCATCTGGTGTCTTCTGAGAAGTGCAACAGCTGAGAAACTCTTATTACACGGAGAGCTGCGGTGTGGTTTCTCTCCGGTGTGCTGTTGCATGTGTATCTTGAAAGTCCATGATTGGCTGAATTCCTTCCCACATTCTGAACAGCTGTACTGCGTGACACTAGTGTGGGATATTTTGTGTCTTGCTAGAGAGCTAGGGTGAACAAAGCTCTGATTACAGGTGGTACACTGGTAAGGTTTCTTTATCACCATTGACAAAAACAACAATTTCCTCCTCCTCCTCTTTGACATTAATTTCCTGTTCCTCGTCTTCGATCTTGATATTCATAGTTTGACAGCCCGATGACGACGTATCTCGAATTCCCAGTGTACACTGGTTGCTATGATTACTGGCATGACTGCATTGATGTTTGCGAAGACCTTCGGTCGAAGCGAAACCCCTCCCGCAATCAGAGCACTTGTAAGGTTTCTCTCCAGTGTGCACAGTCTGATGCTGCCTGAGCCTCGACGGTGACTCGTATCTCTTCCCACACTGTGAGCATTGGTAAGGTTTCGGTGTGGGTGCTCCTGTATGGCGTCGTACGTGTCTCGATAGAGTTCCCTTACAGCCAAAGCTCATCTCGCAGTAGGAGCACTGGTGAGGTCTCTCCCCGGTGTGCTTTCTCATGTGCATCTTCAGTTCATATGCAGAGAAAAATTCCTTTCCACAATCGGAGCACGGGTGCCTCTTTGTCGCGTCTGGCTGCTTCCCTCCAGGGTGGGTCATCTGATGTCTTTCCAGGTGGGGCTTCAGTGTGAATCGCTTCCCGCACACAGAGCACTGGTAAGGCTTCTCTCCTGTATGTGTTTGGCGGTGTCTCTTCAGTTTGGAGGGGTGAACAAAGTCTTTTCCACATACTGGACAGACGGAAGACTCCTTAGCAGGTTTTGTGTGTGTTCTCAGGTGTCTGTTGATATTGGATGGGTGAGCGATTTCTATTCCACATTGGGGGCATCGCCATGGCTTCTTAGCTGCAGGATTCTCCTGGTGTTGTTCTGCTGATGCCTCTTCACCAGAGCCGGGGTTAGGATTCTCTCCTGTTACAATAGGACAAGAAAAGTTCAATGACAAATTAGGGACGCACGATATAAATCGGTGAATATATCGTAATCTGCCGATATTAGCTAAAAAATGCCAACTAGTTTAACGCCGATGTGCAAAACTGATGTCAAAGCTGGCATGCATACCTATATAATGTAGGTACATGACGTAATGACGGCACGTAAAATTTTGCGCTACACATGCAGCACAGCATTCCTAACCTCGCCCACAATGTCTGCTGTGTGGATCGAGCAGTCAACAAGTCCAGCAGTCATTTGAAAGAGTAAGACAATTTCAGAGAGACAACTCAAAAGAGAAATCCATTCACGCCAAGATAATGGTATTCATTGCCCTTGACAACCAACCAGTTCTCTGTAGAATGTTATGGGGGATGTTGGCTACTATCAGCTGCCTGGTTGAGCACCCACGAACGATGTACACACGTTGCCCTGGGGTAGTTACACAGTTACACAGTAGTATCTAGCGTCCCTGACTATTAGCTTATTCACAACATACTATGGAGGCCACTTGTTTGGGTCTCTGTGTTAAGTTCAAAAATAAATAGACACAACTCGTAAATATTAGCCAGCAACTTACCTTTGTTGCAAATAACACTATTTGACCCACTAAATTAGCATTTAATTTGACCTGTCAAATAACACAGTTCTATTATAGAATGTTATGTGGTTCTGAACTATAGCTACTGAAACAGATTGTCATTTTGCTATGTTTTTGGGGAAGAACATTGCTAAATCCATGAGCAAGCTAGCTTTTTTTATGATCAGCACTGTAGATGCGTGAGACAACTTTACTAGCATCATAGCATACGTATCGATGAACCGTTGTGACATATGAAGTAGGAGTGATTGTGTAATCAATGTGTAATAACTATATAAAAAAAATGTATGAATGCATTAAATTATTATGTGACGTGCAGTCATATTCAGGTCCTGATTGGTCAGCAAGCTTATTTGACACATCTAATAGTGTTATTTGACACACAAAGACCCAAACAGCGTTCCATAGCAAGAGAAATCCTGGTTGAGAATGAAACGATGAAGCAGCACAGAAAGTGAAAGAAATTGGTTTTGATTATGTTTCACTGGTAATGGGGACACACGTCAATGCCAACAAAATAACTTTATGGTGTGTGTGTGTGTGTGTATGTGTGTAACCTTTATTTAACTAGGCAAGGTCAGTTAAGAACAAATTCTTATTTACAATGACAGTCTACCCCGGCCAAACCTGTTGACACTGGGCCAATTGTGCGCCGCCCTATGAGACTCCCAATCACGGCCGGATGTGATACAGCCTGGAATAGAACCAGGGACCGTAGTGACGCCTCTTGCCTTAGACCTCTGCATCCATGTGTGTGTGTTAACTATTTAATTGTACAAGAATGGTTAAAAGAACGCAACATTTTTTTATATCGGTTTCGTTTTTTTTTGGCAAGAAAAATATTAGATATCGGTATCGGCCAAAAATGTCATATCGGTGCATCACAAATCAAATCAAATTTTATTTGTCACATACACATGGTTAGCAGATGTTAATGCGAGTGTAGCGAAATGCTTGTGCTTCCAGTTCCGACAATGCAGTACTAACCAACGAGTAATCTAACTAACAATTCCAAAACTAATTTCTTATACACAGTGTAAGGGGATAAAGAATATGTACATAAAGATATGAATGAGTGATGGTACAGAGCAGCATAGGCAAGATACAGTAGATGGTATCGAGTACAGTATAACGACAAATACATGATTCTATTCTATTATTTGTAGTTGTCCTCTGTTTTTATTCTGCAAACAAGTCACCTTTTAGTGAATTAAACTGCTATATATGGCAGTGTTTTCACTATATTCATTTATATTCATTTATGTCTCTGCGTGCAGTTTAAAGGAAGCTGCTAACTAGCGTTAGCGCAATGAAACTTCCCTCAAACTGCAGAAACAAACAAATGGTGTCCATGAGTTCATCTGACTCTGGGGAAGTAGATTGCCCAAAATCTCTCACTTTCCCTTTAAGATCAGAGTGAAACGTTGCAGTGTATATTTGAACAGTGGTACGAATGAGAGCCACAAGGGCACAGCCACTGCCTGCTCCTCTTCATCTCCCTACAGTGCAGCGGAGCAGCATCTGTTCTATTAAAGATGGAGTCAACATCAGTACATTTATCATGCATTTTGGAATAGAATGCCCTTTTAAAAAGAGTCCCCAGAAATGACCTTCTCCTCACAGTCGTCCTACAAAACAACCCCCCCGCCTGCTAGCTTTGCCACCGCTGCTGAAAAGGATCCTGGGGGAAACACTGTATGGAACAGAACTATATAATCCCATTGATATTATTAATTCAGTCACTATAGTAATACTTACCAGTATCATCCACATCCCAGTCTTCCTCCTCCTCTTTGACTACAATGTTAAATCTGGGTATTTCACTGCAGGTGTCGATGTCTCTATGGTTAGAGTCAGGAACCAGTGACTCCGGAGGGTTGGGTTCAGTGGAGCAGGAGAGAGGAGGGTTGGGTTCAGTGGAGCGGGAGAGAGGAGGGTTGGGTTCAGTGGAGCAGGAGAGAGGAGGGTTGGGTTCAGTGGAGCGGGAGAGAGGAGGGTTGGGTTCAGTGGAGCGGGAGAGAGGAGGGTTGGGTTCAGTGGAGCGGGAGAGAGGGGGGATGGATGGGTCGGCAGAATCCTAAAATAAAGAATGACTTGTTATAAAATAGCGACATTCATCATCAGCTACCACTTGCGTGTATCAGAGTTCCAAAAACGCGTACGCACCGCAGTGTTCTAGAACTTTGGCTTTAATACTTTTTGAATTGCGTTCCATTGTGTTGAAATTGTGGGAAGGTGTGCGTTCGGGCTGTGTGTGTGTCCCCCCCAAAAAAATAGTCCGAATGAATCTAAGATAAATCAAGAAATCTGTAATTAATTTAGACGTCTTTACCGATGAGGTCTTAGTCGCAGAATTGTATATATCAAACTAAGATACTTGGTGCAGTATTTCTAAAGTGGAAAAATGAGCATGAAAACTAGTCGTCTCTCGTTGAATGACAACAAACACTCCACTGAAGAATCCCGTTCCCACTCCGACAAGGAGGAAGAACAATGAGCCAGGATGCATAAATGTGCAGTGCTGTAAAAGCACTTAAGTAAAAGTACTATATACGTTTTGTTTGTATCTGTACTTTCCTATTTATATTTTTATAACCTTTTACTTTTACTCCACTACATTCCCGAAAGAAAATCATGTACTTTTTACTCCATACATTTTCCCTGACACCCAAAAGTACTTGTTACATTTCGAATGTTTAGCGGGACAGGAAAATGGTTCAATTCATGCGCTTTCCAATTCATCCCTGGTCATCCCTACTGCCTCTGATCTGGTGGTCACTAAACACAAATGCTTAATTTGTAAATGATGTCTGAGTGTTGGAGTGTGCCCCTGGCTATCCGTACATTTAAAAAATCAAGAAAAATCCTGCCATTTGGTTTGCTTAATATAAACAATGTGAAATTATTTTTACTTTCACTTTTGATACTTAAGTATATTTTAGAATTTACAGTTAGTTTTGATACTTAAGTATATTTAAAACTAAATACTTGCTGGGTGACTCACTTTTACTTGAGTCATTTTCTATTAAGGTATCTGTACTTTTACTCAAGTATGACATTTGGTTACTTTTTGCAACACTGTAAATGTGAAGCATCCGGTTGGCGGTTCCACACTGCCAAATATGGTGATGAGAGGAAACCCAGGGTCCGGCTGGGGGAGAAGATGGAGTGAGATGGATTTTGGCCGAAATTCTGCAAATTTTCTCATTGATTAAACATTTGATCTCCATTCAGCATTATGTTTCCAAAACTAGAATCTGTAACAGAGTGGACTGCGTTTAGTAGACTTTACCCTTTGCAAAGTAAAAAAAAATGTTTTGTTTTGTTTAGAAGGGCGTATTGAGAACACACACACTTAAGAGTAGACCTTCCCTAGTGCAAATATGCAAATAAACGCTAGACTCTCACTAGCTAGTGTTTGGCTCTGCCCACTTCCTTGCTTGTTCTGCAAACTATGATACATTTTCTCCCATCGGGAACGACAGGCTCTGGTCGATCTTGGGTTAGTTAAAAAATATATATTTGGTAATACTGTTGACCAATCACCGACGAAGGGGCGTAGACTTCAGCTACGAAATTTCAACTCGCCTCAAGAAAATAAAAAGTGTGCTCGAACGTCACAAATGTTCGTCATAATACATGTGCGTCACTGTTTCGACTGGAAAGCATGCGACAGGCTTTAGGCAACGCCGTCCAGACTGGTTTAGCATTACCCACCTAACATTAGCTGCAGTCATTCCATAGAGATAGAGGACACAACATTGTATATGTTCTATTAAGGCATCTCTGAGAGCATGGGCAGCGCCATTGAGGCTATCTCCATTTTGAAGTAGTCCAATTTCTTCTTCTACTACTTCTATGAGTTGGTAAACAAACTGAAAGGGTGCGTACTGCCACCTGGAGGGTGTTATTTAGACAGGCATAAAGCAAAGGTTGGCAATTGACTGTCACCTGCAGTTTTGGAACGTTTGCTCACAAATATAATTAATTGGCTGATCCCTCCTGATGACCTGGATGGAATTATGAGATCCTTCCTAACCCACCGGATGTCCCACCCAGTTGATTACTTCAAAATGGTGAACGTCCTCAATGGTACTAGTCCTCCATCTGTCTCTATGAGTCTTTCTCACCTCATCCATCATGAATTCTTCTATCGCTTCATATGAATTATGTAGTTAGAGCACTGAATTATAGCTGATTATTCTGACATCACCGTTTTCATTCCACTGACCGTTCACATTAGTTAGATAGCTGATTGCTTGATATCCAGAACTATTTGAAAACTAGCTAAATCAGTAAGCTATGCTTTAGCTAACAAGCTAACTTACTTTCCTAGACCCGATAACAAAACGATATGGAATTGTGGTTGATAACATCGTCGGTTCCACGTTTATAGTCCGTGTTTGACAATATCAAAATCTACTTTAAACCGTATCAAATGATATCGGACACATTTTCACACACTTGCAAAATAACCCCGCGAGCTAACTATCAACCTTAGTATGTTTCTTCTTCCGGGTTAGATTCCTCAGACGATCCGCGTTAGCGCCACCACCTGTTCTGGAGTCCAAACAGCAACAATATGAATGGGACTTTGTCTCCAGTACAATTACAATGGTGTACATACAGCACAGTATGATATAAACAGGGTTGTGTAAGTTAAGTTACTTTCTAAATGTAATCGGTTACAATCTGTTACCGGTCCAACATGGTACTCGGTAGGATTACCCAAACCCAGTAATGTTATCTGATTACTTCCCCTTAAGAGGCATATATGGGTTGGTTGTTTAGCAACGAAACCAACACATGCGCAACTATGGGGCAACAGAGTTGGCTGATGCTGCGTTCACATGCTCGTCAGACATTTCCGACTTGCTGATTCGTTGAATACAGCAGGTGTATAACTACAAGTTAGCAAGTCGAACATGTCATAGTTTCGACTACCACTTGTACTTAGCATTAGACTGTTGACAACATGTATTCTATATTTAATCTCCAAATGTTTATTGAAAACAAATACATTTGCACAATGAGCACTTGTCTCACATACATCGTTATGGTTGTTGGTTAGCTTGCTAGTGAATTTTTTGCCATATTAGCACAAACATGACATCAGTCAAAACAAGACATCAATATAATGACCACCACCTACGATTCCCCACACGGAAACTGATTGTATTAATTTATTCAATTAGTGACACCTCTAGCATAGCGATGCCGTGCCTTAGACCGCTGCACCAAACGGGAGGTCTCCATGGCAACCTCTTGTCACTGAGGGGATTCGTTTATCTGGCCCGGGTTACACCGGTAGGAGGAGTTTGAACCAGGTGGGAAGTGATTGCATTAGTCCTGGAAGCGGGCTGCCTCCCTGGCATGAGCCAGGTGCTCTGGCTGACATGAAGTCGCCTACTTCCCTAATAGAGTAACACTTTAATTAGTCATTATTGATTAAAACAGACACTCTTCACTTCTTGAGCTCAGCAGCTTCATAGTTTATATAAAATAAAAATTGAGATTTTTTTTTTAATCATTGCAATGATTTATTTAATCATGACACGACTACTGTGCGCAGGTACCGTTGTAATCAGGTGGTGACGTTCCACACAGACACCGAGACCCGTCTGCGAGAACTTCAGAAGAAAACATTTAAGTGCTTATGCATGAGAGACAATTCAACAGAGTAATATGACAATAATAACAATTAAAGTTATTCAAATAGTATATTTAGTGTAAACCAGACAAGCGTCCCGACTCAACGGATGGTCATAAATTTTTTAAAAGGCGTTGATCACAAATCTTCATAGTAAAATAACACTTGCTTGGCTTTTCACCCACTCCCAGAACCCACTCCCAGAACCTGAAGGTAAAGGAATAGTGCACCTCTATGTGGCCTCCCACTGATGATGACATGACAGCCTGAACCTTGGTGCTTGGCCCTCCTCAGTCAGAATTAGGAGAAGAGCATACAAATCATTTTGATCATGTTTTGGTTTTGTTGTGCGGACCCTCTACAAGTGAAACTCTCAAGGCAAACGGCGTCTCGTTAGCATCCCTCTGTCGTAACTGTGGTGGGGCCCGGAGAAGAGGAACACACATAAATAACGGTGCCCCCTGTATATAGCCTCGCTATTGTTATTTTACCGCTGCTGCTCTTTAATTATTTGTTATTTTTACTTTATTTTTTATTTTTAGGTCTTTTCTTAACTTCACTGTAAGGTCGTGTTGTTTTCGGAGCAGGTGCCAAATACAATCTGATCTGATGCTAGCAAGGCACATGAATTCCCACTACTTTTAACAGTCGAGACAAAAGTAGTGAGATTAACCACAGAGATAATAGATCTGTCTGGTTTCCCGGATATAGATTAAGCCTGGTCCAAAGGACGTCTGTATGAAGATGATATAGATTAAGCCTAGTCCAAAGGCCGTCTGTATGAAGATGATATAGATTAAGCCTGGTCCAAATACCGTCTGTATGAAGATGATATAGATTAAGCCTAGTCCAAAGGCCGTCTGTATGAAGATGATATAGATTAAGCCTGGTCCAAATACCGTCTGTATGAAGATGATATAGATTAAGCCTAGTCCAAAGGCCGTCTGTATAAAGCAGATATAGATTAAGCCTAGTCCAAAGGCCGTCTGTATGGTCCAAAGGCCGTCTGTATGAAGATGATATAGATTAAGTCTGGTCCAAAGGCCGTCTGTATAAAGCAGATATAGATTAAGCCTAGTCCAAAGGCCGTCTGTATGAAGATGATATAGATTAAGCCTAGTCCAAAGGCCGTCTGTATGGTCCAAAGGCCGTCTGTATGAAGATGATATAGATTAAGTCTGGTCCAAAGGCTGTCTGTATGAAGCATCTTAAAGTAGGAGTGCTGATTGATGGTCAGCTTCCCCCTTTTTAGATCCCAATAAATACGGTTATATGGACAGAGGGAACCTGATCCTAGATCAGCACTCCTACTCTGAGACACATGATACATAACGGCCCCATGGAGCAACAATCGGTTTCTCTATTGAACATGCTATTTAAATGCAGAACTAGTCTTAAATCGGTGTCCGGGAAAGTGGCCTTACATGTTGTCAGCAACATTAAAGGAGCAGTCTGCAGTTCAAACTGGTCTTACATGTTGTCAGCAACGTAGCGGGGGTTAAAGGCGCAATCTGCAGTTCAAACTGGCCTTACATGTTGTCAGCAACGTAGCGGGGGTTAAAGGAGCAGTCTGCAGTTCAAACTGGTCTTACATATTGTCAGCAACGTAGCGGGGTTAAAGGAGCAGTCTGCAGTTCAAACTGGTCTTACATGTTGTCAGCAACATATCGGGGGGGTTAAAGGCGCAATCTGCAGTTCAAACTGGCCTTAAATGTTGTCAGCAACGTAGCGGGGGTTAAAGGAGCAGTCTGCAGTTCAAACTGGCCTTACATGTTGTCAGCAACATAGCGGGGGTTAAAGGCACAATCTGCAGTTCAAACTGGCCTTACATGTTGTCAGCAACGTAGCGGGGGTTAAAGGCTCAAACTGGCCTTACATGTTGTCAGCAACGTAGCGGGGGTTAAAGGCTCAAACTGGCCTTAAATGTTGTCAGCAACATAGCGGGGGTTAAAGGCACAATCTGCAGTTCAAACTGGCCTTACATGTTGTCAGCAACGTAGCGGGGATTAAAAGCGCAATCTGCAGTTCAAACTAGAGGTCGGCCGGTTAATTAGGGGTCATTTCTTTGCACGAATGTAACTAACCATAAACATCAATGCCTTTCTTAAAATTAATACACAGAATTATATATTTTTAAACCTGCATATTTAGTTTAAATTAATGAATGTTAGCAGGCAATATTAACTAGGGATATTGTGTCACTTCTCTTGCGTTCATTGCACGCAGAGTCAGGGTATATGCAACAGTTTGGGCCGCCTGGCTCGTTGCGAACTAATTTGTCAGAATTTTACGTAATTATGACATAACATTGAAGGTTGTGCAATGTAACAGCAATATTTAGACTTAGGGATGCCACCCGTTTGATAAAATACGAAACGGTTCCGTATTTCACTGAGAGAATAAACATTTTGTTTTCGAAATGATAGTTTCCGGATTTGAACATATTGTTGACCAAAGGCTCGTATTTCTGTGTTTATTATATTATAATAGAGTCTATGATTTGAGATTTGATAGAGCAGTCTGACTGAGCGGTGGTAGGCAGCAGCAGGCTCGTAAACATTCAAACTTTACTGCGTTTGCCAGCAGCTCTTAGCAATGCTTGAACCACAGCGCTGTTTATGACTTCAAGCCTATCAACTCCTGAGATTAGGCTGGCAATACTAAAGTGCCTATTAGAACATCCAATAGTCAAAGGTATATGAAATACAAATGGTATAGAGAGAAATAGTCAACATGTGATAACTCCTATAATAACTACAACCTAAAACTTCTTAACTGGGAACATTGAAGAACTGGGAATGTTGAACCACCCAGCTTTCATATGTTCTCATGTTCTGAGCAAGGAACTTAAACGTTAGCTTTTTTACATGGCACATATTGCACTTTTACTTTCTTCTCCAACACTGTGTTTTGGCATGATTTAAACCAAATCGATCATGATTCACTATTTATTTGAGACTAAATAGATTTTATTTATGTATTATATTAAGTTAAAATAAGTGTTCATTCAGCATTGTTGTAATTGTCATTATTACAAATATTACCACACTCATATATATAAAAATCGTCCGATTAATCAGTATCGGCTTGTTTTGGTCCTCCAATAATTGTATCGGCGTTGAAAATGGAAGATTTCCCATTTAAAGGTGCCAGTACTGCCAGTGAGGTCTCTCCAGATCACTCTCAACTCTAGGTAGGCCTAGAGGCATGGGTCTCTCCAGATCACTCTCAACTCTAGGTAGGCCTAGAGGCATGGGTCTCTCCAGATCACTCTCAACTCTAGGTAGGCCTAGAGGCATGGGTCTCTCAACTCTAGGTAGGCCAAGAGGCATGGATCTCTCCACTCTGGGTAGAGGCATGAGTCTCTCTACTCTAGGAGCTGGCCTGGGCCTTCCCGTCCTGGGTGATTGGTTCGGTATGTCTGCGCTGGACAACTGCTTAGGCCTGCCTAGCTGGCGGGTCGGTCCGATGGGCTTGGGAGCGTGGGTCCTCTGGTGCTGCCGGAGCCCCTGTAGATAGTAGAAACTCTTCCCGCACTCCTCACACTGATGGGGCTTCTCTCCCGTGTGGACTCTGAGGTGAACCTTGAGGTCAAACTCTCTGAAGTAACTCTTCCCACAGACGGAGCAGAGGTGGCTCTTCTGTCCGGTGTGCATACGGAAGTGACATGTAAGTTGGGACTGTTGCTTGAATCTCTTTCCGCACTCGGGGCAGAGGTGGGGTCTCTCTCCCCGGTGAGCGCTCTCGTGCTTCTTCAGCCCTTCTTCTGTGATGAAGCCCTTCCCACACTCAGTGCATTGGTAAGGCCTCTCCCCGGTGTGCATTCGCATGTGGATCTTGACGTAGTAATTACTGCGGAACCTCTTGCCACAGTCAGGGCAGGGGAAAGGCTTCTTGTTGTTGTGAGCCAACCGGTGTTCTTCCAACTGTGCCTTCTCAGAGAACTGCTCCCCGCACAGCGAGCAGAAGAAAGAGGCCTTCTCTCCGCTGTCCTGAGACGTCATGTGTTTCTGCGCTGACGGTCGATCTGGACAGTTGAAGTTCTCCTGAGCTGCTGATGTGGCGACGGTGTGATTCTCCTGGTGGTTTTCAGGACCTCTTGACGTAGACGGACCTAACCCACCAGCAGACAACAAACTGGGGTTCCCGTCTGCAGGGACGATAAAATGTTGACATTTAGGTTGTGGCCCCAAAACGGACCCCTATTCCCTATATCAGGGCTCTCCAACCCTGTTCCCGGAGAAATACCCTCCAGTAGGTTTTAAATCCAACCTTGTTCCTGGAGAGATACCCTCCAGGAGGTATTCACACCACCCCAACATCAACATACACTACAGTGCCTTCAGGAAGTATTCACACCACCCCAACATCAACATACACTACAGTGCCTTCAGGAAGTATTCACACCACCTCAACATCAACATACAGTACAGTCCCTTCAGGAAGTATTCACACCACCCCAACATCAACATACAGTACAGTGCCGTCAGGAGGTATTCACAGCACCCCAACATCAACATACAGTACAGTGCCTTCAGGAAGTATTCACACCACCCCAACATCAACATACAGTACAGTGCCTTCAGGAAGTATTCACACCACCCCAACATCAACATACAGTACAGTGCCTTCAGGAAGTATTCACACCACCCCAACATCAACATACAGTACAGTGCCTTCAGGAAGTATTCACACCACCCCAACATCAACATACAGTACAGTGCCTTCAGGAAGTATTCACACCACCCCAACATCAACATACAGTACAGTGCCTTCAGGAAGTATTCACACCCCAACATCAACATACAGTACAGTGCCTTCAGGAAGTATTCACACCACCCCAAAATCAACATACAGTACAGTGCCTTCCGGAAGTATTCATAGCCCCCCTACATCAACATACAGTACAGTGCCTTCAGGAAGTATTCACACCACCCCAACATCAACATACAGTACAGTGCCTTCAGGAAGTATTCACACCACCCCAACATCAACATACAGTACAGTGCCTTCAGGAAGTATTCACACCACACCACCCCAACATCAACATACAGTACAGTGCCTTCAGGAAGTATTCACACCACCCCAACATCAACATACAGTACAGTGCCTTCAGGAGGTATTCACACCACCCCAACATCAACATACAGTACAGTGCCTTCAGGAAGTATTCACACCACCCCAACATCAACATACAGTACAGTGCCTTCAGGAAGTATTCACAGCCCCTCGACTCTTCCCACATGTCGTTGTGTTACTGCCTGAATTTAAAATGGAGACATGTGAGATGTTGTGTGACTGGCCTACTACACACAACACCCCATGATGTCAGAGTAATGACGTCATGTGTTTTGAAGTTCTTATAAATTAATTAAAAATGAAAAGCTGAAATGTCTTGAGTCAGTTCAGTGTTCAACCTCTTTGTTACGGTGAGACTAATTAAGTTCAGGAGTAAAAATGGCCTTAACAAATCACATAATAAGTTGCATGGACTCACTCTGTGTGCAATAATAGTGTTTAACATGATTTTTTAAATGACTACCTCATCGCTGTACCCCACACATACAATTATCTCAATTGTCCCTCAGTCAAGCAGTGAATTTCAACCAAAGATTCAACCACAAAGACCAGGAAGGTTTTCCAATGCCTCGCAAAGAAGGGCCCCTATTGGTAGATGGGTAAACATCAAAAAGCAGACATTGAATATCCCTTTGAGCATGGTGAAGTTAGTCATTACACTTTGACCAGGGTATTTTGTGTTTATCATTAACCATTAAAAAAAGAACAATTAAACCCATTTCAATCCCACCTTGTAACACAACAAAATGTGGAAAAAGTCAAGAGGTATGAATCCTTTCTGGAGACACTGTACGTGGACCACAACATCAGCATCAGCACTCACCTCGGTGTGTTTTCATGTGCGTTTTCAGGTTCCCTGGCTGAGTGAAACCCTTTCCGCACAGGGAGCAACAGTACGGTTTCTCCCCGGTGTGGATTCTCACGTGCAGCTTCAGCTTGGACGCGTCGGATAGTTCTTTGCCACAGGTCGGACACCGGTGAGTCCTCTTCCCTCTCCCCCGCCGCTGCCCTGTAGTTGGACCTGCTGCCTCACCAGAGAACACACCCAGACTCTCCTCTGGAACAAACACACAGTTAGTCTATCTCAAACGGTTCCCTATTCCCCATTTTTTTTTATATATATATTTTTTTACCTTTATTTAACTAGGTAAGTCAGTTAAGAACAAATTCTTATTTTCAATGACGGCCTAGGAACAGTGAGTTAACTGCCTGTTCAGGGGCAGAACGACAGATTTGTACCTTGTCAGCTCGGGGATTTCGGGTTACTAGTCCAACTCTCTAACCACTAGGCTACCCTGCAGCCCCAGGGTGCACTACCTTTGACACGAGCCTATGGGCCCCTAGTGTGCACTACGTAGGGAATATGGGTGCCATTTGAGGCACAACCTACTCACAGGGAATTCACTAGTAACCCGTCAGGAAGGCTATACAATAGCGCTACAGTCATCGACGAAAGCCGTTGTGAGCGTCCATCACAGGCTCGCTTACCGGCGTGCTCCTCCTGATGTCTCTGCAGCAGCTCTTGGTTGTCGAACGGCGTTCCGCACACGTAGCAGTTGTAATCCAGATGTGTCTGCAGGTGGAGCAACAGCTCATATTCCCGGGGGAATCCCTCTCCACATTTAAAGCAGCGACGGTTGTTAAACCTCTTGGCTTTGGGTTGCTTCTGTTTGTCTCCTCGGACGCTGGTTTTCCGTTTGACCTGTTGTTTCTTCCGGTGTTTTCTCTGTGGTCCTGGTGCAGAGGGACCGTCGCCACCGGTCTTTGCTGTGTGACAAAAGAGAATGGGTTTAAAGGATTGGTCAAAAAACATTGTCCGTCGCCCAAATGGCACGCTATTCCCTATTTAGGGCACTACCTTTTGAACAGAGCCCTATATAGGGGACAGGATGCGATTTATAACGCAGCCAAATTAACAAGCTATAGTTGATGTTCTGTTGACAGGGTGCCATTTTAAAACACAGCCAAATTAACAGGCTATAGTTGATGTTCTGTTGACAGGGTGCCATTTTAAAACACAGTCAAATTAACAGGCTATAGTTGAATGATGTTCTGTTGACTGGGTGCCATTTTAAAACACAGCCAAATTAACAGGCTATAGTTGAATGATGTTCTGTTGACTGGGTGCCATTTTAAAACACAGCCAAATTAACAGGCTATAGTTGAATGATGTTCTGTTGACAGGGTGCCATTTTAAAACACAGCCAAATTAACAAGCTATAGTTGATGTTCTGTTGACTGGGAGCCATTTTAAAACACAGCCAAATTAACAGGCTATAGTTGAATGATGTTCTGTTGACTGGGTGCCATTTTAAAACACAGCCAAATTAACAGGCTATAGTTGAATGATGTTCTGTTGACAGGGTGCTATTTTAAAACACAGCCAAATTAACAAGCTATAGTTGAATGATGTTCTGTTGACTGGGTGCCATTTTAAAACACATCCAAATTAACAAGCTATAGTTGATGTTCTGTTGACAGGGTGCTATTTTAAAACACAGCCAAATTAACAGGCTATAGTTGAATGATGTTCTGCTGACAGGGTGCCATTTTAAAACACATCCAAATTAACAGGCTATAGTTAAATGATGTTCTGTTGACAGGGTGCCATTTTAAAACACAGCCAAATTAACAGGCTATAGTTGAATGATGTTCTATTGACAGGGTGCCATTTTAAAACACAGCCAAATTAACAGGCTATAGTTGAATGATGTTCTGTTGACATTCTGCCTCCACTTACCAAGACGAAGAGCAGGTTTCCAACTGGGTGCCATTCTTCAGAATTACCCGAACCATCAACGTTCAACCTCTTCTTCCTCTTCCTCCTCTTCCTCCTCCTCTTCTTCAGCTCTGGCCTTCAACCGAGGCGTTTGACTGGACGCCTTGCTGCCATGGCTTGTATCAGGACCCCGGGCCTCTATAGCTTTGGGGCTGGATTGGTCACCAGGATCCTACAATGAAAACACAAGTCATTCTTGGTTAACAGTCAGTAGTAACATAATGTTTGTTGTAGTTTCCCAGGGTAATGATGTTCTGTTCCTTGTCAAACAGGAAGTGGAGATTTTAAAACACAGCCAAATTAAAATCTAATGTATTTATAAAGCCCTTCTGCTGATATCTCAAAGTGCTGTAAAACCCAGCCAAAACCCCAAACAGCAAGCAATGCAGTGTGAAGTTCGGTGGCTAGGAAAACTCCCTAGAAAGGACTCCCTAAAACTCCCTATAAATCTATGCCTAACTTAAACCTAACCCCCACACCCATTCTCACCATTAACCCAAACCAATTCCATAAACTTCTAGATTTTAAAGTGGACTGAAAGGGACAGCATCAGCTCACAGCAAACCAAAGCACATACCTTTCTGATGAGGGATGTAACAGGACCACTTCCTCCATTGCCGTGAATGGGGATGGGTGGGGTTGGTTCCACATTCTTCCCAGGGTGCATCTGCTGCATGTGTGACCGGATGCCTGCTCTGTACCAGGCTCTTGCCACACTGTGGCACTGGTAGGGCTTCTCTCAGAGTGGACTCTGAGATGCACCCGGAGGTCAAACTCATCAAACTCTTCCCACACAGGAAGCAGAGATGGCTCCTCTCTCCGGTGTGGATCTTGAAGTGACAGGTCAGCTGGGATTGCTGTTTGAAACACTTGCCACACGCAGGGCATCGGTACGGCCTCTCTCCTCGGTGAGCGCTCTCGTGCTTCTTGAGCCCCTCCGCTGACAGGAAAGTCTTATCACACTGGGCGCAGTGGTAAGAAATCTTCCCACTGTGGATCTTCCTGTGAATCTTGATGTAACTCTTGCTGGAGAATCTCTTCCCACAGTCTGGACAGGGGTAAGGCTTCTCTGGTTTCTCATGGGAGTGGGCGATCATCAGGTGATCATCCAGAAGGCCTCTCTGAAAACTCTGCCCCGCAAGTCATTCGACTGGTTCTCCACAGTGTGAGTTCTCATGTGTATCTCTGGAGTTGATGGAGTTTGGCATTCCTCTCCTATTGGCTTAGCTGTGTGGTTGTCATGGTATTGGTCCAGAACTCCTAACCTCGGCTTAGCTGTGTGGTTGTCATGGAATTGGTCCAGAACTCCTATTGGCTTGGCTGATGGTAGTGGTCCGGGACTCCTATTGGCTTAGCTGTGTGGTTGTCATGGTATTGGTCTGGGACACCTATTGTAGGAAGCCTCTCATCATGTCAGGCCAAAACTGGGATTCCTGACTTCTCCTGTATGTGGGAAGATAGTTCAATGCAGGTGTTAAGTCTAAACAGATAATGACTAGGAAAACCTCCCTACTCAAGGACTCCCTAATAATCCCTATAAAATACTATCACCCTAAGATAATCACTGGGGTCAACAATAAGTATCACCCCTCAGATAATCACTGGGGTCAGGGCAATACCATTATCACCCTATCAGATAATCCAGGACAATACCAGTATCACCCTCTCAGATAATCACTGGGGTCAGGGCAATACCAGTATCACCCTACTCAGATAATCACTGGGGTCAGGACAATACCAGTATCACCCTACTCAGATAATCACTGGGGTCAGGACAATACCAGTATCACCCTACTCAGATAATCACTGGGGTCAGGACAATACCAGTATCACCCTACTCAGATACCTGATAATAACAGGGGCTCAGGAGCAATACCAGTATCACCCTACTCAGATAATGACTGGGGTCAGGACCACTACCCACCGCACCGTACTCAGATAATCACTGGGGTCAGGACAATACCAGTATCACCCTTCTCAGATAATCACTGGGTCAGGACAATACCAGTATCACCCTATGATAATGACCGGATCAGGACAATACCAGTATCACCCTACTCAGATAATTGCCAGGACTACCAGTATCACTGGTCAGGGTACCAGTATCTCCCTCCAGATAATCACTGTCAGGACAATACCAGATCACCCTACTCAGATAATCACTGGGGTCAGGTACCAGTAACTCTCAGATAATGGGGGTCAGGAAATACCAGTATCACCCTACTCAGATAATCACTGGGGTCAGGACAATACCAGTATCACCCTACTCAGATAATCACTGGGTCAGGACAATACCAGTATCACCCTACTCAGATAATGACTGGGGTCAGGACAATACCAGTATCACCCTACTCAGATAATCACTGGGGTCAGGACAATGTATCACCCTACTCAGATAATCACTGGGGTCAGGACAATACCAGTATCACCCTACTCAGATAATCACTGGGGTCAGGACAATACCAGTATCACCCTTCTCAGATAATCACTGGGGTCAGGACAATACCAGTATCACCCTACTCAGATAATCACTGGGGTCAGTGGTACCAGTATCTTCCCACTGTGATAATCACTGGGGTCAGGACAATACCAGTATCACCCTACTCAGATAATGCTGGGGTCAGGACAATACCAGTTCACCCTACTCAGATAATGGACTGGGGTCAGGACAATACCAGTATCACCCTTCAGATAATCACTGGGGTCAGGACAATCACCAGTATCACCCTCTCAGATAATCACTGGGGTCAGGACAATACCAGTATCAGGACCTACTCAGATAATCACTGGGGTCAGGGCAATACCAGTATCACCCTACTCAGATAATGACTGGGGTCTCAATACCAGTATCACCCTACTCAGATAATCACTGGGGTCAGGACAATACCAGTATCACCCTACTCAGATAATGACTGGGGTCAGGACAATACCAGTATCACCCTACTCAGATAATGACTGGGGTCAGGACAATACCAGTATCACCCTACTCAGATAATCACTGGGGTCAGGACAATACCAGTCATGGATAATCACTGGTCAGGACAATACCAGTTCACCTTAATCACTGTGTGGACAATGTATCACCCTACTCAGATAATCACTGGGACAATACCAGTATCACCCTACTCAGATAATCACTGGGGTCAGGTACCAGTATCACCCTACTCAGATAATGGTCAGGACAATACCAGTATCACCCTACTCAGATAATCACTGGGGTCAGGACAATACCAGTATCACCCTTACTCAGATAATCACTGGGGTCAGGACATCACCCTACTCAGATAATCACTGGGGTCAGGACAATACCAGTATCACCCTACTCAGATAATCCTGGGGTCAGGACTTACTATCACCCTACTCAGATAATGTGGGGTCAGGACAATACCAGTATCACCCTACTCAGATAATGACTGGGGTCAGGACAATACCAGTATCACCCTACTCAGATAATCACTGGGGTCAGGACAATACCAGTATCACCCTACTCAGATAATGACTGGGGTCAGGACAATACCAGTATCACCCTACTCAGATAATCACTGGGGTCAGGACAATACCAGTATCACCCTACTCAGATAATCACTGGGGTCAGGACAATACCAGTATCACCCTACTCAGATAATCACTGGGGTCAGGACAATACCAGTATCACCCTACTCAGATAATCACTGGGGTCAGGACAATACCAGTATCACCCTACTCAGATAATCACTGGGGTCAGGACAATACCAGTATCACCCTACTCAGATAATCACTGGGGTCAGGACAATACCAGTATCACCCTACTCAGATAATGACTGGGGTCAGGACAATACCAGTATCACCCTACTCAGATAATCACTGGGGTCAGGACAATACCAGTATCACCCTACTCAGATAATCACTGGGGTCAGGACAATACCAGTATCACCCTACTCAGATAATCACTGGGGTCAGGACAATACCAGTATCACCCTACTCAGATAATCACTGGGGTCAGGACAATACCAGTATCACCCTACTCAGATAATCACTGGGGTCAGGACAATACCAGTATCACCCTACTCAGATAATCACTGGGGTCAGGACAATACCAGTATCACCCTACTCAGATAATCACTGGGGTCAGGACAATACCAGTATCACCCTACTCAGATAATCACTGGGGTCAGGACAATACCAGTATCACCCTACTCAGATAATGACTGGGGTCAGGACAATACCAGTATCACCCTACTCAGATAATGACTGGGGTCAGGACAATACCAGTATCACCCTACTCAGATAATCACTGGGGTCAGGACAATACCAGTATCACCCTACTCAGATAATCACTGGGGTCAGGACAATACCAGTATCACCCTACTCAGATAATGACTGGGGTCAGGACAATACCAGTATCACCCTACTCAGATAATCACTGGGGTCAGGACAATACCAGTATCACCCTACTCAGATAATCACTGGGGTCAGGACAATACCAGTATCACCCTACTCAGATAATCACTGGGGTCAGGACAATACCAGTATCACCCTACTCAGATAATCACTGGGGTCAGGACAATACCAGTATCACCCTACTCAGATAATCACTGGGGTCAGGACAATACCAGTATCACCCTACTCAGATAATCACTGGGGTCAGGACAATACCAGTATCACCCTACTCAGATAATCACTGGGGTCAGGACAATACCAGTATCACCCTACTCAGATAATCACTGGGGTCAGGACAATACCAGTATCACCCTACTCAGATAATCACTGGGGTCAGGACAATACCAGTATCACCCTTCAGATAATCACCTTCAGCCTGACACCAGTCACCCTTCAGATAATCACTGGGGTCAGGACAATACCAGTTCACCCTACTCAGATAATCACTTCAGGACAATACCAGTATCACACCAGATAATCACTGCCTGATCACCTCTTTAGTCACACCTTCTACTCAGATAATCACTGACAGGACAATACCAGTATCACACCAGATAATCTGGGGTCAGGACTACCAGTATCACACCTCTTTAGTCACACCTTCTGTTTGACAACTCTTTAGTCACACCTTCTGTCAGATAATCACACCTTCTGTCAGACAATCTTTAGTCACACCTTCTGCCTGACACCTCTTTAGTCACACCTTCTGCCTTACACCTCTTTCAGTCACACCTTCTGTCCTGACACCAGTCACCCTACTCAGATAATCACTGGGGTCACCTTCCCTGCCTCAGATACCTCTTTTGTCACACCTTCTGCCTGACACCTCTTTAGTCACACCTTCACGCCTGACACACTCTTTAGTCACACCTTCTGCCTGACATAATCTTTAGTCACACCTTCTACACTGACAATCTTTAGTCACACCTTCTGCCTGACACCTCTTTAGTCACACCTGTCAGGAAATGCACTGACAACTCTTTAGTCACACCTTCTGTCACACTCTTTAGTCACACCTTCTGCCTGACACCTCTTTAGTCACACCTTCTGCCTGACACCTCTTTAGTCACACCTTCTGCCTGACACCTCTTTCGTCACACCTTCTGCCTGACACCTCTTTAGTCACACCTTCTGCCTGACATCTCTTTAGTCACACCTTCTGTCTACACTGACAACTCTTTAGTCACACCTTCTGCCTGACACCTCTTTAGTCACACCTTCTGTCTACACTGACACCTCGTTAGTCACACCTTCTGCCTGACACCTCTTTAGTCACACCTTCTGCCCACACTGACACCTCTTTAGTCACACCTTCTGCCTGACACATCTTTAGTCACACCTGTCTACACAGACACCTCTTTAGTCACACCTTCTGCCTGACACCTCTTTAGTCACACCATCTGTCTACACTGACACCTCTTTAGTCACACCTGTCTACACAGACACCTATTTAGTCACACCTTCTGCCTGACACCTCTTTAGTCACACCTTCTCTCCACACTGACACCTCTTTAGTCACACCTTCTGCATGACACCTCTTTAGTCACACCTTCTACCCACACTGACACCTCTTTAGTCACACCTTCTACCTGACACCTCTTTAGTCACACCTTCTGCCTGACACCTCTTTAGTCACACCTTCTGCCTGACACCTCTTTAGTCACACCTTCTGCCTGACACCTCTTTAGTCACACCTTCTGCCTGACACCTCTTTAGTCACACCTTCTGCCTGACACCTCTTTAGTCACACCTTCTGCCTGACACCTCTTCTATTTAGTCACACCTAACTAAACTGAACTAAAAACCATTTATTGATGTGTAATATCTGACATTTTGTTTTTACAACCGTGACATTATTAGGATAAAATATCTAAAGCTTAAAGGGATACTTCAGGATTTTGGCAACGAGGTCTTTTATCTACTTCACCAGGCAGATGAACTTGTGGATCCCATTTTTCTGTCTCTGTGTCCAGTATGAAGGAAGTTAACGGTTGTTGTGTGAGCCAATGCCAACTAACGTTAGCGTTACGCTAGTTAGCAATTATTCTTATTCTTAAATGTTCTACTTAACCTTTATTCTACTTGGCAAGTCAATTGTGTTGCCGCTCGACAGCAACTTCCTTCAAACTGCAAGCAGAAACATAAACATGGTATCCAAGAGTTTGGGGACGTAGATAAAGGGCCTCAATACCAAATCCCAAAGAATCCCTTTAAAGAGAACAAAGATATTTCCAGAGTTGGGTCACTGGGCAGATGTACGACTTCCCACCTTTTAAAGAGGACAAAGATATTTCCAGAGTTGGGTCACTGGTCAGATGTACGACTTCTCACCTTTGTGCACACTCTGGTGTATTTTCAGATTTCCTTTCTGAGCGAATCTCTTCCCGCACACAGAGCACTGGAAAGGTTTCTCTCCTGTGTGTATCCGCTCGTGCATCATCAGTTTATGTGCATCGGATGCTTCGTATCCACACGTTACGCAGCGGTGAACCTTCTTGGTTTTGAACATGGTCGTTCCATCAATATGAATGGTCTGGTGTAAGAGCATGTCGTAGACGCGGGAGAATCCCTCTCCACATTTAAAGCAGCGGTGGGTCATCTTAGCTTTCTTCTGCTTCGGATTCTTTTCCTTCTTCGGTTTCTCTTTTTTCTTCGGTTGCTTTTGTTCTGGACTCTTCTTCCGTTTGGTCGCCCGCGTCTTCTCTTTCTCCTGGTGTTGTCGTTCCACCGCTCCTGGTGTTGAGGTAGTTCCCTCACTACCGTGGCAGGAATTAGGACTCATTCCTGTGGAGAGAAGAGAGTTCAGTGGGTCAGTAGGGGTAGAGTTCCCTCACTACCATGGCAGGAGGTAGGACTCACCAGTATGGGTAGAGTTCCCTCACTACCGTGGCAGGAGGTAGGACTCATCAGTATGGGTAGAGTTCCCTCACTACCGTGGCAGGAGGTAGGACTCATCAGTATGGGTAGAGTTCCCTCACTACCGTGGAAGGAGGTAGGACTCATTACACTACCGTGGCAGGAGGTAGGACTCATCAGTATGGGTAGAGTTCCCTAACTACCGTGGCAGGAGGTAAGACTCATTACACTACCGTGGCAGGAGGTGGGACTCATCAGTATGGGTAGAGTTCCCTCACTACCGTGGCAGGAGGTAGGACTCATTAAACTACCGTGGCAGGAGGTAGGACTCATTACACTACCGTGGCAGGAGGTTGGACTCATCAGTAGGGGTAGAGTTCCCTCACTACCGTGGCAGGAGGTAGGACTCATTACACTACCGTGGCAGGAGGTAGGACTCATTACACTACCGTGGCAGGAGGTAGGACTCATCAGTGTGGGTAGAGTTCCCTCACTACCATGGCAGGAGGTAGGACTCATCAGTATAGATAGAGTTCCCTCACTACCGTGGCAGGAGGTAGGACTCATCAGTAGGGGTAGAGTTCACTCACTACCGTGGCAGGAGGTAGGACTCATTACACTACCGTGGCAGGAGGTAGGACTCATTACACTACCGTGGCAGGAGGTAGGACTCATCAGTGTGGGTAGAGTTCCCTCACTACCGTGGCAGGAGGTAGGACTCATCAGTATAGATAGAGTTCCCTCACTACCGTGGCAGGAGGTAGGACTCATTACACTACCGTGGCAGGAGGTAGGACTCATCAGTACAGGTAGAGTTCCCTCACTACCGTGGCAGGAGTTAGGACTCATTACACTACCGTGGCAGGAGGTAGGACTCATTACACTACCGTGGCAGGAGGTGGGACTCATCAGTATGTGTAGAGTTCCCTCACTACCGTGGCAGGAGGTAGGACTCATTACACTACCGTGGCAGGAGGTGGGACTCACCAGTAGGGGTAGAGTTCCCTCACTACCGTGGCAGGAGGTAGGACTCATTACACTACCGTGGCAGGAGGTAGGACTCACCAGTAGGGGTAGAGTTCCCTCACTACCGTGGCAGGAGGTAGGACTCATTACACTACCGT
Source organism: Oncorhynchus masou masou (assembly GCF_036934945.1). NCBI lineage: Eukaryota > Metazoa > Chordata > Actinopteri > Salmoniformes > Salmonidae > Oncorhynchus > Oncorhynchus masou. The sequence continues at coordinate 14,273,226 of NC_088216.1, forward strand.
GGCAGGAGGTAGGACTCACCAGTAGGGGTAGAGTTCCCTCACTACCGTGGCAGGAGGTAGGACTCATCAGTATGGGTAGAGTTCCCTCACTACCGTGGCAGGAGGTAGGGCTCATTACACTACTGTGGCAGGAGGTAGGACTCATTACACTACCGTGGCAGGAGGTAGGACTCATCTGTAGGGGTAGAGTTCCCTCACTACCGTGGCAGGAGGTAGGACTCATTACACTACCGTGGCAGGAGGTAGGACTCATTACACTACCGTGGCAGGAGGTGGGACTCATTACACTACCGTGGCAGGAGGTAGGACTCATCAGTAGGGGTAGAGTTCCCTTACTACCGTGGCAGGAGGTGGGACTCATCAGTAGGGGTAGAGTTCCCTCACTACCGTGGCAGGAGGTAGGACTCACCAGTAGGGGTAGAGTTCCCTCACTACCGTGGCAGGAGGTGGGACTCATCAGTAGGGGTAGAGTTCCCTCACTACCGTGGCAGGAGGTAGGACTCATTACACTACCGTGGCAGGAGGTAGGACTCATCAGTACAGGTAGAGTTCCCTCACTACCGTGGCAGGAGGTAGGACTCATCAGTAGGGGTAGAGTTCCCTCACTACCGTGGCAGGAGGTAGGACTCATTACACTACCGTGGCAGGAGGTAGGACTCACCAGTAGGGGTAGAGTTCCCTCACTACCGTGGCAGGAGGTAGGACTCACCAGTACAGGTAGAGTTCCCTCACTACCGTGGCAGGAGGTAGGACTCATTACACTACCGTGGCAGGAGGTAGGACTCACCAGTAGGGGTAGAGTTCCCTCAATACCGTGGCAGGAGGTAGGACTCATTACACTACCGTGGAAGGAGGTAGGACTCATCAGTGTGGGTAGAGTTCCCTCACTACCGTGGCAGGAGGTAGGACTCATTACACTACCGTGGCAGGAGGTAGGACTCATTACACTACCGTGGCAGGAGGTAGGACTCATCAGTAGGGGTAGAGTTCCCTCACTACCGTGGCAGGAGGTAGGACTCATCAGTGTGGGTAGAGTTCCCTCACTACCGTGGCAGGAGGTGGGACTCACCAGTAGGGGTAGAGTTCCCTCACTACCGTGGCAGGAGGTAGGACTCACCAGTAGGGGTAGAGTTCCCTCACTACCGTGGCAGGAGGTAGGACTCACCAGTAGGGGTAGAGTCCCCTCACTACCGTGGCAGGAGGTAGGACTCATTACACTACCGTGGCAGGAGGTGGGACTCACCAGTAGGGGTAGAGTTCCCTCACTACCGTGGCAGGAGGTAGGACTCACCAGTAGGGGTAGAGTTCCCTCACTACCGTGGCAGGAGGTAGGACTCACCAGTAGGGGTAGAGTTCCCTCACTACCGTGGCAGGAGGTAAGACTCATTACACTACTGTGGCAGGAGGTAGGACTCATTACACTACCGTGGCTGGAGGTAGGACTCATTACACTACCGTGGCAGGAGGTAGGACTCATTACACTACCGTGGCAGGAGGTAGGACTCATTACACTACCGTGGCAGGAGGTGGGACTCATTACACTACCGTGGCAGGAGGTAGGACTCATTACACTACCGTGGCAGGAGGTAGGACTCATTACACTACCGTGGCAGGAGGTAGGACTCATTACACTACCGTGGCAGGAGGTAGGACTCATCAGTAGGGGTAGAGTTCCCTCACTACCGTGGCAGGAGGTAGGACTACCAGTAGGGGTAGAGTCCCCTCACTAGCGTGGCAGGAGGTAGGACTCATCAGTAGGGGTAGAGTTCCCTCACTACCGTGGCAGGAGGTAGGACTCATCGGTACAGGTAGAGTTCCCTCACTACCGTGGCATGTAGCGTACATGCTATTGTGTGAAAACAGTGGCCACGCATTCCCTATAATGGGAATATATATAAGGGGAATAGGGTGCCATTTGGGATGAACACGTTCTTTAACTCGCCTTTCTGGCACCACTTGCAAACAGGATATGTTTATGCATTACTCATCTCATATCTATATACTGTATTCTATACTACTGTAGGTTAGTCTATGCATTACTCATCTCATATCTATATACTGTATTCTATACTATTCTACTGTATTCTATTCTATCCTACTGTATCTTAGTCTATACATTACTCATCTCATATCTATATACTGTATTCTATCCTACTGTATCTTAGTCTATGCATTACTCATCTCATATCTATATACTGTATTCTATCCTACTGTATCTTAGTCTATGCATTACTCATCTCATATCTATATACTGTATTCTATTCTACTGTATTCTATCCTACTGTATCTTAGTCTAACCATTACTCATCTCATATCTATATACTGTATTCTATTCTACTGTATCTTAGTCTATACATTACTCATCTCATATCTATATACTGTATTCTATACTATTCTACTGTATCTTAGTTTATGCATTACTCATCTCATATCTATATACTGTATTCTATTCTACTGTATCTTAGTCTATGCATTACTCATCTCATATCTATATACTGTATTCTATCCTACTGTATCTTAGTCTATGCATTACTCATCTCATATCTATATACTGTATTCTATCCTACTGTATCTTAGTCTATGCATTACTCATCTCATATCTATATACTGTATTCTATCCTACTGTATCTTAGACTATGCATTACTCATCTCATATCTATATACTGTATTCTATACTATTCTACTGTATCTTAGTCTATGCACTACTCATCTCATATCTATATACTGTATTCTATCCTACTGTATCTTAGTCTATACATTACTCATCTCATATCTATATACTGTATTCTATCCTACTGTATCTTAGTCTATGCATTACTCATCTCATATCTATATACTGTATTCTATTCTACTGTAGGTTAGTCTATGCATTACTCATCTCATATCTATATACTGTATTCTATTCTACTGTATCTTAGTCTATGCATTACTCATCTCATATCTATATACTGTATTCTATTCTACTGTAGGTTAGTCTATGCATTACTCATCTCATATCTATATACTGTATTCTATTCTACTGTAGGTTAGTCTATGCATTACTCATCTCATATCTATATACTGTATTCTATTCTACTGTAGGTTAGTCTATGCATTACTCATCTCATATCTATATACTGTATTCTATACTATTCTACTGTATTCTATTCTACTGTATCTTAGTCTATACATTACTCATCTCATATCTATATACTGTATTCTATCCTACTGTATCTTAGTCTATACATTACTCATCTCATATCTATATACTGTATTCTATACTATTCTACTGTATTCTATTCTACTGTATCTTAGTCTATACATTACTCATCTCATATCTATATACTGTATTCTATCCTACTGTATCTTAGTCTGTGCACTACTCATCTCATATGTATATACTGTATCCTATTCTACTGTATTCTATCCTACTGTATCTTAGTCTATGCATTACTCATCTCATATCTATATACTGTATTCTATTCTACTGTATCTTAGTCTATGCATTACTCATCTCATATCTATATACTGTATTCTATTCTACTGTATTCTATCCTACTGTATCTTAGTCTATGCATTACTCATCTCATATGTATATACTGTATTCTATACTATTCTACTGTATCTTAGTCTATGTATTACTCATCTCATATGTATATACTGTATTCTATACTATTCTACTGTATCTTAGTCTATGTATTACTCATCTCATATGTATATACTGTATTCTATTCTACTGTATGTTAGTCTATGTATTACTCATCTCATATCTATATACTGTATTCTATTCTACTGTATTCTATCCTACTGTATCTTAGTCTAACCATTACTCATCTCATATCTATATACTGTATTCTATTCTACTGTATCTTAGTCTATACATTACTCATCTCATATCTATATACTGTATTCTATCCTACTGTATCTTAGACTATGCATTACTCATCTCATATCTATATACTGTATTCTATACTATTCTACTGTATCTTAGTCTATGTATTACTCATCTCATATCTATATACTGTATTCTATACTATTCTACTGTATCTTAGTTTATGCATTACTCATCTCATATCTATATACTGTATTCTATTCTACTGTATCTTAGTCTATGCATTACTCATCTCATATCTATATACTGTATTCTATCCTACTGTATCTTAGACTATGCATTACTCATCTCATATCTATATACTGTATTCTATACTATTCTACTGTATCTTAGTCTATGCACTACTCATCTCATATCTATATACTGTATTCTATCCTACTGTATCTTAGTCTATACATTACTCATCTCATATCTATATACTGTATTCTATTCTACTGTATCTTAGTCTATGCATTACTCATCTCATATCTATATACTGTATTCTATTCTACTGTAGGTTAGTCTATGCATTACTCATCTCATATCTATATACTGTATTCTATTCTACTGTAGGTTAGTCTATGCATTACTCATCTCATATCTATATACTGTATTCTATTCTACTGTAGGTTAGTCTATGCATTACTCATCTCATATCTATATACTGTATTCTATACTATTCTACTGTATTCTATTCTACTGTATCTTAGTCTATACATTACTCATCTCATATCTATATACTGTATTCTATCCTACTGTATCTTAGTCTATGCATTACTCATCTCATATCTATATACTGTATTCTATACTATTCTACTGTATTCTATTCTACTGTATCTTAGTCTATACATTACTCATCTCATATCTATATACTGTATTCTATCCTACTGTATCTTAGTCTATACATTACTCATCTCATATCTATATACTGTATTCTATCCTACTGTATCTTAGTCTATGTATTACTCATCTCATATCAATATACTGTATTCTATACTATTCTACTGTATCTTAGTCTAACCATTACTCATCTCATATCTATATACTGTATTCTATCCTACTGTATCTTAGTCTATGCATTACTCATCTCATATCTATATACTGTATTCTATTCTACTGTATCTTAGTCTATGCATTACTCATCTCATATCTATATACTGTATTCTATTCTACTGTATTCTATCCTACTGTATCTTAGTCTATGCATTACTCATCTCATATGTATATACTGTATTCTATACTATTCTACTGTATCTTAGTCTATGTATTACTCATCTCATATGTATATACTGTATTCTATACTATTCTACTGTATCTTAGTCTATGTATTACTCATCTCATATGTATATACTGTATTCTATTCTACTGTATGTTAGTCTATGTATTACTCATCTCATATCTATATACTGTATTCTATTCTACTGTATCTTAGTCTATGCATTACTCATCTCATATCTATATACTGTATTCTATCCTACTGTATCTTAGACTATGCATTACTCATCTCATATCTATATACTGTATTCTATACTATTCTACTGTATCTTAGTCTATGCACTACTCATCTCATATCTATATACTGTATTCTATCCTACTGTATCTTAGTCTAACCATTACTCATCTCATATCTATATACTGTATTCTATCCTACTGTATCTTAGTCTATGCATTACTCATCTCATATGTATATACTGTATTCTATCCTACTGTATCTTAGTCTATGCATTACTCATCTCATATCTATATACTGTATTCTATCCTACTGTATCTTAGACTATACATTACTCATCTCATATCTATATACTGTATTCTATCCTACTGTATCTTAGACTATGCATTACTCATCTCATATCTATATACTGTATTCTATACTATTCTACTGTATCTTAGTCTATGTATTACTCATCTCATATCTATATACTGTATTCTATACTATTCTACTGTATCTTAGTTTATGCATTACTCATCTCATATCTATATACTGTATTCTATTCTACTGTATCTTAGTCTATGCATTACTCATCTCATATCTATATACTGTATTCTATCCTACTGTATCTTAGACTATGCATTACTCATCTCATATCTATATACTGTATTCTATACTATTCTACTGTATCTTAGTCTATGCACTACTCATCTCATATCTATATACTGTATTCTATCCTACTGTATCTTAGTCTATACATTACTCATCTCATATCTATATACTGTATTCTATTCTACTGTATCTTAGTCTATGCATTACTCATCTCATATCAATATACTGTATTCTATTCTACTGTAGGTTAGTCTATGCATTACTCATCTCATATCTATATACTGTATTCTATTCTACTGTAGGTTAGTCTATGCATTACTCATCTCATATCTATATACTGTATTCTATTCTACTGTAGGTTAGTCTATGCATTACTCATCTCATATCTATATACTGTATTCTATACTATTCTACTGTATTCTATTCTACTGTATCTTAGTCTATACATTACTCATCTCATATCTATATACTGTATTCTATCCTACTGTATCTTAGTCTATACATTACTCATCTCATATCTATATACTGTATTCTATACTATTCTACTGTATTCTATTCTACTGTATCTTAGTCTAACCATTACTCATCTCATATCTATATACTGTATTCTATCCTACTGTATCTTAGTCTATGCATTACTCATCTCATATCTATATACTGTATTCTATTCTACTGTATTCTATCCTACTGTATCTTAGTCTATGCATTACTCATCTCATATGTATATACTGTATTCTATACTATTCTACTGTATCTTAGTCTATGTATTACTCATCTCATATGTATATACTGTATTCTATACTATTCTACTGTATCTTAGTCTATGTATTACTCATCTCATATGTATATACTGTATTCTATTCTACTGTATGTTAGTCTATGTATTACTCATCTCATATGTATATACTGTATTCTATACTATTCTACTGTATCTTAGTCTATGCGTTACTCATCTCATATGTATCTACTGTATTCTATTCTACTGTATCTTAGTCTGTGCATTACTCATCTCATATGTATCTACTGTATTCTATTCTACTGTATGTTAGTCTATGCCGCTCTGACATTGCTCGTCCAAATATATATATATAATCTTAATTCCATTCCTTTAGATTGTGTGTATTGTTAGATATGACTTGTTAGATATTACTGCACAGTTGGAGCTAGAAACACAAGCATTTCACTACACCTGCAATAACATCTGCTAACCATGTGTATGTGACCAATAACATCTACTAACAACGTGTATGTGACCAATAACATCTGCTAACCATGTGTATGTGACCAATCACATCTGATAACCACGTGTATGTGACCAATCACATCTGATAACCATGTGTATGTGACCAATCACATCTGATAACCACGTGTATGTGACCAATCACATCTGATAACAACGTGTATGTGACCAATAGCATCTGCTAACCACGTGTATGTGACCAATCACATCTGATAACCACGTGTATGTGACCAATAACATCTGCTAACCACGTGTATGTGACCAATAACATCTGCTAACCACGTGTATGTGACCAATAACATCTGCTAACCACGTGTATGTGACCAATAACATCTGCTAACCACGTGTATGTGACCAATCGCATCTGCTAACCACGTGTATGTGACCAATAACATCTGATAACCACGTGTATGTGACCAATAACATCTGCTAACCACGTGTATGTGACCAATCGCATCTGCTAACCACGTGTATGTGACCAATAACATCTGCTAACCACGTGTATGTGACCAATAACATCTGCTAACCACGTGTATGTGACCAATAACATCTGATAACCACGTGTATGTGACCAATCACATCTGATAACCACGTGTATGTGACCAATAACATCTGCTAACCACGTGTATGTGACCAATAACATCTGCTAACCACGTGTATGTGACCAATAACATCTGATAACCACGTGTATGTGACCAATAACATCTGCTAACCACGTGTATGTGACCAATCGCATCTGCTAACCACGTGTATGTGACCAATAACATCTGCTAACCACGTGTATGTGACCAATAGCATCTGCTAACCACGTGTATGTGACCAATAACATCTGATAACCACGTGTATGTGACCAATAACATCTGCTAACCACGTGTATGTGACCAATCGCATCTGCTAACCACGTGTATGTGACCAATAACATCTGCTAACCATGTGTATGTGACCAATCACATCTGATAACCACGTGTATGTGACCAATCACATCTGATAACCACGTGTATGTGACCAATCGCATCTGCTAACCATGTGTATGTGACCAATCACATCTGATAACCACGTGTATGTGACCAATCACATCTGATAACCATGTGTATGTGACCAATAACATCTGCTAACCATGTGTATGTGACCAATAATATCTGCTAACCACGTGCATGTGACCAATAACATCTGCTAACCACGTGTATGTGACCAATAATATCTGCTAACCACGTGTATGTGACCAATAGCATCTGATAACAACGTGTATGTGACCAATAGCATCTGCTAACAACGTGTATGTGACCAATAGCATCTGCTAACCACGTGTATGTGACCAATCACATCTGATAACCATGTGTATGTGACCAATAACATCTGATAACCACGTGTATGTGACCAATAGCATCTGCTAACCACATGTATGTGACCAATCACATCTGATAACCATGTGTATGTGACCAATCACATCTGCTAACAACGTGTATGTGACCAATAACATCTACTAACAACGTGTATGTGACCAATCACATCTGATAACCACGTGTATGTGACCAATCACATCTGCTAACCATGTGTATGTGACCAATCACATCTGATAACCACGTGTATGTGACCAATCACATGTGATTTGACTTTGATTTACCAAGATGAGGAGTATCCCAGGAAGCTTGTTCTACTACAGAATTCAACAGATCCCCAACTTCCTCTTCCTCCCCTTCCTCCTCCTCTTCTTCATCTTCACCCTCTTCTTCATCTTCCACCTCCCACTCTTCTTCTTCCTCATCCTCCTCTTCTTCCTCCTCCTCTTCTTCTTCTTCCCCGTCCTCCTCTTCTTCAATATGAATGTTCATCCCAGGTGTTTGAGTGACGTCCTCCTCATGTCTTTGGTCAGGGCCCAGAGACTCTGTCGACCCCGATTGAGCCCCAGGATCCTAGAATAAAGACGGGACTGTTTCTCGTAAAGTTACCATGGAAACCATGTTGGAACAAAAATGGGTTCAATAGAACAGTGAAATCTATAATGATAATGTTTATAATGGTAACAACATCTCCTATTAAAATGTTTATTATTAATGTCTCCCACCTTGTTGATGTTTGATGTAGGGGGACGTCCTCCTTCACTACCAGAGTCATGGACAGGACTCTCACCTGTAGAGAGAGGTTGGTATTATGGGTTATAATGAGACTACCAGGACTCCTGTAGAGAGAGGTTGGTATTATGGGTTATAATGAGACTACCAGGACTCCTGTAGAGAGAGGTTGGTATTATGGGTTATAATGAGACTACCAGGACTCCTGTAGAGAGAGGTTGGTATTATGGGTTATAATGAGACTACCAGGACTCCTGTAGAGAGAGGTTGGTATTATGGGTTATAATGAGACTACCAGGACTCCTGTAGAGAGAGGTTGGTATTATGGGTTATAATGAGACTACCAGGACTCCTGTAGAGAGAGGTTGGTATTATGGGTTATAATGAGACTACCAGGTCTCCTGTAGAGAGAGGTTGGTATTATAGGTTATAATGAGACTACCAGGACTCCTCTAGAGAGAGGTTGGTATTATGGGTTATAATGAGACTACCAGGACTCCTGTAGAGAGAGGTTGGTATTATGGGTTATAATGAGACTACCAGGACTCCTGTAGAGAGAGGTTGGTATTATGGGTTATAATGAGACTACCAGGACTCCTGTAGAGAGAGGTTGGTATTATGGGTTATAATGAGACTACCAGGACTCCTGTAGAGATAGGTTGGTATTATGGGTTAGCCCAGGGGTCTCTGTTAGACTCAGAGTTCTGCCTCCACTTACTATGTTGAACAGAACCCCAGTCAACTAAAGAACAGTGTTCTGCCTCCACTTACTATGTTGAACAGAACCCCAGTCAACTAAAGAACAGTGTTCTGCCTCCACTTACTATGTTGAACAGAACCCCAGTCAACTAAAGAACAGTGTTCTGCCTCCACTTACTATGTTGAACAGAACCCCAGTCAACTAAAGAACACTACCTCCACTTACTATGTTGAACAGAACCCCAGTCAACTAAAGAACAGTGTTCTACCTCCACTTACTATGTTGAACAGAACCCCAGTCAACTAAAGAACAGTGTTCTGCCTCCACTTACTATGTTGAACAGAACCCCAGTCAACTTCTTCTCCATCAGAATTAATCAGACCTCCAACTTCCTCTGCATTATCTGTCGTCCCTTCTCCATCCTCCTCCACCTCTTCCTTCTCCTCTTCAACTTTAGCCTTCAGCCCCAGTGTTTGACAGAGGTCCTGTAGGTTATCAGATACCATCTGCTGCCCCTGTGATGTGTTCTCCTCCTCACAGTGGATGGGTTTCTCTGCTTCTGTTGTGTGTGACCTCTGGTGCAAGTTCAAACTTCCTTTTGTAGCAAAATTCTTCCCACAGTCGGGGCAGGGGTATGGCTTCTTTCCCGTGTGGATTCTCGTGTGGATCTGTAGAGACGATGAATTTTTAAAATGTTTCCCACATTCTGAGCAGCAGTGAGACGACGTCTTAGTTTTGTGATTCTCCTGGTGTTGTTCCGGTTCCGCTGTTGATGCAGAGAGACTCTCCTCTACTTTTTTGCCGTGCGATTGCTGGTGTATTTCTTTCAAACTTAGCGAGTCCGGTTTCTCTCCTGTGTGTTGCAGCTGGTGTCTTTTCAAGGATGTACAGAAGGTGAACCTCTTGTCACACTCGGAGCAGGCGTACGGCTTCTCTCCAGTGTGCAGTTTCTGGTGTTGTTTAAGATATGCTTTCTGAGTGAAGCCCTTCCTACAGACGGAACAGGAGAAAGGTTTCTCACCAGTGTGGGAGAGCTGGTGGGCAGTCAGGTTGGCTTTCTGGGTGAAGCACTTGCCACAGACAGAGCAGGAGAAAGGTTTCTCACCAGTGTGCACTAGCATGTGTTGGTTCAAATTTCCCTTTTGGTTGAAGCTCTTCTCACACACGGAACATTTGTAAGACTTCTCCCCGGTGTGTTTCAGCTCATGTGATTTCAAGGTGTGTAGGTAAGTATAACTCTTCCCACACACAGAGCAGGAGTGAGGCTTTTCTCCCGTGTGTGTCAGCAGGTGTCTGCGTAGTTTGTAAGCGCTAGAGAACTCTCTTCCACACTCCAGGCAGCAGTTCTTTGCCTGTTCAGGTTCTCCCGATATAGAGGGGCTGCCCTCCCCATTAGAACAGTGGAACCGCTGGTGTGTCTTCAGATGTTCCTCCCGAGTGAAACTCTTCCCACAGTCAGAACAGAAGCAGGGCCTCTCTCCTGTGTGAGTCAGAAGGTGTCGTTGTAGTTTAGATGGACATGGGAACTCCTTCCCACAGTCCAGGCAGCTGTAGCTCTTCCTGGGTTTGGGACTGGTCTTCTTCTCTCCTGTGTGTGTTGTGTTACGATGTTTTCTTAGATAATGCTGGGTAGGGAACTCCTCTCCACACTCTCTGCAGCTGTGTGTGTTCTTGGCTGTGTGATTGTCCTCCTGTTGTTCAGGTTCCCCTGAGGTAGAACTTGTCCCCTCACTGTCAGAGTGACGGCTGGAACTCCCTCCTGTCTCCCCTGTGGGGATATAGGAAGAGTCTGGTCAGGATTGCTTGAGTGGAAACCAAAGGGGTGTATTCATTAGTGTACACTGAAGCAGACAAAAATAAGTGTTTCTTTTAGTCTTTTTCCCTGTTTCGGCCATTAGGCTCCTGGTGAGTACATCCCAGCTTGTGTAAGTGTTGCAACTGTTTTGTTAACGCTGTACCTAAACAACACAGTCAGATTGTTTAAACATTCAGTCTGCCTCATCCTCCACCTACTGAAGTTAACGGAAATCTCTCAACCCGACTTACCTCTCAATCTTAGAAAGTCACTGAAGTCGTCAAGGCTCCTCGGAACCATCTCTGGACCGCTGGTTCTCTGGTCACCATGGACACAGTCAGGAACCAGTAGGTTTGGCTGGGGTTCATCAAAATCCTGATTTAAAAAAGTATAGTCAGAGATAGGCCTAGAAGATAACGTCATTGGTTTTGATCTTAATAACGAACTGACTTGATAAAATAGTCCTTACTACTTGACAAATGTATATCAACTTCTACAAATGACAAGCTAACCTTGAACAAGACATTGACAATGGAGTTTACTAAAGCAGATCTATGTATTTACATAACTAGCAAACCAGCTATATCTATACCTGCTGTATATATGGCTTTGGGCTTAAGCAAAACATGTTTTAGTTTCAGGGCAACTAGCTAGCTTAAGCTCACTTCTCACCTCATACATTGTGTGAGCCGAAGCAACAACAACAACAAAAAATAGACGAGAAAATGTGGTTCTCTGGCTGTAGCAAGCAATCAGTTCAAATGTTGCTTTGCTCAGAGAAATCACAGCTGTTTTGCAAAAATAGATAGCAGGCTAAGTTAGCATAGCATACTGAGCTAGCTAACGGTACTTAGCTAGCTAATAATGTTAGCTTAACTTGTCGTTTGTAACTTCACGTCTGTCTGGTTTAATATTTCCATATCTACGTTATCACGGGATGGAAATAATCTACGCCAATTATAGTGAAGATATATTTGTAAATAACTATAGTTACAATGCTTTTGAGTAAGGTTTATCTAAGTAGGCTAGCTAATGTTGACAGACCGCCTAGAACTACTTCCGGGGCAGCAGCTAACCCGGAAGTTGATGCCGTCACTGGACGCCATTCCACATAGTTTGGATATGGCCATTCTTTGATTGCATTAACGGTGAGGGGAGAACGGGGAAATGTTTAAATAAATCAGGTCATTAAAACATTAGGTATTGGCTTTGTCCAAACGGTGTAGTTAGCTAGTCGTTACGGTTGCATAACTGTTAGCTAGGTAACGTTTCATCATCAGACAGATACATTTTTAGCTTGGTACTGTTGGCTAGCTAATAGCTCCTGCGAACTAATTTGAAGCTCTGCTCAAACAGAGTCGATGTAGGAGTAAAACGACGGTAAATAAAGGCAGAGTGACTGTACATATAATCAATGAGTTACTGTTGTACCTAATGTTCTTGTTACACTAGTTAACGTTAGTTAGCTTCAAAATACAAGCCCTCATCGTGGGAACCTTGACATTTCATGTATATCTTACAAAAAATATTTTTATTGTCATTAATATTTGTTTTATTATATTGTTCTATTAAGTAAAAATGAAATAGTGACAGTAAATTAAAAGGCAACGTTTCACGGACTTGACAAAAATAGAATGCCACTATACATAATGCACGCATAATGCATGTTTTTGTTTTACACCATATGTCCTATTTACACAGGTGACCTTACAAGGGATTCCACAGGTGACCTCACAAGGGATTCCACAGATGACCTCACAAGGGATTCCACAGGTGACCTCACAAGGGATTCCACTGTTCTGGTGACAGGAAGAAGATCGGACCCTGAAATAACTTGTCTTTGACAGAGACTCATAATGCAGCACTTCCCGAAGCTCCCAGTGTGGCAGGAGATATAGGAGACCTGTGAATACACAGGAGAGAGACACACCTCACAGTAGTGACAGCTCCATTCAATAGCAAGTTGTTATTTTTATTTTTACACGAAAAAAAAAACATTCTAACTCTGCTGAGACAAAATGAGTTCTGAGAAGGAAGCGTTGATGGATGAAATCGAAAAGAGTTTATGGAATCTAACTGAGGACAATTTACGCTACATGTGTGAACGTTGTGGATTAGATGGCTCTGAAATTAAAGGGATGAATCATCGCTTATTAAGGCGTAAAGTCATGGAGGAAATGTGGGACAATACGGATTCAATGAAATCAGAGGAGCAGGGAATGTCTTGGTTAGTCCAACTGAAAGAGGACATCAGGAGGACACAGGAGGAGAGTAGCAGTGCACTTATGAGTCCCAGCCAATCAGAGGATGTAGACCGCAATAAAGAACACAACAAGGGGGACAGGGATTGGTTGCCGAGCAACGGACTGACAGCGGAGCCCTTGCATCCCAGTCAATGTGATGATGATGCTGTCGACTGCGATGAAGAATGGAATGAAGAGGGAGGAGCTGGGTTGCTTAGCAACACACCAGACCAGAGTAAATTAAAGAGGCACATCAGATCGCACACTGTTAAACAACACACAGTGAAACCTCACCACTGCTCGGATTGTGGGAAGCAATTCATTGTAAAATCAAGCCTTAAACATCACCGGCTAGTTTTTCACACAGATCACCCTCATCGCTGTGGTCAATGTAAGAAGAGCTTCATAACTGCATCAAGATTGGAATCGCACATAAAAACACGACACCCGCCAAGTGATCCTCTGAAGAATCCACACGTGTGCTCTAAATGCGGTAGGGCATTCCCTGTGGCTGCCAGTCTTAAGAGACACCTGAGAACTCATACTGGGGAGAAACCGTACGTCTGCCCCCAGTGTGGAAAGGACTACAGTGACTGTGGAAACTTGAGGAAACACATGAGAAGAACTCACCCAGTAGAAGAGACGGTTGTGGAGAGTTTCGCCACTCAGAGGAGCATCCCTACAGGGAATGTGGAGGAAATGCAGGACAATACGGATTCAATTAAATCGGAGGAGCAGGGAACATCTTGGTCACTCCAACTGAAAGAGGACCTCAAAGGGATACAGGAGAATGGTAGCGTTGTACCCATGAGTCCCGGCCAATCCGATGACGATGGTGCTGATGACGACGATGACGACGATGATGCTGTAGACTGCAACGTCAAGGACAGGGATTGGTTGCCGAGCAACGGACTGAAGGCGGAGCCCATGAGTCCCAGCCAATCCGATGACGCTGTAGACTGGGACGAGGAGGACAGGGATTGGATGGCTAGCGATGGGCTGGAGGTGGAGTTGTCTCCAGAGAGGCACACACCAGAGCAGAGAGTGAGAGAGGTGAGTACTTAAATTCTCGTTAAACATTAGCTTTTAGAAATCAGCATTCCAATCAGCAGACCATAAAGTGTTTTAAACCATTTCCCCTGCTTTTTATATTGAAAGTTAAGTGTTCAATAGAGTGATCAATAGAGTGATCAATAGACATATAACTACAGTTTTAATTCACATGCATTTCATCAGATGACAACTGAAACTATTTGGCTAGCAGTCACACAAGTAAATGAGCTTACAATAAAAAAACAAGGTATATTTTACCAAAACGATGCACGGCCAACATATTTATAATGTTTATCATAGAAAGAATGGAGCCAGATACATTTCCTGATGTTTTGCTTTGAAGTTCATCTTTTAAGCATTGTAACTGAACTGATGCACACGGCAGTCAGAGTGGTGGAATGTAATTGGTCAAGACGAGAGCGAAGATATTTCATCCGAATGCAGAAGTGCAACTTGAAGCACAAAAAAAATGTGTCCGTTTTTAAATTCATGATTTGGAGTGAAACCTACTTGAAGTTTTACAAAAAAACGCAACAAGATATTTTTTTCTGCGTTTTTATCTTTAATTTTATGCGTAGAAGAACGGCGTTAATGCGACCTCTGCTTGAAGTGTGTTTCCCTTTCCTTGAGTCCTCTCATCGTTGATTCCTGGACCTCCTTCTGTGAATGCATTGGAGAAGGTTCTAGGTTATTTCCCTTCATCCTCCAATGTATTGTAAGAAGGATGCCGAGTAATCGACAGATGAGAGGAATCAAGGAAAGGCTTTTAATTTTCTCTGCAAAAAAAATGACTCGGCTGGGAAGTGTTTCCCGCCCTGATTCATTCCATCTCTATTTTTTTTATGATTTTCTAGGACAAACCTCCCCCGCCCCCCTTTACCCTCCCAGAGTCCCCGGTAGCGGTCCCCGGTCCAATGCTCTTAACCACTAGGCTACATTTTGAGACTTCACAATCCCTTGACAAGTACGAGAGTGTTTCTCACCCTGATTCTCTATTTTAATGATTTGCAGGACAAGCCTCCACCACCCTCCTCCCCTCTCCCAGAGTCTCCAGGTCATGCCTCTCCCAGTAGTGTATTACTGCTGGGTCTGAAGAGGGTGTCTGTGTGGCTGGTCGACTGCAGGGAGACACCGGGGCAGAGTAGCCATATAATACACAAGACAACACAGACGGGAGAGAAACCCCACAGCTGGTCTAATGCTGAACAACACAAAACCCTCTCAGGAGACAGGCCTGGCTCCCATATCTGTGATCACTGTGGGAAGAATTTTGGCACTGCTTCCAATCTGAAAACACATTTACCGTGTCTGTCTGGAGAGAAACCACACGTCTGCTCTGAATGTGGAAAGAGGTTCACCCAGGCCGGCAGTCTTCAGAGACACCAGAGAACTCATACGGGGGAGAAACCGTACGTCTGTCCTCGTTGTGGGAGGGCTTGTACTGATTCTGGAAACTTAAAGAGACACATCAGAAAAACTCACCCAGGAGAGGAAGTCATTGTGAAGAGACTTGCCTATCAGAAGAGCGTCCGTAATGCTAAAGAATACAAACAAGCCCACTCCGGAGATGGCTCTCATATCTGTGATCACTGTGGTAAGAATTTTACCACAGCAAGAAGTCTAAAACTACACATACAGTCCCTGCAGAGAAGGAGAGAGAACTTGACTGCAGAGAAACCACACGTCTGCTCTGAATGTGGAAAGGGCTTCAGTCAGGCTGGAAGTCTGAAGAGACACCTGAGAACTCATACTGGGGAGAAACCGTACGTCTGCCATCATTGTGGGAAGGCTTGCAGTGATTCTGGAAACTTACAGAAACACATCAAAAGTCACATGGGTAAACAACACACAGTGAAACCTTACCTCTGCTCTGAATGTGGGAAGCAATTCATTGGAAAACAAAGCCTTGAACATCACCGGGAGGTTTTTCACACAGACCACCCTCACCGCTGTGGTCAATGTAAGAAGAGCTTCATAACTGCAGCAAGATTGGAATCGCACATAAAAACAAGGCACCCGCCTAGTGATCCTCTGAAGAATCCACACGTGTGCTTGGAATGCGGAAGGGGATTCCCTGTGACCGCCAGTCTTAAAAGACACCTGAGAATCCATACTGGGGAGAAACCGTACTCCTGCCCTCAGTGTGGAAACAGTTACAATGATCGTGGAAATTTAAAGAAACACATCAGAACTCACACAGAAGAGAAACCCTACCACTGCTCGGTGTGTGGGATGAAGTTCCGTCATACAAAAACGTTACAACGGCATCACCAGGAGAACCACAACGGGGAGACACTGGGTCCCATCCACAGGCACCAAGACCCTCTTCCATGCCCCCACTGCGGGGAGGAGTTCTCATCCAAGGCTCTTCTGAAGGATCATCTACGGACCCACTCTAGCCGGGTTCACTGCTCCCGATGCGACAAGACCTTCTCCACTAAAAGTAACTTACTGGTTCATCAGCGGATACACACTGGAGAGAGGCCTTACCTTTGCCCTCAGTGTGGAAAGAGTTTTTCTCTGGCAGGGAGTTTAAAACTTCATCTCCGGATACATGCGGGTGAGAAACCATACTGCTGTACTTACTGTGACAAGAGATTCACAAGTAAGAGTCACTGCAATCTTCATCTGCGAATCCACACTGGAGAGAAACCGTACCAATGCCCTGACTGCGGGAGGTGTTTCGCTGACGGGAATGTCCTGAAAAACCACCGCCGGACCCACACAGGAGAGAAACCGTTCCAATGCCGCTTGTGTGATAAAGCCTTCGCTCAGTTGAGCAGTCTGAAGAAACATCAGGAGACACACAGGCTAACACAGCCTGTCTCTGTCCCAAGACTCCCTAATCCCTACCTACCACCCAATCAGCATGTCCCTTATCCCTACCCATCACAGATTCAATGGTAACCTGGTTTACACCTTACCAAGTTGTCCGGTGTTCTGTTACCCGGTAACCTGTCTGTTACCCGGTAACCTGTCTGTTACCCGGTAACCTATCTGTTACCTGTCCCAGATAGGAAGGATGCATTTCTAGCATATTGGGACAGGAACCTAGACTTTTGCTTAAACCTGTCCAATCCCTTGTAGATAACTAGATGGAAATGAATTGAAGGATCCATTTATTTTCTTTTAATGTGTTATGATTTTATTGAGGCAGGTTTGCAGTCATTGAGGATTGATATGCTGTATATAGAGCTTGGAATAGATTGTTGTTGTTTTTTGTCCATCTGTCTCAAAATATTTATTTTGCTCAAAGTTCATATTTTATCTCCAGAGTTTTTGTATTCACAGTTGATATTTGGATATGTTGTTCATTTTGAAACCGTGTTTAAAATTCATGGCCGAACCTCAACTGGTGGAAATAAAATGGTGACAATGATTTGTTGTTGGGTAATTATTTTTCTAATTCTTTGAGGAAGAAGTTTTATGCATAAATAAGGGTCCTAGGCAGGGGTCAAAGTTAGCCGGTGTGCTCTGGTACCGCGACCCGGAAAATAAATAGTGGGGGAACACCGTACCGGTAAAATGTGAACCTATCACAATCATTTCTAAGAAATGCCAAGAAAACTAGAGAAAATTACACCATTATTTAACAATACCGCATGTCAACTGCATGAAAATGAGTGATTTGACTTGAAAACTGGCAGTAAAACCCTCAAAATTGCATTGTAATCCCGCGAGAACACTAAAATGTTGCCAAGGCAACAGTGGATGCATCAATTCAGGCTACAGGCGTCCAATTGACCACAACTGAGAAACTATTCATATTCTTCAAATTGTGCGCTGTTTGGATGCTGGAATTATTTAGTGAAAATCTAATTTTATTTATCACTTGTACCGAATACAACTTGGCAGTGAAATGCTTAATTACGAACCTTTCCCAACGATGCAGAGTTTAAAAATAAAATAGTAACTAACACAAGGAATAATAGATAAGCTACAGTTTATACAGGAAGTACTAGATCAATGTCGAGCTATATACAGGGAGTACCCATACCAGATCAATATACAGAGGTACTTACTGTATGTACATGAAGGCAGGGTGAAGTGACTAAGCATTAGGATAGATAATATTTTATTTATCTGTTGTTTTACCAGGTAAGTTGACTAAGAACACGTTCTCATTTACAGCAACGACCTGGGGAATAGTTACAGGGGAGAGGAGGGGGATGAATGAGCCAATTGTAAACTGGGAATGATTAGGTGACCATGATGGTTTGAGGGCCAAATTGGGAATTTAGCCAGGACACCAGGGTTAACACCCCTACTCTTGCAATAATTGCCATGGGTTCTTTAATAACCTCAGAGAGTCAGGACAACCGTTTCACGTCCCACCCGAAAGACAGCACCCTACACAGGGCAGTGTCACAGGGCAATCACTGCCCTGGGATATTTTTTTAGACCAGAGGAAAGAGTGCCTCCTACTGGCCCTCCAACACTACTTCCAGCAGCATCTGGTCTCCCATCCAGGAACTGACCAGGACCAATTCTGCTTAGCTTCAGAAGCAAGCCAGCAGTGGTATGCAGGGTGGTATGCTGCAGTGGTATGCTGCTGGCTGCATATGAGTAAATTAAAGAACAGCAGCGTGCCTATGTAGTGTTTGTGAATGTGTGAGGGTTTTGTGTGGGAGTGTAGTGTGAATATGGTGTACATACAGTACCAGTCAAAAGTTTTAGAACACCTAATCATTCAAGGGTTTTCTTTATTTGTACTATTTTCTACATTGTAGAATAATAGTGAAGACATCAAAACTATGAAATGACACATATGGAATCATGTAGTAACCAAAAAAAGTGTTAAAACAAATCTAAATATATTTTAGATTTTAGATTCTTCAAAGAAGTCACCCTTTGCCTTGACGACAGCTTTGTGATAGGAGAAAACTGGGGATGGAAACATTTGGAAAAGCTCCAGTCCACTAATATTGGCACCCTTGGTAGACATGAGAAAAACGGGTTGTGAAAAAAAGTGTATTATTTATCCTCTTGGTTTTTCAATCAAAATATTCACAAAAAGCGAACCTTTAATTAAAGCAAAAATCATTGAAAGAAAAAATACATTCTAATCATAAAACAAATATTTTCTCAAATATGTGTGACACAATTATTGGCACCCCTTCATTCAATACTTTGTGCAACAGCTCTGAGTCTTCTCCTATAATGGGTAAAGAGGTTAGAGAACACATGGCAAGGGATCTGAGACCATTCCTCCATACAGAATCTCTCCAGATCCCTCAGATTCCCAGGTCCACGCTCGTGGACTCTCCTCTTTAACTCATCCCACTGGTTTTCTATGGGGTTTAAGTCAGGGGACTTGGATGGCTGTGGCAAAACCTTGATTATGTGGTCAGTGAACCATTTTTGTATTGATTTTGAGTGGTGCATTGGATCATTGTCCTGCTGGAAGATCCAACCAAGGCCCAGTTTAAGCTTCCTAGCAGAGGCAGTCAGGTTTTGATTTAATATCTGCTGGTACATGATGGAGTCCATGATACCATGTATCCTAACAATTTGTCCCGATTTGTTAACATTTATAGTTGCTTTAAACTTCTTAATTATCGCCCTGATAGTGGAAATGGGCATTTTCAACCGTTGAGCTATTTTCTTATAGCCATTTCCTGATTTGTGCAGCTCGACAACCTTTTGTCGCACATCATTACTGTATTCTCAGGTCTTTCCCATGGTGATGGTTGACTATGGGAACTTGGCCTCTGTGTCACCTCATATTTTTACCCCAGTGAATCAGGAAGTCAACAGGAAGCTTACCTCTTAAGTGGTCCGAATCACTCAGGTGAACTTAAAAATTTTAAATATGAATGGGAATATACTTCAGTTAGATTTTACTCATAAGAATTTCTAGGGGTGCCAATAATTGTGGCACACATATTTTAGAGAAAAATATATAATTAATTTATTTCACGTTTTTTTTTTCAATCATTTTACTTCAATTAAAGGTTTGATTTTTGTGAATGTTTGAATGAAAGACCAAGAGGATAAACAGCCAATAAATGTTTTTCACAGCACGTTTGGCTCATATTTACCAAGGGTGTCAATATTAGTGGAGGGCACTGTATGAACCTTTGGTCCTGAATACAAACTGTTATGTTTGGGGGAAATCCAATACAACACATTAATGAGTACTACTCTCCATGTTTTCAAGCACAGTGGTGGCTGCATCATGTTATGGATATGCTTGTAATCAATAGGGACTGGAGTTTTAGAATGGAGCCAAACACAGGCAAAATCCTAGAGGAAAACCTGGTTCAGTCTGCTTTTCACCAGACACTGAGAGATGAATACACCTTTCAGCAGGACAATAACCTAAAACACAAAGCCAAATCTACACTGTAGTTGCTTACCAAGAAGACAGGGAATGTTCCTGAGTGGCTGAGTTACAGTTTTGACCTAAACGTATATGAAAATCTATGGCAAGACCTGAAAATGGTTGTCTTGCAATGATCAACAACCAATTTGACAGATTTTGAAGAATTTTGAAAAGAATAATGGGCAAATGTTGCACAATCCAGGTGTGGAACGCTCTTAGAGACTTACCCAGATAGGTGCTACTACAAAGTATTGACACAGGGGTATGAATACTTATGTAAACAAAATATTTCAGTATTTTAATTTTCAATAAATTTGAACACATTTCTAAAAACACGTTTTCACTATGTGTAATCTATGCATCTAAATGTCATTTTATGAATAGATAAGTAAAAAAACATGGTAGGTCTCATACCGATAACAAATTGAATTTCACCCCTGGTCCTCGGTACATGCCTTGTGATGTCTTTATCATGTCCACCTAACAAACAGGTGATTGTTGATAATGGTTCGGTCATTTAATGAGGAGCTAGCTTCTACTGTCTGGTACAACTTATCCTATCATTCACCGGAAGAGAGAGAAGGGATGGAGTGGGTGTGAAGGTTTGAAGAAATGTCAAGTCTTGAAATAGGGGCTTTTATTTAGAAGGATTTCTTATTACCATACCGGAAATGACGCCATCGACATGCTCCCCGAGGTCAAAAGGTATACATCAGAACACATCGGAAGGAAAGTCACAGACGTTATAATAAAATATATTTAGAGTAATTAGGTATTTCGTATGCGTCTATAGCGAAATTATATGGAATTTGTCGTTAGGCATAGCCAGAACCATGTAGTCGTAAGCTAGCTAGGTCCACATGAATAGCTAGCTAAGTTAGCCCACGCTGATCTAGCTAGCTCCGCTAACGTTAGCTGCCTTGTATACCGCTAGCTATAGTTGTTGTAGCGTGGACTGTAAGATAAACCCAATATTACAGTCCACGCTATAACAGTTATTGGGTTTATTATGCTTGCTAGTTACGTCCCGACTGATTTGCTCCAATGTTGGGATTGATTTGGGTCCCCTACACAACATGAATAGAATAGCTAAGAAACTAGCTAGCCAGCTAACTCATGCTAACAGAGCAATGGCCACGTTCCAGGCTGATCTCAAAACGGCTGGTTATATGGTTTAAATATCAGTTAATAATGACATGAAGTTACAGATGAGTGTTTTGATGTATAAATATTTTTTTACAGATACTCTAAAGTCCTGCCATTGACTGCAATTGTCGTTGTTGCCACACGAGCAGGACAATATGAATCCACTCAGTTCAGAGAAGGAAACATTGATGGATGAAATCGAAAAGAGTTTATGGAATTTAACTGAGGACAATTTACGCGACATGTGTGAACGCTGTGGAATGGATGGCTCTGAAATTAAAGGGATGAATCATCGCTTATTAAGGCGTAAAGTCATGGAGGAAATGTGGGACAATACGGAGTCAATGAAATCAGAGGAGCAGGGAATGTCTTGGTTAGTCCAACTGAAAGAGGACATCAGGAGGACACAGGAGGAGGGTAGCAGTGCACTCATGAGTCCCGGCCAATCAGAGGATGTAGACCGCAATGAAGAACACAACAAGGGGGACGGGGATTGGTTGCCTAGCAACGGACTGACAGCGGAACCCTCGCATCCCAGCCAATGCGATGATGATGCTGTCGACTGCGATGAAGAATGGAATGGAGAGGGAGGAGCTGGGTTGCTTAGCAACGGACTGGAGGCGGAGTCAGCTCCAGAGAGCCACAGTTACGTGAGTATTCCCCAGTCAGAAAGTGTTCTGTTTCTCAACAGTCTTCCCCTTGATTCCTTGACCTCCTATAAATGCATTGAAGGAGAATATCTGAGGTTCCTCCTCTTGGGACATTTATCCTCCGGTGTATTTTAAGAAGACCAAGTAATCAAAGATGATGGGAATCAAGGAAAGACCTTTGAGATCACCTTTTTTTTTAAACAACATTTTAGTCACTGAGAAGACACTCTTATCCAGAGAGACTTAGATTTGTTTAACTAGGCAAGTCAGTTAAGAGCAAATTCTTATTTGCAGTGACGGCCTAACCCCGGCTAAACCCTAACCCGGACGGCGCTGGGCCAATTGTGCGCCACTCTAACATGAACAAATTGGGTTAAGTGGGCACTTTGACAGATTTTTCACTTAGTCGGCTTGAGGATTCAAACCAGCAACCTTTCGGTTATTTGTCCAATGCTCTTAACCACTAGGCTACATTTTGAGACTTCACAATTCCTTGACAAGTACGAGAGTGTTTCTCACCCTGATTCTCTATTTTAATGATTTCCAGGACAAGCCTCCACCACCCCCCTCCCCTCTCCCAGAGTCTCCAGGTCGTGCCTCTCCCGGTAGCGCCTTATTGTGCGGTCTGAAGAGGGTGTCTGTACGCCTCGACGACTGCAGGAAGACACCGGGGCAGAGTAGCCATATAATACACAAGACAACACAGACGGGAGAGAAACCCCACAGCTGGTCTAATGCTGAACAACACAAAACCCTCTCGGGAGACAGGCCTGGCTCCCATATCTGTGATCATTGTGGGAAGAATTTTGTCACAGCTACAAATCTGAAAACACATTTACTGTGTCTGTCTGGAGAGAAACCTTACATGTGCTCTGAATGTGGAAAGAGATTCACGCAGGCCGGCAATCTTAAGAGACACCAGAGAACTCATACTGGGGAGAAGCCGTTTGTTTGTCCTCGTTGTGGGAAAGACTACAATGATTCTGGAAACTTAAAGAAACACATGAGGTCCCATGCTGTTAAACAACACACAGGGAACCCCAAAGTGAAACCTTACCTCTGCTCTGATTGTGGGAAGCAATTCATTGGAAAACAAAGCCTTGAATATCACCGGGAGGTTTTTCACACAGACCACCCTCACCGCTGTGGTCAATGTAAGAAGAGCTTCATAACTGCAGAAAGATTGGAATCGCACATAAAAACAAGGCACCCGCCAAGTGACCCTCTGAAGAACCCACATGTGTGCTTGGAATGCGGAAGGGGATTCCCTGTGGCCGCCAGTCTTAAAAGACACCTGAGAATTCATTCTGAGGAGAAACCGTACTCCTGCCCTCAGTGTGGAAACAGTTACAGTGATCGTGGAAATTTAAAGAAACACATCAGAACTCACACAGAAGAGAAACCCTACCACTGCTTGGTGTGCGGGATGAAATTTCGTCATACAAAAACATTACAACGGCATCACCAGGAGAACCACAAGGGGGAGACACTGGGTCCAATCCACAGGCACCAAGACCCTCTTCCATGCCCCCACTGCGGGGAGGTGTTCTCTACCAAGGCTCTTCTGAAGGATCATGTACGGACCCACCCTAGCCGGGTCCACTGCTCCCAGTGCGACAAGACCTTTTCCAATAAAGGTAACTTACTTGTTCATCAGAGGAAACACACTGGAGAGAGGCCTTACCTTTGCCCTCAGTGTGGGAAGAGTTTCTCTCTGGCAGGGAGTTTAAAACTTCATCTCCGGATTCATGCGGGTGAGAAACCATACTGCTGTACTTACTGTGACAAGAGATTCACAAGGAAGGGCCACTGCAATAGCCACATGCGAATCCACACTGGAGAGAAACCGTACCAATGCCCTGACTGCGGGAGGAGGTTTGCTGACGGGAATGTCCTGAAAAACCACCGGCGGACCCACACAGGAGAGAAACCGTTCCAGTGCCGCATGTGTGATAAAGCCTTCGCTCAGTTGACCAGTCTGAAGAAACACCAGGAGACACACAGCCATAATCACACTGTAAGATAAAGCCTTCGCCCAGTTGACCAGTCTGATGAAACACCAGGAGACACACAGCCATAATCACACTGTAAGATAAAGCCTTGGCCCAGTTGAGCAGTCTGAAGAAACATCCAGAGACACAAATCCAGCCCGTCTCTGTCGGGAATCGCTACGTACCACACAATCAGTCCATCCCTAATGCTTACCCACCCTGTCTCTTCGCTACGTACCACACAATCAGTCCATCCCTAATGCTTACCCACCCTGTCTCTTCGCTCCGTACCACACAAATCAGTCCATCCCTAATACTTACCCACCCTGTCCCTTTGGCCCTCACCATGTTGGCAGTTCTAGGGAGGGATTTGGGACCAGGGGACTGAAGTTACCAGACAAACAGCTGTAAATACAACTTTGTATCTCCGACTTCCTCTCATTAGGGGCCATCGGAAGGCATTGGATCAGGTGTCTTCTTGATCTCTGGTTGTAAAAGACTTGTCTTACCAACCATGACCAGTTCATTTTAAATGACAAATGTGGGTATCCTGTTAGCCTGACATCCCGACCTGTTTTGTGCTAACATTCCACTCTCCATGCCATGTTTGGCATATCAGAATGAGAAAAATGGATACTGTGTGGACTGTAAGCACAACGAGACTGCTACCCAGGCTAGTATCTTGTATGTCTAACAAATAATATTTTTTTCTGTCTCAAACTGAAATGATTCTGCTCGGCTCCCCGTTCAAGTTGAGTTCACATTTTAGCCCGGGAGTTTTTGTATTAACTGTTGATGTTTAGATATGTTGTCCATTTGAATTTATTGCTGAACCACAACAAGAGTTAATAAAAATTATGACAGCAATGTGTTGTTGGAGTAGATTTTTGAGTAAGAATGTGTATACATAACCTAGGGTTCTAGTATAACCTAGGGTCCTAGCATAATCTAGGTTCCTGGCATAACCTAGGGTCTAAGCTTAAATAACCTAGGGTTCAAGTATAACCTATAGTCCTGGCATAACCTAGGGTTCAAGTATAACCTAGGGTTCAAGTATAACCTAGAGTCCTGGCATAACCTAGGGTTCAAGTATAACCTAGAGTCCTGGCATAACCTAGGGTTCAAGTATAAGCAAGGGTTCAAGTATAACCTAGAGTCCTGGCATAACCTAGGGTTCAAGTATAACCTAGAGTCCTGGCATAACCTAGGGTTCAAGTATAACCTAGAGTCCTGGCATAACCTAGGGTTCAAGTATAACCTAGGGTTCAAGTATAACCTAGAGTCCTGGCATAACCTAGGGTTCAAGTATAACCTAGGGTTCAAGCATAACCTAGGGTTCAAGTATAACCTAGGGTTCAAGTATAACCTAGGGTTCAATTATAACCTAGAGTCCTGGCATAACCTAAGGTTCAAGTATAACCTAGAGTCCTGGCATAACCTAGGGTTCAAGTATAACCTAGAGTCCTGGCATAACCTAGGGTTCAAGCTGTAGTAGGATGTCCCTTAGGGGTATCCGTACCTATGTATGACATGCGAGGTTAAGGTTAGTAAACATGCTGGAGCTCGAACTTCGTTGTCGTGCGTCCTTATTTTAAACAATACTACATGGTGTCAGAAGTGGTTTTAAAATTCACATAAACGTGAAGGACGTACCAAGTAAATCATACATTCAGACTGTTTCAAATCAGGGAGGGCACCGTGTTGGAGATAAAACAGGGCATATCATTATTTTGCTAGCTAACGAGCAAGGACTAAGTTACTGCTAAGCAACATGTTGCAAGAGGAAGAAGCTGGCGGGATTTCAGGGTTTTGCGACTCCAAGTTCAACGGCCTCTGGCGCAAACACCGACATGCCAGTGGCTTGTGCTGACGGATTTGGCATTAGTCCCCGGGAGAATTTTGATTGTATGAACATTCAAAACTGGCCGAAATGGATCAGGCGCTTTGAAAGGTACAGGGTAGCATCAGGCTTAAACGTGAAAAAATGAACCATTAAAAGTTAATACACTGATCTACTCAATGGGTGATGAAGCCGAGGATATATTAAATGCTTCAACGTTGACCGAGGAAGAGAAACATAACTACAGTGCGGTTAAAGACTGTTTTGAAACGCATTTTGTAGGGAGACACAGCATTATATTTGAGAGAGCTAGGTTTAATATGCGCAAACAGGAGCAGGGTGAAACCACCGACAGTTTTATCACAGCTGTTCACAAACTAGCAGAACATTGTCAGTTTGGCGCGCTCAGGGAAGAGCTGATCCGAGATCGGATTATAGTGGGAATAAGAAACATATCACTTTCTGTAAAGTTACAGTTGGATTGTCACGCCCTGGTCGTAATATATTGCCGTTACATGGATTCCCAGCTTACCTTGTCCAAAGCTGTAAACCAGGTGAGGCTGAGTGAGACAGTAAAAAGACAGCAGACGATACTGCGCGACAGCAGCGCCCTGCAGAACGAAGAGAGTGAGGAAATACATGCATTTTCATACAGAGCTAAAAAACAACGGAGGGGAACACAGAACAGAGACAGACGTGGAGAAAACAATCACAGACAGCACCAGTAGCTAGTTCAAGTGTTTGTCGCAAATGTGGGAAATCCCCCTTTTCCACAGATGGAAAGATTTCCCAGCAAAGGATGCGGGAATGCAGGACATGTCACAGGAGAGGAACTTTTCAGCTGTCTGTCGATTAACGCAAATGCATGAGGTTTCAGAGGAGGTACAAGCAGGACAGCATCTTTCTGGGAGAAGTAAAGGATAACAACGCTGGCTGGCATTCAGACATTAAACTCAATGGGGAGGTTGTGTCATTTAAACTAGACACTGGGGCAGCAGTGACAGCTATCCCAACTGGGCTGTATAGCTATAGCAGAGATGGACCTATGCTCTCTACAAACTAAAAACTGTACGGGCCCAGTAATAAGATATTACCAGTGGAAGGGCACTTGGTGATTAAACTGGACAGTAAAGACAAAAGTGCCATCCAGCCTGTCTTCGTCATTGACTCTCTAGCCAGCCCGTTGCTGGGGCTGAGGGCAATTGAAGCATTGCAACTCATTGAGAGAGTGAGCGAACTGGAGGACCCAGGTGAGGTTTTCAAAAAGAAATTCCCCAAAGTGTTTTCTGGTCTAGGAAGGATAGAAGGTGACTACAAAACCCGCCTGAAAGAGGATGCTGTCTCCTATGTCCTTACCACCCCCCGCCGGGTGCTATCCCTTTATTGGCCAGAGTAAAGGAAGAGTTGGGGAGGATGGAAGACATTGGGGCGGTGTCTAAAATAGAGAGTCCCACCGACTGGCGTGCACGGATGGTTGGTGGTCCCAAAAGCCAATGGGGAAATAAGGATCTGTGTGGACATGACTTAACTTGAACGAGGCACTCTGCAGAGAGAGACACATCTTACCATCAGTGGAACAGTCACCGGCTCAGTTGGATGGCTCACAAGTCTTCACAAAGCTGGATGCCCGCTCAGGTTTCTGGCCGATACCGCTGTCATCAGAGAGTAGGGCATCACAACGTTTATAACACCGCTGTCATCAGAGAGTAGGGCATCACAACGTTTATAACACCGCTGTCGTCAGAGAGTAGGGCATCACAACGTTTATAACACCGCTGTCATCAGAGAGTAGGGCATCACAACGTTTATAACACCGCTGTCATCAGAGAGTAGGGCATCACAACGTTTATAACACCGCTGTCATCAGAGAGTAGGGCATCACAACGTTTATAACACCGCTGTCATCAGAGAGTAGGGCATCACAACGTTTATAACACCGCTGTCATCAGAGAGTAGGGCATCACAACGTTTATAACACCGCTGTCATCAGAGAGTAGGGCATCACAACGTTTATAACACCGCTGTCATCAGAGAGTAGGGCATCACAACGTTTATAACACCGCTGTCATCAGAGAGTAGGGCATCACAACGTTTATAACACCGCTGTCATCAGAGAGTAGGGCATCACAACGTTTATAACACCGCTGTCATCAGAGAGTAGGGCATCACAACGTTTATAACACCGCTGTCATCAGAGAGTAGGGCATCACAACGTTTATAACACCGCTGTCATCAGAGAGTAGGGCATCACAACGTTTATAACACCGCTGTCATCAGAGAGTAGGGCATCACAACGTTTATAACACCGCTGTCATCAGAGAGTAGGGCATCACAACGTTTATAACACCGCTGTCATCAGAGAGTAGGGCATCACAACGTTTATAACACCGCTGTCATCAGAGAGTAGGGCATCACAACGTTTATAACACCGCTGTCATCAGAGAGTAGGGCATCACAACGTTTATAACACCGCTGTCATCAGAGAGTAGGGCATCACAACGTTTATAACACCGCTGTCATCAGAGAGTAGGGCATCACAACGTTTATAACACCGCTGTCATCAGAGAGTAGGGCATCACAACGTTTATAACACCGCTGTCATCAGAGAGTAGGGCATCACAACGTTTATAACACCGCTGTCATCAGAGAGTAGGGCATCACAACGTTTATAACACCGCTGTCATCAGAGAGTAGGGCATCACAACGTTTATAACACCGCTGTCATCAGAGAGTAGGGCATCACAACGTTTATAACACCGCTGTCATCAGAGAGTAGGGCATCACAACGTTTATAACACCGCTGTCATCAGAGAGTAGGGCATCACAACGTTTATAACACCGCTGTCATCAGAGAGTAGGGCATCACAACGTTTATAACACCGCTGTCATCAGAGAGTAGGGCATCACCCAACGTTTATAACACCGCTGTCATCAGAGAGTAGGGCATCACAACGGTTCTGACATCAGAGAGTAGGGACACTCAATGAAAAAATGCAACAATCAGAGGTTTATAACACCGCTGTCATCAGAGAGTAGGGCATCACAACGCACATATGCTCATCAGAGAGTAGGGCATCACAACGTTTATAACACCGCTGTCATCAGAGAGTAGGGCATCACAACGTTTATAACACCGCTGTCATCAGAGAGTAGGGCATCACAACGTTTATAACACCGCTGTCATCAGAGAGTAGGGCATCACAACGTTTATAACACCGCTGTCATCAGAGAGTCGGGCATCACAACGTTTATAACACTGTTTGGCCGGTACTGTTTTTACGTTTTGCCATTTGGAATCGCTTCCGGTCCTGAGCATTTCCAAAGACCCATGTCCCAGCTGTTGGATGGGCCTGAGTGGGGTCATAGTACACGTGGACGATGTGCTCGTGTGCGGAAGGGACAGAGCAGAACATGATGTAAGGCTCACAGCAGTTCTGACCCGACTCCAGGAGACTGGCCTGACACTCAATGAAAAAATGCACTTTTGCACAATCAGAGGTCTTGTTCTTGAGACACAAAATCAGTGCAGCTGGAGTAGAGCCGGACCCAGAGAAGATCAGCGCCATCACAGATATGCCCAGACCCCAGAATGTGGCGGAAGTCAGGACCTTCTTAGGCATGGCCACATATGTGGGTAAGGCAGGGTCCCACAGCTCTGGGGCGGCAGGGTTGGACTAGTAACCTGAAGGTTGCAAGTTCAAACCCCTGAGCTGACAAGGTACAAATCTGTCGTTCTGCCCCTGAACAGGCAGTTAACCCACTGTTCCTAGGCCATCATTGAAAATAAGAATTTGTTCTTAACTAACTTGCCTAGTAAAATAAAGTAAAAATAAATAAATAAATAAGATACAACCAAACCTCTTGAGAGACTTACTAGCCAAAGAGAATGACTGGTCATGGGGTCACATGCAACAGGTAGCGTTTGACAAAATCAAAGGAGATCTGGCCTCACAGAGAGTGCTGGCCCAGTACCGTCCCCACGCTAAGACAAAAGTATCAGCAGATGCATCATCCTTTGGGCTAGGGGCGGTCCTTACACAGATGCATCATCCTTTGGGCTAGAGGCGGTCCTCACACAGATGCATCATCCTTTGGGCTAGTGGGCGGTCCTCACACAGATGCATCATCCTTGGGCTATCATCATCATCCTTTGGGCTAGGGGCCGTCCCCACACAGATGCATCATCCTTTGGGCTAGGGGCGGTCCTCACACAGACGCATCATCCTTTGGGCTAGGGGCGGTCCTCACACAGATGCATCATCCTTTGGGCTAGAGGCAGTCCTCACACAGACGCATCATCCTTTGGGCTAGGGGCGGTCCTCACACAGACGCATCATCCTTTGGGCTAGGGGCGGTCCCCACACAGATGCATCATCCTTTGGGCTAGGGGCGGTCCCCACACAGATGCATCATCCTTTGGGCTAGGGGCGGTCCCCACACAGATGCATCATCCTTTGGGCTACCCTGCCTCGGCTAGGCTAGGGCTAACCTCACACAGATGCATCATCCTTTGGCTACCCTGCCTCTAACTACTGGCTACCCTGCCTCAGATTACCCTGAGGTTCAACCTACAAGATGCTACCCCCACACAGATGCATCATCCACTTGGGCTAGTCTAGGGCTGTCCTCACACAGACCCTGCATCATCCTTTGGGCTAGGGGCGGTCCCCACACAGATGCAGGACAACATGGAGTGGTGTCCAACAGCATACATCTCCCGAAGCTTATCCGACACAGAGCAAAGATATGCTCAAGTGGAGAAGGAGGCGTTGGCTATCACATGGGCATGTGAAAGGCTCAGCCAATACCTTATTGGCCTGCAGTTTACAGCAGAGACTGACCACAAACCACTGTTGGCTCTGTTAGGGACAAAAGCACTGGACGACTTGCCTCCCAGAGTTCTGTGCTTCCGCCTCAGATTACTGAGGTTCACCCTACAAGATGGTATATGTGCCAGGGACCACTTATTTTCAATGGCACTGATCACAGCAGATGCACTCTTCAGGGCCCCAATTAAACTAGTCCATTATCAGAGGAGGAGCAATGTCTAACCACTAGGCTACCCTGTAACCACTAGTGTCCATTAATACAATAAGGGACAGTCCACCTGCATCTCAGACCAAACTGCAACAGATTCCAGAGGAGCAACAACGAGACCACAGATAGTGCAGCAGTGCAAAAGGGATGGCCCAGAACTGCCTCAGCTGCTGAAGCCCTAACCACTAGGTGAACCAAAGTGCTACGTCACTCTAACCACTGGAGACCTTCTCATGACAGGACAACGGCAATGGCATTCTGAAACCACTAGGCTACCCTGCATAATGGCTAAACTTTCACAGCTATGCGGACCACACATAGCTGTACATTTCGATGAAACATGGTGAAGCCCCCCAAGTTGCCTACCACTGGAAGCCTGTGTTTCAACACTAAGGAAGTAACCATGGCGACAATATTTTCACTTTTAAACTCAGGAAAAACAGGCTATGCTCGTGCCACTAGGCTAACCCTGCCGCAAACCACTAGGCTAACCCTGCCTCTAACCTCTAGTAACCACTAGGCTACCCTGCAACCACTGAAAAAACCACTATTTTGATTGGCTGTAACCACTGGCTGCCCTGCTACTGGGCTATCCCTGCCTAACCACTGGGTGGGACCCTGCCTCCCCAGTGGGTGGGCCTCTAACCACTAGGCTACCCCAAGCCCACCCATGGCTTCCCTGCCTCTGCCACAGTCATGCCTCTAAATCCAGATTAAGTCCTAAAGAACTTTATTTCAATTGATTGCCTTAACCACTATATGCCTCTAACTGTATGTAACCACTGTAAACTCATTGAACTGATTGTTGCATGTTGCTCTAACCATTTTACCCTGCCTCTAACCACTAGGCTACCCTGCCTCTAACCACTATACCCTTTCTAACCACTAGGCTACTTGTCCACTAGGCTACCCTCCTCTAACCACTAGGCTACCCTATCAACCACCCTAACCACTAGTACCCTGCCTCTAACCACTGGGTTTATAGCCTCTGCAATCTAACCACTTATCACAACCACTAGGCTTGCCTCTAATACTGGCTTTTTTTTGTTTTTGTTTTACCTTTATTTAACCACTAGGCTACCCACCTCTAACCACTAGGCTTACCCTTCTCAACCACTAGGCTACCCTGCCTCTAACCAACAGTGGGTTAACCACTAGCCTGTTCCAGGGGCAGAACGACAGATTTGCCTCTACCACTCAGGCTACCCTGGGCTATTTGACCACTTGCAACCTAGGCTCCCTGCCTCTAACCACTAGTCCAACGCCTCTAACCACTAGGCTACCCTGCCTCTAACCACCACTAGGCTACCCTGCCTCTAACCACTAGGCTACCCTGCCTCTAACCACTAGGCTACCCTGCCTCTAACCACTAGGCTACCCTGCCTCTAACCACTAGGCTACCCTGCCTCTAACCACTAGGCTACCCTGCCTCTAACCACTAGGCTACCCTGCCTCTAACCACTAGGCTACCCTGCCTCTAACCACTAGGCTACCCTCTGCCACCAGGCTACCCTAACCACTAGGCTACCCTGGCTACCCTGCCTCTAACCACTAGGCTACCCTGCCTCTAACCACTAGGCTACCCTGCTTCTAACCACTAGGCTACCCTGCCTCTAACCACTAGGCTACCCTTCCTCTAACCACTAGGCTACCCTGCCTCTAACCACTAGGCTACCCTTCCTCTAACCACTAGGCCCGGCCCCAGTGATTTAACCCGCTCACCGCTACTGCTTTATGAGCCGCAAAACGAGCAGCAACGCTCCTCAGGGTGTCAACTCTGTGGATTTGGAAAGTAGAAGTGCTTCTGAGTCTAATGGATCCCCCTTTACTGCGACACAACGTACAGGCAATTATGTACAGTCCAATAAATGATAAGAGTACACACACACACACACACACACACACACACACACACAAAAAAAAAACATTGTTGACCATTTAAATATCAACAATTGTACACATTTTCCATTTATTTTCGCCCCAAATTATTAATTTACAAAGTATACAAGGACTGGACTCTTATTCTGAAAGATTCCAAAACACGTGACACGGAAGTGCTTAGTTATGCCAGAGCTATTATAGAATGAGGAGATAAGAATCTCAGCTGGATCTGAATGTCGACCAATATGCAGTGGTGTAAATAAACTACTTTAAAATACTATTTAAGTCGTTTTTTTGGGGGGGGGGGGTATCTGCACTTTACTTTACTATTGATATTTTTCACAACTTGCAATTTTACTCCCCTTCAGTCCTAAAGAAGATCGTGTACTTTTTACTCCATACATTTTCCCAGACACCCAAATACATTCTGAATGCTTAGCAGTTCAGTTAAATTGTCAAATGTACCCACTTTATCAGTAGAAAGTCCCCGATAATCCCTTCTGCCTCTGATCTGGCAGACTCTCTAAACACAAATGCATCGTTTGTAAATTATGTCTGGGTGTTGGAGTGTGCCCCTGGCGATCCATACACTTGAAAAACAAGAACATGGTGTCTGGTTTGCTTCATATAAGGAATTTGAAATTATTTATAATTTTACTTTTGATACTTAAGTATGTTTAAAACCAAATACTTTTAGACTTTTACTCAAGTAGTATTTTACTGGGTGACTTTCACTTCTACTTTTCTATTCAGGTATTTAAACTTTTACTGAAGTTTGACAATTGGGTACTTTTTCGATCTCTGCCAATATGAATGTCGACCAATGTGTTGCGTCACGTGGTTGTAAAAACGAATCGGCACGCAATTCCTTCTTTAAAGTCAGGGAATGGGACGAGACACCTGCCTATTTTCCTCAATAGTACGTAATGTCATGATTTTAAAGCTATACGATATCACAGGGAACAAATTAATTATCTCACACCCCGATAAAAAAATGTTGAATGTTGTACTTCTTGTTCACGTAATTCATGCTTATGTTGGGTTTTTGAGCTGGAGCCCAATGAACTCCCATTCACTTCCTGAAGGAGTGAGCGCGTTGTCCAATAATCACCCAGAATGCACCACGCGGCCCATTGAAGAAGCAACATACCCAATGGTCCTTTAAACGATTACACTGGAGTTTCTCATCTCCAGAATTGTATCTCTGGTTATTCTTGCCCGCTTCACAATGGTATCAATACCAAAGATGGTGGACGCCATTCTTCTTTGATTGAAGCAAGAATGGGACAATTTTGGAATATAGCTGGTCAGTAAAGCATTAGGTATCGGGGTTGTTCAAACGATGTAGTTAGTTCGTCGTTAGGGTTGCATGGCTTAGTTACTGTTATGTACCTGCTCTTCAGATTGCTACTTTTTTTTTACTTGGGTTGCTTGCTGCTCAATAGCTCCTGCTAACTCATTTGAATCTCTGCTCTAACGTCGTCGATACAGGAATAAAAACGACAATTGTTTTCTGTATGGTACGAACAGGCAGGGGACTCTACATATAATTCATGAGCTGTTGTACAGAATGTTCCTGTTATGTTATTTTCGCTAGCGAGCTTCTAAAATTCCAAATTGTATCCTTCAAAATAAAAGTCCTCATTTGTGGAAACCTTTTCAATTTAAATGGTATTAAAGATCACTAATATTGTTCTATTATGTTGTTCTATCAAGTAAACAACATGAAATGGTGACGGGGAAATACAAAACATTTAAACATTTGATGGACTTGACAGAAAT
The DNA here is from genome assembly GCF_036934945.1 of Oncorhynchus masou masou. Lineage (NCBI taxonomy): Eukaryota > Metazoa > Chordata > Actinopteri > Salmoniformes > Salmonidae > Oncorhynchus > Oncorhynchus masou. The sequence continues at coordinate 14,308,872 of NC_088216.1, forward strand.
AGAATGTCACGACATATTTACATTTACATATTTGACGGTACAAATGGCTTTTGTCCCCATTAGGACGGGATTCGTTTTACTGGGGGAGATCGCGGAAAGTAATTATGCGCACGAGCACAAAACTCAACTAACCTCATTTTTTCCCCGTGCAAATCTGGCATGTCCAGTAATTTTCACATGGAGGGAGAATAATAATTCTAGCCAGAATAACCTTGGGGCAAACTCCAAGATCCTCTTATAGTACTTATCCGGAGCGAATCGACATCACTGTGTTTTGAGCGCTATTCTAGTGTTTAACAGGTGCTGCTTGCAGTTTGGGTAAGAACATGGGAAAAAAGGCTGTGCAGTGCTAGCTATGTACATAGCCTACAGATTAATTCAATGTTTATGTCATATATAAACTTTCCTAGTGCCTATTTCTCATTTTAAAAGATTAAACACATGATATTGTGCCAATGAATTGATAAATGGTCAAATACAACAGTTTGAAATAGATGTCAGCGTACAGTTCACGGTTCTTATTGATATTATTGAGATTTTCTCCAATCTTAAAGCAAGTCAATATTATATTAGGCTATCCATAGACAAGTTGCAATATCTGCACGCCTCGAACAGCCTCCAGGCTTCTATCATAACGGTCAAGTTTGAATGAGGAAAAATATAAATAAATTACAGGGGGCAGTTTGGTCAAAAACTGATCTCGTCCGACTTGACCTTTACACCATGTCTGCCTATTTTTTTACACAGGTGACCTCACAAAGGGATTCCATTGTTCTGGTGACAAGAGGAAGATCTGGTGTTCTGAGATAACGCTCACCCTGGAATGACTGGCAAAACAGCACCTCCCGAAGCTTCCTGTGTGTCACAGCGGTCTAAGACAACTGCATCTCAGTGCTAGAGGTCTCTACAGACACCCTGGTTAGGATCCAGGCTGTATCACAGCGGTCTAAGACACTGCATCTCAGTGCTAGAGGTCTCTACAGACACCCTGGTTCTATTCCAGGCTGTATCACAGCGGTCTAAGACACTGCATCTCAGTGCTAGAGGTCTCTACAGACACCCTGGTTCTATTCCAGGCTGTATCACAGCGGTCTAAGACAACTGCATCTCAGTGCTAGAGGTCGTCACTAAAGACACCCTGGTTAGGATCCAGGCTGTATCACAGCAGTCTAAGACACTGCATCTCAGTGCTAGAGGTCTCTACAGACACCCTGGTTAGGATCCAGGCTGTATCACAGCGGTCTAAGACACTGCATCTCAGTGCTAGAGGTCTCTACAGACACCCTGGTTAGGATCCAGGCTGTATCACAGCAGTCTAAGACAACTGCATCTCAGTGCTAGAGGTCTCTACAGACACCCTGGTTAGGATCCAGGCTCAAGTGCATCTGAGGTCTCTACAGACACCCTGGTTAGGATCATGTGCTAGAGGTTCTACAGACACCCTGGTTAGGATCCAGGCTGTATCACAGCGGTCTAAGACACTGCATCTCAGTGCTAGAGGTCTCTACAGACACCCTGGTTAGGATCCAGGCTGTATCACAGCGGTCTAAGACACTGCATCTCAGTGCTAGAGGTCTCTACAGACACCCTGGTTACCAGGCTGTATCCTGGTTGCATCTCAGTGCTATCCAGGCTGTTAGGATCATGTATCACAGCGGTCTAAGACACTGCATCTCAGTGCTAGAGGTCTCTACAGACACCCTGGTTAGGATCCAGGCTGTATCACAGCGGTCTAAGACACTGCATCTCAGTGCTAGAGGTCTCTACAGACACCCTGGTTAGGATCCAGGCTGTATCACAGCGGTCTGAGACACTGCATCTCAGTGCTAGAGGTCTCTACAGACACCCTGGTTCTATTCCAGGCTGTATCACAGCGGTCTAAGACACTGCATCTCAGTGCTAGAGGTCTCTACAGACACCCTGGTTCTATTCCAGGCTGTATCACAACCGGCCGTGATTGTGAGTCCCATAGGGCGGCGCACAATTGGCCCGGTGTAGTCCATCATTATTAAATAAGAATTAGTTCTTAACTGACTTGCCTAGTTAATTCAAGGTTAAATAAAAACTACAACTCCCAGTGTAAAGGGAGATATAGGAGCCACCTCACATTTGTGACAGCTACGGTCAATGTTTTTTTAAACCAAGAAACATTCTAACTCTGCTGAGACAAAATGAGTTCAGAGAAGGAAACGTTGATGGATGAAATCGAAAAGAGTTTATGGAATTTAACTGAGGACAATCTATGTTACCTGTGTGAACGCTGTGGAATGGACGGATCTGAAATTAAAGGGATGAATCATCGCTTATTAAGGCGTAAAGTCATGGAGGAAATGTGGGACAATACGGATTCAATGAAATCAGAGGAGCAGGGAATGTCTTGGTTAGTCCAACTGAAAGAGGACATCAGGAGGACACAGGAGGAGGGTAGCAGTGCACTCATGAGTCCCAGCCAATCAGATGACGTAGACTGGAATGAAGAGGGAGGAACTAGGTTGCCTAGCAACAGACTGGAGGCTAAATCTGATCTAGAGAGGCACACGCCAGAGCAGAGGGAGAGTCATGTGACTACTTCCCAGTCAGAAAGTGTTGTTCTCAAACCACACTTGTGCACTGAATGTGGAAAGGGATTCCATCAGGCCGGCTGTCTTAAGAGACACCTGAGGACTCATACTGGGGAGAAACCATTTGTTTGCTCTTGTTGTGGGAGGGCTTGGAGTGATTCTGGAAACTTAAAGAGACACATGAGAAAAACTCACCCAGGAGAGGAGATGGTTGTTAAGATGGTTCAACACTCAGAGGAGTGACCCTACAGGAATTAGGGAGGAAATGACTGTGGATTCAATTAAATCTGAGGAGCAGGGAACGTCTCGGTCACTCCAGCTGAAAGAGGAGGATGCTTGCGGTGCGCCCGTGAGTCCCAGCCAGGCTCATGCTGATGATGTAGACCGCAACGTTGAGGACAGGGATTGGTTGCCTAGCATCGGACTGAAGGCGGAGCCCATGAGTCCCAGACAATCCGATGATGACGCTGCAGACCGCAAAGAAGAATGGAACGAAGCGGGAGGTGCTATGTTGCCTAGCAACGGACTGGAGGCGGAGTCAACTCGAGAGCGCCACAGTTGCGTGAGTATTTCCCAGTCATTATGTATTTTGTTTCCCAACAGTCTTTCCTTGATTCCTCAACCTCCTTTTTATAAATGCATTGGAAGGAGAATAACTGAGGCTCCACCTCTTGGACTTTGTTTCCCAATGCATTTTGAGAAGGAGGCAGAGTCATCGAGGATGAGAGTCATCGAGGATGAGAGTCATCGAGGATGAGAGTCATCGAGGATGAGAGTCATCGAGGATGAGAGTAATCTAGGATGAGAGTAATCTAGGATGAGAGTAATCGAGGATGAGAGTAATCTAGGATGAGAGTAATCTAGGATGAGAGTAATCGAGGATGAGAGTAATCAAGGATGAGAGTAATCAAGGAAAGACTCTTGAGACTTCAAAATTCCTTGACAGGTAGGAGAGAGTTTCCCACACTAAGGGTTTTTCTGGATCAAAAATGGACTTAGGGGGTGGGTGTGACATGGGGGCGTGGCATGGGGTGTGGCATGGGGGTGCGGCATGGGGGCGTGGCAATGGGTACGGCATGGGGGCGTGGTATAGAGGCGTGGCAATGGGCGGGTTCGGCCCATTGGCTCAGTTGAATTTTGGACAGCATTTTAGAGGCCCCCATCTTGGCGGTCTACAGAATTATTTTTAACACATTTTTAAAGCAACATTTTTTTTTTGCGTTTCTACATATTCTGCCATGGACCTGAGAGAAGATTTTGCCGTTTGAAGCTAATTTCCTTGAACTCTATGCATTTTGCCATGGTTAATGCTGTGTTATTTTGCTCAAACAAAGAAAATCTACATTAATTCTGCTAAATTAATTGTTTTGGGCATTGTTTATTCTCCCTGACTTAGTTTTTATTTTGATGATTGTTAGTTCTCAGTTTACATTATTGATACATGTATCAGTCTGTTGTCTTTTCTACATACTTTCTATCTGGTTTTAATCCTTTACCCTGAAAGTGTTTTTCCAGGACTTCAATGGCAGAAAAATCCCAACACCCTGATTTTTGATTTCATGTCTATTTTTCTGATTTCCAGGACAAGCCTCTCTTGCCCTCCTCCACCCTCGCAGAGTCCCCGAGTCGTGCCTCTCCCGGTAGCGCCTTATTGTGCGGTCTGAAGAGGGTGTCTGTGCAGCTGGTCGACTGCAGGAAGACACCAGGGCAGAGTGGCCTTCAAAAACACAAGACAACACAGACAGGAGAGAAACACCACAGCTGGTCTAATGCTGAACAACACAAAACCCTCTCAGGAGACAGGCCTGGCTCCCATATCTGTGATCACTGTGGGAAGAATTTTACCACAGCAACCAATCTGAAAAGACACTTCCTGTATTTGTCTGGAGAGAAACCATACATCTGCTCTGAATGCGGAAAGAGATTCACGCAGGCCGGCAGTCTTAAGACACACCAGAGAACGCATACTGGGGAGAAACCGTACATCTGCCCTCGTTGTGGGAAGGCTTGGAGTGATTATGGAAACTTAAAGAGACACATGAGAAGGCATACTGTTAAACAATACACAGTGAAACCTCACCACTGCTTGGATTGTGGGAAACAGTTCATTGTAAAATCAAGCCTTAAACATCACCGGCTAGTTTTTCACACAGACCACCCTCACCGCTGTGGTCAATGTAAGAAGAGCTTCATAACTGCAGAAAGACTGGAATCGCACATAAAAACACAACATCCGCCAAGGGATCCTCTGAAGAACCCACATGTGTGCTCTGAATGTGGAAAGGGATTCCATCAGGCCGGCTGTCTTAAGAGACACCTGAGGACTCATACTGGGGAGAAACCATTTGTTTGCTCTTGTTGTGGGAGGGCTTGGAGTGATTCTGGAAACTTAAAGAGACACATGAGAAAAACTCACCCAGGAGAGGAGATGGTTGTTAAGAGGGTCGACACTCAGAGGAGTGACCCTACAGAGAGTAGGGAGGAAATTAATGTGGATTCAATTAAATCGGAGGAGCAGGGAACGTCTCGGTCACTCCAGCTGAAAGAGGACATCAGAAGGATACTGGTGGATGCCAGAGGTGCACCAATGAGTCCCAACCAAGCCGATGATTATTCTGAAGACTGTGACGGGGGAGGAACTTGGTTGCCTAGCAACAGACTGGAGGCGAAATCTGATCTAGAGAGGCACACGCCAGAGCAGAGGGAGAGTCATGTGACTACTTCCCAGTCTGAAAGTGTTTTTCTCAAACCACACTTGTGCACTAAATGCGGTAAGGGATTCAAAAAAGCCGGCTGTCTTAAGAGACACCTGAGAACTCATACTGGGGAGAAACCATTTGTTTGCTCTTGTTGTGGGAGGGCTTGGAGTGATTCTGGAAACTTAAAGAGACACATGAGAAAAACTCACCCAGGAGAGGAGATGGTTGTTAAGATGGTTGACACTCAGAGGAGTGACCCTACAGGAATTAGGGAGGAAATGACTGTGGATTCAATTAAATCTGAGGAGCAGGGAACGTCTCGGTCACTCCAGCTGAAAGAGGAGGATGCTTGCGGTGCGCCCGTGAGTCCCAGCCAGGCTCATGCTGATGATGTAGACTGCAACGTTGAGGACAGGGATTGGTTGCCTAGCATCGGACTGAAGGCGGAGCCCATGAGTCCCAGACAATCCGATGATGACGCTGCAGACCGCAAAGAAGAATGGAACAAAGTGGAAGGCGCCCTTCGTTGTGGGAAGGCTTGGAGTTATTAAAGAGACCCATGAAAAGAGCTCAACCACCACCCAATCAGCATGTCCCTTATCCCTACCCACCACCCAATCAGCATGTCCCTTATCCCTACCCACCACCCAATCAGCATGTCCCTTATCCCTACCCACCACCCAATCAGCATGTCCCTTATTCCTACCCACATCAGACACCATGGTAACCTGGTTTACACCTGTCCAATCCCTTACAGATGTGTTTACTACTTCAAGGAAACAAGATGTGAAGCATGTGTTTTTTTTAAAGGGGGGTATATTTCATGTTGTAGTTGTTTTTAATGGAGACAGGTTAGAAGTAGAGGGGGAGACAGATGAGGAGGGAAGACAGTGAAGAGTAGATGCAGGGATTGAACCCTGGTCTCCAGTGGGGAGGCTGAGGCATACACAGAGCATCCAGCTGTGCTACCACCAGACTACAGGCTATGTACAGAAGGAAGCATTTCTAAAAGTATTGGAACACTGCCCTAGACTCAGCCTGTCCCAAATAACACCTTATGCTCTATATAGTGCACTACTTTTGACCCCTGCCCATCGGGGTGCCATTTTGGATTCAGGATGTCCCAAACCCCAACCTACCACGTGCCCTTGCTCGGCCCTCACTAGTGCTGTGGCAGTCAGCAGGTGATTATCAAGTAATTAACTGCCAAGCAAATAACTGCCAAGCAAATAACTGCCAAGTAAATAACTGCCAAGTAAATAACTGCCAAGCAAATAACTGCCAAGCAAATAACTGCCAAGCAAATAACTGCCAAGCAAATAACTGCCAAGTAAATAACTGCCAAGTAAATAACTGCCGGTCTCATGGCAATTGACCGTTTAATTATCATAAACATGTTTAGCATCTCCTGGCTTCCACGCTTTAGCCTACAAGCCACTGATGCGGAACTGTGGGCTCCCGAGTGGCGCAGCGGTCTAAGGCACTGCATCTCAGTGCAACAGGCGTCATTACAGACCCTGGTTCGATTCCAGGCTGTAGCACAACTGGCCTTGATTGGAAGACCCATAGGGCGGCACACAATTGGCCCAGCGTAGTCCGGGTTAGGGTTTGGCTGGGATAGGCCGTAATGTAAATAAGTATTTGTTCTTAACTGACTTGCATAGTTAAATAAAAATAATATATATCTTTTTTTTAAAGTATAAACATTTAATATAATATATCACAATTGAACATAGCTTAATAAAATAGCTTAATAAAAGGATATTTTCCCCAAACGATTTCAAAGGAAGTGCACACATGCAGCTATTCTGTGTTGAGAGGTTAACAAAGAAACCGGTTCTCTCATGTGCTTCATTCAGAGTTATTTATTCGACTTTAATTGTGATACGAACGTTGAGATATGTTCTTATTCTTAATATATTAATAAGGCTGCATGATGGGACTCTGATGATTTGAAAAAAAGTCGCAAGCTGAACACACTTCATCAGTCTCTCATTCACAATTTTGACAAGCACTTGACAATATTCTCAGCGGGCCTCGAGTTTCCCGGTGGCATCCCCCTTGTGTGGCTGTAATGCCCCATGAAAAAAAAAATCGGTGCCTTTTACGGCCAATGTGGGTGTTATAATAATCAGAATTACTCTCACTCACATGGTTCCTTCAGATGTAGCCAATGCCCGTCAGGTGATTGGTCCATCTCACAGTCATTTCAGCTAAGAAGTAATGAAGACAGACACACCGGGGGGCGTAACTACGAGCGTCCAATTCCGAGGCGCATATTGAAAATGTTAGAGAACTGTCCACATTTTACTTTTCGTCAGCCAATCAGATGAGTCGGTCTAACCAACAGCACTAGCTTATGCCCAATGTACTATCCCCCCCATAGTGCAAAAGTTGACCTATGCTATTGGTCAACTGTTCTTCTGTGCAAGAAATAAATATGCCAAACATACTCTGGACAGTTGTGGGATCTAGATCCCACAGTTGTTATTATTTTTTTAAAGGATGGCTGATGCAACAGATCAATTTAGAAAATAAACTATTAAGGCTATTTCTATTTGGCTTTTTCTTCACATTAGAAGCGTATCAATGCACACATGGTGGCACACTTTCCTGAAAGTGAAGGCAAATGTGATTGTGCATTTAATAGTTTATTTTAAATGGTGCATTTAATAGTTTATTTTAAATGGTGCATTTAATAGTTTTTTATTTAACGTTTAGGTGCATTTAATGTTTTATAAAATGGTGCATTTAATATTAAAATGGTGCATTTAATAGTTTATTTTAAAAAGGTGCATTTAATAGTTTATTTTTTCTTTAATAGTTTATTTTAAATGGTGCATTTAATAGTTTATTTTAAAAAGGTGCATTTAATAGTTTATTTTAAAAAGGTGCATTTAATAGTTTATTTTAAAAAGGTGCATTTAATAGTTTATTTTAAAAAGGTGCATTTAATAGTTTATTTTAAAAAGGTGCATTTAATAGTTTATTTTAAAAAGGTGCATTTAATAGTTTATTATAAAAGGTGCATTCAATAGTTTATTATAAAGGTGCATTTAATAGTTTATTATAAAAGGTGCATTTAATAGTTTATTATAAAAGGTGCATTTAATAGTTTATTATAAAAGGTGCATTTAATAGTTTATTTTAAAAAGGTGCATTTAATAGTTTATTATAAAAGGTGCATATTTATGGTGAAAATGGTCTTCCTCAAACGTGAAACTCACACAGCTTAGGTCAGTTCGGCTCAACACCGGTTATAAAGCAGTTTAATATTTATTATTATTATCCTTTATTTAACTAGGCAAGTCAGTTAAGAACAAATTCTAATTTTCCATGACGACCAAGGAACAGTGGGTTAACTGCCTTGTTCAGGGACAGAATGATAGATTTTTACCTTGTCAGCTCAGGGGATTTGATCTTGCAACCTTTTGGGTTACTGGCCCAACGCTTTAACCACTAGGCTACCTGCCGCCCCTACACTCTAACCACTAGGCTACCTGCCGTCCCTACACTCTAACCACTAGACTACCTGCCGCCCCTACACTCTAACTACTAGACTACCTGCCGCCCCTACACTCTAACCACTAGGCTACCTGCCGCCCCTACACTCTAACCACTAGACTACCTGCGGCCCCTACACTCTAACCTCTAGGCTATCTGCCGCCCCTACACTCTAACCACTAGGCTACCTGCCGCCCCTGCAATCTAACCACTAGACTACCTGCTGCCCCTACACTCTAACCACTAGGCTACCTGCCGCCCCTACACACTAACCACTAGGCTACCTGCCGCCCCTGCACTCTAACCACTAGACTATGTCAACTATGCACTTAAATTTCAAAATGGAGGAAGCTTTTCCTGTGGTTCATTTCCATGCCAGCCAGGTAGGCTATACTCCTAATGTGAAGAGAAACAATGTGCTTAATATTAGGAAAGTTTATAAATATAATAGGCCTAGCCTATAGAAAGCTGATTGGATCCTCCTCTTTTTAATAGAGGCCATCACTCTGTTTTCTCACGCAGTTACATAGCCTATAGAAATGTTGCGCAACATGAGCTCATGGGCTCTCATGAAGTGTTTTGATGAGATGTTTTAATACATTTACATTGATGTCAGAGTGATTTAAAGGGACGATACAGTGCTGAGTACCAGGCAGTGAGTTTGGTAGGTTACTAATGACCGTCAGTAGCATCAGAGAAGCCTAATTGACGTGTCTAAACTGTCACGTGGAATTTGACTGTTTTCATGACCAGTGACCTCTGGTCTGGTGGGAATACCGTCACCTTGACAACCCCTCCATGTTGGCAGATCTAGGGACAAGATGACTGAGGTTACCAAAGACAAAACGGCTGAATGTAGAACTATATACAGCTGACCTCCTATCATTGGATCATTGGAGAAGGGCCCAATCCCAAATTGACATCTAGACCTTATGCACTTGTGGAGATGTAAGATAATCTAATTGGTTGTAAGCAATATGGGTTTACTTCCACCTAGCCTATCATTGAGTGGTAGAGCTATTACCATATTGCTTACACCTGACAAAACCTCTCCGATGTCCACAAGTGCATATGGCATAGGGTCTAGGGGGCATTTTGGATTGGGCCCATTGGGTCAATGTGTCTTGATTTCTGGTTTTACTAAAAGACCTGTCAGCAATCTTACCACCATGACTAGTTTATTCTAAATTCAAAATGCCATGCTGTTGTATCCTGTATGTATAACTTGGAATATAATTATATTTTGTAAATCTATCTCAAACTGAAATTATTCTGCTCGGCTCCCTGTTCAAGTTGAGTTCACATTTTAGCCGGGGAGTTTTTGTATTAAGAGTTGATTTTTAGATATTTTTGTGTTTGTAGTGGTTGTGGACACCCCTTCAAATTAGTGGATTTGGCTATTTCAGCCACACCTGTTGCTGACAGGTGTATAAAATCGAGCACACAGCCATGCAATCTCCATAGACAAACATTGGCAGTAAAATGTCCTCACTGAAGAGCTCAGTGACTTTCAATGTGGCATCGTCATAGGATTCCACTTTTCCAACAAGTCAGTTCATCAAATTTCTGCCCTGCTAGAGCTGCCCCGGTCAACTGTAAGTGCTGCTATTGTGAAGTGGAAACGTCTAGGAGCAACAACGGCTCAGTCGCGAAGTGGTAGGCCTCAACAAGCTCACAGAACGGGACCGGCGAGTGCTGAAACAACCAGTGCGTAAAAATAGTCTGTCTTTGGTTGCAAAACTCACTACCGAGTACCAAACTGCCCCTGGAAGCAACATCAGCACAATAACTTCATTGGGAGCTTCATGGAAATGGGTTTCAATGGCTGAGCAGCCACACACATGTCTACGAAAAGTAATGGTCTGTGGCTGTTTTTCATGGTTCAGGCCCTTTAGTTCCAGTGAAGGGAAATCTTAACGTGACAGCGTACAATGACATTCTAGATGATTCAACTTTGTGGCATCAGTTTGGGGAAGAGGCCCTTTCCTGTCTCAGAATGACAATCCTCCTGTGCACAAAGCGAGGTCCATTCAGAAATGGTTCGTCGAGATCGATGTGGAAGAACTTGACTTGCCTGCACAGAGCCCTGACCTCAATCAGCCAGGCCTAATCGCAAGCCAGGCCTAATTACAAGCATCAGTGCCCGACCTCACTAATGTTCGTGCCTGAATGGAAGCAAGTCCCCGCAACGATGTTTCAAAGCCGTCCCAGAAGAGTGGAGGTTGTTATAGCAAAAGTGTGTGTGTGTGTGTGTGTGGGGGGGGGGTCGTTTTTAGTCATGTAGTGTATGTTGTCCATTTCAAAGAATGTTTTGAATTTATTGCTGAACACCAACTAGAGTTAATAAAAATGGTGACAGCAATGTATTGTTGGAGTAGATCTTTGAGTAAGGTTTATGCATAACATAGGGTCCTAGTATAACCAAGGGTCCTAGTATAACCAAGGGTCCTAGTATAACCAAGGGTCCTAGTATAACCAAGGGTCCTAGTATAACCAAGGGTCCTGGCATAACCAAGGGTCCTAGTATAACCAAGGGTCCTAGTATAACCAAGGGTCCTAGTATAACCAAGAGTCCTGGCATAACCAAGGGTCCTAGTATAACCAAGGGTCCTAGTATAACCAAGGGTCCTGGCATAACCAAGGGTCCTAGTATAACCAAGGGTCCTAGTATAACCAAGGGTCCTAGTATAACCTAGGGTCCTGGTATAACCAAGGGTCCTGGTATAACCAAGGGTCCTAGTATAACCAAGGGTCCTAGTATAACCAAGGGTCCTGGCATAACCAAGGGTCCTAGTATAACCAAGGGTCCTAGTATAACCAAGGGTCCTAGTATAACCAAGGGTCCTGGTATAACCAAGGGTCCTAGTATAACCAAGGGTCCTGGCATAACCAAGGGTCCTAGTATAACCAAGGGTCCTAGTATAACCAAGGGTCCTGGTATAACCAAGGGTCCTAGTATAACCAAGGGTCCTAGTATAACCTAGGGTCCTAGTATAACCAAGGGTCCTAGTATAACCAAGGTTCCTGGCATAACCAAGGGTCCTAGTATAACCAAGGGTCCTAGTATAACCAAGGGTCCTAGTATAACCTAGGGTCCTAGTATAACCAAGGGTCCTAGTATAACCAAGGGTCCTAGTATAACCAAGGGTCCTGGCATAACCAAGGGTCCTAGTATAACCAAGGGTCCTAGAATAACCAAGGGTTCTAGTATAACCAAGGGTCCTGGCATAACCAAGGGTCCTAGTATAACCAAGGTTCCTGGCATAACCAAGGGTCCTAGTATAACCAAGGGTCCTAGTATAACCAAGGGTCCTGGTATAACCAAGGGTCCTAGTATAACCAAGGGTCCTAGTATAACCAAGGGTCCTAGTATAACCAAGGGTCCTAGTATAACCAAGGGGTCCTGGTATAACCAAGGGTCCTAGTATAACCAAGGGTCCTAGTATAACCAAGGGTCCTATAACCAAGTCCTAGTATAACCAAGGGTCCTAGTATAACCAAGGGTCCTAGTATAACCAAGGGTCCTAGTATAACCAAGGGTCCTAGTATAACCAAGGGTCCTAGTATAACCAAGGGTCCTGGTATAACCAAGGGTCCTAGTATAACCAAGGGTCCTAGTATAACCAAGGGTCCTGGCATAACCAAGGGTCCTGGTATAACCAAGGGTCCTAGTATAACCAAGGGTCCTAGTATAACCAAGGGTCCTAGTATAACCAAGGGTCCTAGTATAACCAAGGGTCCTAGTATAACCAAGGGTCCTAGTATAACCAAGGGTCCTAGCGTCACAGGCAAAGTGTATGTATGTAGTGTTACATCAACATTTTGTGAGGACAGAAATGTAAGAAAATCTTAGATTTGTAATTATTTGTTAATTGATCAATAATGACAAAGGTTGAAACTCTAGCTTCAGTTCGATAACAATAGTCATATGTGTAATTTTAACATAAACACACATTAATCCGGATAAGATTGCTATACTTCCATTATTTGACACCTATCTAAAAAATGTGGGTCTTCATTTCAGTCTGTTTTACATGGCTTTTGCATTGGGTGACCGTTGATGGCGTGAAAAGACTAATTAAAATTGCTGTTCAAAATGGGGGGGGGAAACACCCATTATGACGTGTTCAGTTATGCTCACGGCACGACCGATAAACCCACACTCGAGCTAGAAAGCGCGTAATCGTGATTCGTGCATCGTACGGCTTTTATTTTGTCGTAGCCATATTTTGATTGACGTCGTGTCAAAAACGTCACTACGCCGGAAGTGTTAGAAAGATTAAAATCCTCTTGAGTGACAGCAGCGGTTTGGTACATTGTATTTTTTTTGTCTTTCTGCAGGGATGGAGGTGACACGAACAAGTAATTCACATTTTTATGCACCCTTATAGATAATATACACCAAGATTATAGTCGTATGCTATTAGATACACAAATTTAGCTGTGGTTTCTCACCGCACAATCATGATTCCGTTCATTTCCGCGAGGTTGTGAAAGCTAACTCGCTAACTAGCATTAATAGCTAGCTTCGGTGTTGAGTAAACCACCAACGCATGTTGACTGACTGTTGTTTTTTGTATTGCAGATTTCAAAGACAGTTTAAGCACTGTGTACAGCGCAATAGAGGAAGCAGACTTTCTCGCAATCGATGGGGAATTTTCAGGTAAGTCATTGTTAGCTATCGATTTAACTGGCAAACATTTATAGTTAAATCTTAACTAGCTCGCTGGCCAACCCGTTTCCGTGGCTGCTACAAGCCACACACACGCAGTCGGTTTTGAACTCTGACATCATCATTATCTAGTTAATACAGTAGAAAATACACTTTTCGGTTTCAGGTATTAGCGATGGGCCCAACGTCAGCGCACTGACTAACGGGTTGGACACGCCAGAGGAGCGCTACATGAAGCTAAAAAAGGTAACAGTCAAGAGAGACATGCGTTTAGAGTTGGGGGGCAATGCTGTTTCTGCATTTACTTGACACTACAACGTTTTATGGCAGCCATGTTGGTTCCCCGTTAGTTTAACATGGAGAAGATTTAACAATGTAACGGAATGTCTAGAATGAGAACGATATTCAAAACTCTAACATAAATAAAACACTAAATGTATGGCCCTGGTTCTAACTGTCGGTGTCGGTCAGGCACTGAGTGAGTACAGTTGAAGTCAGAAGTTTACATACACCTGAGCAAAGGATTTAAACTCCTGACATTTAATCACAGTAAGAAGTCCCGGTTTTACGTCAGTGAGGATCACCACTTTATTTTAAGAATGTGAAATGTCAGAATAATAGTGGAGAGAATGATTTCCCCCCCCCCCCCAGCTTTTATTTCTTTCATCACATTCCCAGTGGGTCAGAAGTTTACATACACTCAATTAGTATTTGGTAGCATTGCCTTTAAATTGTTTAACTTGGGTCAAACGTTTTGGGTAGCCTTCCACAAGCTTCCCACAGTAAGTTGGGTGAATTTTGGCCCATTCCTCTTGGCAGAGCTGTTGTAACTGCGTCAGGTTTGTAGGCCTCCTTGCTCGCATATGCTTTTTCAGTTCTGCCCACAAATGTTCTATCAGATTAAGGTCAGGGCTTTGTGATGACCACTCCAATACCTTGACTTTGTTGTCCTCAAGCCATTTTGCCACAACTTTGGAAGTATGCTTGGGGTCATTGTCCATTTGGAAGACCCATTTGTGACTAAGCTTTAACTTCCTGACTGAGGTCTTGTGATGTTGCTAAAATATATCCACATAATTTTCCTTTATGATGGCATCTATTTAGTGAAGTGCACCAGTCCCTCCTGCAGCAAAGCACCCCCACAACATGATGCTGCCACCTCCGTGCTTCATGTTTGGGATGGTATTCTTTGCTTTTTAGCCTCCCCCATTTTCCTCCAAACATTACGTTGGTCATTATGGCCAAACAGTTATATTTTTGTTTCATTAGACCAGAGGACATTTCTCCAAAAAGTACGATCTTTGTCCCCATGTGCAGTTGAAAACCGCACTCTGGCTTTTATAGCGGTTTTGGAGCAGTGGCTTCTTCCTTGCTGAGTGGCCTTTCAGGTTATGTCGATATAGGACTCGTTGTACTGTGGATATAGATACTTTTGTACTTGTTTCCATCCAGCATCTTCACGTGGTCCTTTGCTGTTGTTCTGGGATTGATGTGCACTTTTTGCGCCAAAGCACGTTCATCTCTAGGAGACAGAACGCGTCTCCTTCCTGAGTGGTTTGGCAGCTGCGTGGTCCCATGGTGTTTATACTTGCATACTATTGTTTGTACAGATGAACGTGGTACCTTCAGGCGTTTGGAAATTGCTACCAAGGATGAACCACACTTGTGGAGGTTTACCATTGTTTTTCTGAGGTCTTGGCTGATTTCTTTTGATTTTCCCATGATGTCAAGTAAAGACGCACTGAGTTTGAAGGTAGGCCTTGAAATACATCCACAGGTACACCTCCAATTGACTCAAATGATGTCAATTAGCCTATCAGAAGCTTCTAAAGCCATGACATTTTCTGGAATTCTTCTCGCTGTTTAAAGGCACAGTCAACTTAGTGTATGTAAACTTCTGACCCACTGGGATTGTAATAGTGATTTATAAGTCAAATAATCTGTCTGTAAACAATTGTTGGAAATAGACTTGTGTCATGTGTAACAGTACAACTTTAGCCCGTCCCCTCGCCCATACCCGGGCGTGAACCAGGGACCTTCTGCATACATCAACAACAGTCACCCACGAAGCATCGTTACCCATCTCTCCACAAAAGCCGCGGCCCTTGCGGAGCAAGGGGAACTACTACTTCAAGGTCTCAGAGCAAGTGACGTTACCGATTGAAACGCTATTTGGCGCGCACTGCTAACTAAGCTAGCCGTTTCACATTCGTTACACATGCACAAAGTAGATGTCCTATCCGATTTGCCAAAACTATAGTTTATCAAGAAATTTGTGGAGTGGTTGAAAAACGAGTCTTAATGACTCCATCCTAAGTGTATGTTAACTTCCCAATGTGTATAACTTAAAATATAGCGAGGTAGCTCGCATAACTTTTTATATCATGGCTGAATTTGATCATGGTTTTTGGGTGTTTTTGATTCCTGGAGTCTGTAGGTATGGGCCACAACAAGGCCATGTGCTATCGGTCCTGATCTAAATGTTCACGTTTGAGACTCTCTCACCTCCTCTGGCTCTCCACCCCCCCCCCCCCCCTCTCTCTATCCAGCATTCCATGGACTTCTTGCTGTTTCAGTTTGGACTATGTACGTTCACATATGACCAGGCAGAGTCCAAGTGAGTGGGATTTCTCTCTCTTAGCTTTAACATTTAACACGCATTCGGTTTTGAACCGAGTTACATCATGAAGCTTCTCAGAGTAGGAGTGCTGATTTAGGATCAGTTTTTAGCCTTTCAGATCGTTCTGAATTAGACTCCATATGGACCTGATCCTATATCGGCCTTAAGCTTGACGCATAGGACCCCTGACCTGACTCCAGATCAGTTAGTGATTTAGCCAACTCTTCTCTGCTGTGTTACACTGTCATAACAAATGGGTTGTGTCTGAAATACTGATCTGGGACCAGCTGATATAGGCTGACTTAGTGTTAAATAGAAAGCCTAAGTCCGCTATATTGAATGATGTGATCTCTATGCAGGCTATAGGAATGTTTAACTTACCTGACCTGCTGTTCTTTCTCTCCTGGTGTTTTTGTCCCCACAGGTATGTCATCAAGACTTTTAATTTTTATATATTCCCAAAGCCGTTCAACAGAACCTCCCCAGACACCAAGTTCATCTGCCAGGTTAGGAAACTGTTGGTCTGTCTTATTTTATCCGGGTGGTGCAAGCATTTCTTATTGGTGCTTCGACAACGGCAGGGGGCGGCAGTGTAGCCTAGTGGTTAGAGTATTGGACTAGTAACCGTAAGGTTGCAAGTTCAAATCCCCGAGCTGACAAGGTACAGAATCTGTCGTTCTGCCCCTGAACAGGCAGTTAACCCACTGTTCCCAGGCCGTCATTGAAAATAAGAATTTGTTCTTAACTGACTTGCCTAGTAAAATAAAGGTGTAAAAAAAAAAAAAAAAAAAACCTGCATTGCTTGCTGATTGGTGTTTTTTTAAGGCTGGGTTTCTGTACAGCACTTTGAGATATGAGCTGATGTAAGAGGCGCTATGCAAATACATTTGATTTGATTGGACAGGTTTGGGTCGTCACTCCCCGTTTCAGTCCCTTCGCTTCCTTTCCATTCCTGGGGAATAGGAGCCATGTTGCCCCTGCTGGTGCTTTGGTAAATATGTTTGTGTTTGTTATTACAGAGTTCCAGCATTGACTTCCTGGCCAGTCAGGGTTTTGACTTCAACAAAGTGTTCCGTCACGGTAGGTGGCATTCTGTCTGGTTGCCGTAGAAATCCCAACTAGGACAATAAATCGATTGATGGATTGAAGCTACTCTAGCTAACCCCCCTCCCCCTGTTCTGGTTGCTCTAGATATTGATTGATTTAAGCCAACCAACACTCCGCCATCTAACCCCGCCTCCTTTTCTGGTTGCCGTAGGGATCCCGTACCTGAACCAGGAAGAGGAAGTGCAGCTGCGGGAGCAGTATGAGGAGAGGCGGAGTCAGAGTAACGGCTCAGGAAACCCCTCCTACATCTCCCCCAACTCAAACAAAGGCCCCGGCAGCATCCCCGAGGAGCACAGGGAGTACATCGGACGGGTGGTGTAAGTTTAAACCTGACTCCCATTTCTAGTTACAACTTTAGGCTGTAGTTGCATGTGGTGAGAGAGATGACAGCCTGGTCCCAAATCTGCCCCTTTCCCTCCTTCTGACACCAGTTGCTCCTGCCGCTACTAGCCCCTTTCCCTCCCTAGCCACCCTCTGACACTAGTTCCTCCTACCGCCCCTCCCCTCCCTAGCCACCTGCTGACACCAGATCCTCCAGCCACCACTAGCCCCTTTCCCTCCCTAGCCACCCTCTGACACCAGATCCTCCAGCCTCCACTAGCCCCTTTCCCGCCCTAGCCACCCTCTGACACTAGTTCCTCCAGCGGCCACTAGCCCCTTTCCCTCCCTAGCCACCCTCTGACACTAGTTCCTCCTACCACCCCTTTCCCTCCCTAGCCACTTGCTGACACCAGATCCTCCAGGCGCCACTAGCCCCCTCCCCTCCCTAGCCACCTGCTGACACCAGATCCTCCAGCGTCCCCCTCCCTCCCTAGCCACCTGCTGACACCAGATCCTCCAGCCGCCCCTCCCCTCCCTAGCCACCTGCTGACACCAGATCCTCCAGCCGCCCCCTCCCTAGCCACCTGCTGACACCAGATCCTCCTTCGTATAAGGCATGGTTTAAACTCCTCCAAACGGGTGTTACAGCCTCAGCGCGGAACCCGTCCTACGGTCCACGGTGAAGTCACATGGTACTGATTTATGTCTAGCGGAGCAGAAATCCATGGTAACAGTCCAGACACGACCATTCAGCTCCAGCCCAGAACGCATCCCTGTCGTCGTTTTGTCAAGTCTTCCTCCTGCCTCTTGTCCCTTGCAGAGAGAAGGTGGAATCTCTGTTCACTACCTCAGAGAAGACTGTGGACCTAGAGCCCTGCACTGGGTAAAGAAACGCGTGTGTGTGTGTGTGTGTGTGAGAGATGTGCATTTATACCACACTTTTATTTCAGTCTCAAAGGACTTTACCATGTTAATATGGCTCTCCTGACCCCCCCCCCCCACCCCCCAAGCAACATTTACCAGTGTTTTGTTGATTAAAAACCTCCATTCCCCCTGTTCTGTTCACTGCTCCTCTCCAGGTTTCAGAGGAAGCTGATCTACCAGACTCTCAACTCCAAGTAAGTAGGTTCTGTCCTTCAAGGGCAGCGATGTTCTAGAACTCTGCAGATACATTTCAGCGTTCCATCCCAAGAACACAGGGAGATGAATGAAATCCACTTTTTGAATTGTTACCATTCTGCTATTTCTAAAACAGGTGAATTAGGGTTTATAACTGTAGTTTTAACGCTGCTTTGTGACAGTTAATGTTTATAATAAGATGTTTATATAGTTCTAGTACTGAGTGTGTGTATATTGTACAGTGATGACATATCTTTATAGAAGGATAATGTAATATCTCCTCTCCTATAGGTTCCCAAAAGGTCTTCATGTGGAGACCTTGGAGACAGAGAAGGTCAGTCTGCCAGCTAGATCAGTGGTTCTCAAACCTCTCCTCGGGGAGGAACCCCAGCCAGTCCATGTATTTGATCTATTCCAGAGCCCTACGAAACTTGTGATCACGGCCGGTTGTGATACAGCCCGGGATCGAACCAGGGGTCTGTAGTGACGCCTCTAGCACTTTCGATGCAGTGCCTTAAACCGCTAGCACACCTGATTCAACTAATTATTAAGACCTTTATACTAGGAATAAGGCTCCCGAATGGCGCAGCGATTTAAAGCACTACATTGAAGTGCTAGAGACGTCACTACAGACCCTGGTTCGATCCTGGGCTGTATCACAACAGGCTGTGATCACGAGTCCCGTAGGGCAGCGCACAATTGGCCCAGCATCAACCGGGTTAGGGGAGGGGTAGGCCTTCATTGTAAAATACGAATTAGTTCTTAACTGACTTGCTGAGTTAAATAAATCCATTAAGCTAGAGGATGTAATGCGTGATACCAGTTTCAACTTTAGTTTAGGGCTCCATTTTAACTGTCTTTATACCTATGGCAGAGTTACTCAGGGGATTTTCTACGTTAGTAATCTGGAGTTACTCTGGGATTTTCTACGTTAGTAATCTGGAGTTACTCGGGGATTTTCTACGTTAGTAATCTGGAGTTACTCGGGGATTTTCTACGTTAGTAATCTGGAGTTACTCAGGGATTTTCTACGTTAGTAATCTGGAGTTACTCGGGGATTTTCTACGTTAGTAATCTGGAGTTACTCGGATTTTCTACGCTAGTAATCTGGAGTTACTTAGGGATTTTCTACGCTTATGCTTAGAGTACAGAAATACTCTCCTGTAATGTGAGTGATGCTGTGGGATTGTCTCCAGTCAGTAGGTGTGTGTTGATGTACATTTATAGACGGGTGTATTATGTGATGACATATAATGGGGTTTCAGAAAGAGCGTTACATCCAGATCAGCAAGGTGGACGACGAGGAGCGGAAGAGGAGAGAGCGGCAGAAACAGGAGAGAGAACAGGTGACGCAAACCCAACATTCTAGAACATTCGTCCCTGTGGTGTTCCAGATGGAAGCAGTCTAAACACAGTAACTCCAGAATGACACGACCAGCTGAATGTTCTTCCCCCGAAAAAACACGACCAGGAGGCAACGTTTTAAATCTGGGAGATTACTTGTCCAATAAGAGACATTCCTTTGCAGTGTCTTTGCAACGTTTTAAATCTGGGAGATTACTTGTCCAATAAGAGGCATTACTTTGTAGTTTCTTTGCAACGTTTTGAATCTGGCAGATTACTTGTCCAATAAGAGACATTCCTTTGCAGTGTCTTTGCAACGTTTTAAATCTGGGAGATTACTTGTCCAAATCTGGGAGATTACTTGTCCAATAAGAGACATTCCTTTGTAGTTTCTTTGCAACGTTTTGAATCTGGGAGATTACTTGTCCAATAAGAGACATTCCTTTGCAGTATCTTTACAACGTTTTAAATCTGGGAGATTACTTGTCCAATAAGAGACATTACTTTGTAGTTTCTTTGCAACGTTTTGAATCTGGGAGATTACTTGTCCAATAAGAGACATTCCTTTTGTAGTTTCTTTGCAACGTTTTGAATCTGGGAGATTACTTGTCCAATAAGAGACATTCCTTTGTAGTTTCTTTGCAATGTTTTGCTACGTTTCCTACTGAACATGACCCTGGTCAATCTTTCCAGGAGGAGCTGAATGACGCTGTGGGATTCTCCAGGGTCATACACGACATCTCCAAATCTGTGAGTTACCCTGACAACCTGGTATCAAATTTAGTTTTAGTCTGTATGTTTTGTTATGTTACGATGTACCAGTATATGCCAACTGCCTATACAATCCACCACTGAAACTATAAGGAATATTGTAGTTGAGTGAGTTCTCCTTTATCTGTCTTTGGGCGCTATGCCTTTAGGATGGGACTCATCTCTTTCCCCCCCTCTCTCCAACCCAGGGAAAGTTGGTGGTTGGCCACAACATGCTCCTGGACGTCATGCACACCATCCATCAGTTCTACTGCGTACTGCCAGAGGTACGAAACACGCACCATTTATATATGAACACAGTGGTTTATGTTTCTATTTCACCTTTATTTAACCAGGTAGGCTAGTTGAGAACAAGTTGTCATTTACAACTGTGATCTGGCCAAGATAAAGCAAAGCCGTATGACACAAACAACAGAGTTACACATGGGATAAACGAGCATATAGTCAATGACACAATAAGGAAAAAAAGTCTATATACAGTGAGTGCAAATGAGGTAAGATAAGGGAGGTAAGGCAATAAATAGGCCGTAGTGGCAGTTTAGCAATTAAACACTGGAGTGATAGAAGTACAGAAGATGAATGTGCAAGTAGCGATACTGGGGGGCACAAAACCGTGACAAAACGGATGGCACTGTGGTAGACTGCATCCAATTTGTTGAGTAGAGTTTCGGAGACTTTTGAAAGTGACATCGCGTGAAGTCGAGGATTGGTAGTCAGTTTTACGAGGATATGTTTGGCTGCATGAGTGAAGGATGCTTTGTTGCGTAATAGGAAGCCGATTCTAGATTTAATTTTGTGAGTCTGGAAGGAGAGTTTACAGTCTAACCAGACACCTAGGTATTTGTAGATGTCAGAACAGTCCCGAGTAGTGATGCTGGATGGGCGGGCAGATGCTGGTAGCGATAGGTTGAAGGGCATGCATTTAGTTTTACTTTCATTTAAGAGCAGTTGGAGGCCACGGAAGGAAAGTTGTATGGCATTGAAGCTTGTCTGGAGGTTTGTTCAGTGTCCAAAGAAGGGCTAGAAGTATACAGAATGGTGTCGTCTGCGTAGAGGTGGATCAGAGAATCACCAGCAGCAAGAGCGACATCATTGATGTATACAGAGAAAAGAGTTGGCCCGAGAATTGAACCCTGTGGCACCCCCATAGACTGCCAGAGGACCGGACAACAGGCCCTCCGATTTGACACACTGAACTCTATCAGAGAAGTAGTTGGTGAACCAGACGAGGCAATAATTTGAGAAGCCAAGGCTGTTGAGTCTGCCGATGAGGATGTGGTGATTGACCGAGTCGAAAGCCTTGGCCAGGTCGATGAATACGGCTGCACAGTAATGTCTCTCATCGATGGAGGTTATGATATCGTTTAGGACCTTGAGCGTGGCTGAGGTGCATCGATGACCAGCTCTGAAACCAGATTGCATAGCGGAGAAGGTACGGTGGGATTCTAAATGGTCGGTAATCTGTTAACTTTGCTTTTGAAGACCTTAAAGGCAGGGTAGGATAGATATAGGTATGTAGCCGTTTGGGTCTAGTGTCTCCACTTTTGAAGAGGGGGATGACCGCGGCATCTTTCCAATCTTTGGGGATCTCAGACAATATGAAAGAGATGTTGAACAGGCTAGTAATAGGGGTTGCAACAATTTCGGCTGATAATTTTAGAGAAGGTCCAGAATGTGTAGTCCTGCTGATTTTGTAGGGGTCCAGATTGTCTAGCCCGGCTGATTTGTAGGGGTCCAGATTGTCTAGGCCGGCTGATTTGTAGGGGTCCAGATTTTGCAGCTCTTTCAGAACATCAGCTATCTGGTTTTGGATGAATGAGAAATGGGGGAGGCTTGGGCAAATTGCTGTGGGGGTTGGAGGGCTGTTGACCAGGGTAGGGGTGGCCAGGTGGAAAGCACCTGGCTAGCTGTAGAAAAATGCTTATTGAAATTCTCAATGATCTCGGAATTATCAGTGGTGACAATGTTTTCTAGCCTCCGTGCAGTGGGCAGCTGGGAGGAGGTGCCCTTATTCTCCATGGACTTTAGTGTCCCAGAAAGTTATGTTGCAGGATGCAAATTTCTGTTTGAAACAGCAAGCCTTAGCTTTCCTAACTGCCGGTGTATATTGGTTCATAACTTCCCTGAGAGGTTGCATATCGCAGGGTCTATTCGATGCTAATGCAGTACGCCACAGGATGTTTTTGTGCTGGTCAAGGGCAGTCAGGTCAGGAGTGAACCAAGGGCGATATCTGTTCCTGGTTCTACAATTTTGTTTTTTTACGGGGCATGTTTATTTAGGATGGTGAGGAAAGCACTTTTAAAGAATAGCCAGTTATATTCTACTGACGGAATGAGGTCGGAAACACAGTGGTTTAGAGGAACCCTGTTTCTTTTCTATTTGACTTTATTTTCTTTCTTCCCCACAGGAGCTGAATGACTTTAAAGAGGTCACTCAGTGTGTCTTCCCCAGGTAAATACATTCTGGTGGGTCTTCCCCGGGTAAATACATTCTGGTGGGTCTTCCCCAGGTAAATACATTCTGGTGGGTCTTCCCCAGGTAAATACATTCTGGTGGGTCTTCCCCAGGTAAATACATTCTGGTGGGTCTTCCCCGGGTAAATACATTCTGGTGGGTCTTCCCCGGGTAAATACATTCTGGTGGGTCTTCCCCAGGTAAATACATTCTGGTGGGTCTTCCCCAGGTAAATACATTCTGGTGGGTCTTCCCGGGGTAAATACATTCTGGTGGGTCTTCCCCGGGTAAATACATTCTGGTGGGTCTTCCCTAAAATGCTTCCCTATAAATCATTCTGGTGGGTCTTCCCGGGTAAATGCATTCTGGTGGGTCTTCCCCGGGTAAATGCATTCTGGTGGGTCTTCCCCGGGTAAATGCATTCTGGTGGGTCTTCCCCGGGTAAATGCATTCTGGTGGGTCTTCCCCGGGTAAATGCATTCTGGTGGGTCTTCCCCGGGTAAATGCATTCTGGTGGGTCTTCCCGGGTAAATGCATTCTGGTGGGTCTTCCCGGGTAAATGCATTCTGGTGGGTCTTCCCCGGGTAAATGCATTCTGGTGGGTCTTCCCGGGTAAATACATTCTGGTGGGTCTTCCCCGGGTAAATGCATTCTGGTGGGTCTTCCCCGGGTAAATGCATTCTGGTGGGTCTTCCCCGGGTAAATGCATTCTGGTGGGTCTTCCCCGGGTCAATGCATTCTGGTGGGTCTTCCCCGGGTCAATGCATTCTGGTGGGTCTTCCCCGGGTCAATGCATTCTGGTGGGTCTTCCCGGGTAAATGCATTCTGGTGGGTCTTCCCCGGGTCAATGCATTCTGGTGGGTCTTCCCCGGGTAAATGCATTCTGGTGGGTCTTCCCCGGGTAAATGCATTCTGGTGGGTCTTCCCCGGGTAAATGCATTCTGGTGGGTCTTCCCGGGTAAATGCATTCTGGTGGGTCTTCCCCGGGTAAATGCATTCTGGTGGGTCTTCCCCGGGTAAATGCATTCTGGTGGGTCTTCCCCGGGTAAATGCATTCTGGTGGGTCTTCCCCGGGTAAATGCATTCTGGTGGGTCTTCCCCGGGTAAATGCATTCTGGTGGGTCTTCCCCGGGTAAAGGACATACTGCTACTACATCTCTATGGGCCGTTCTGGCTCCGACAAGGCTTACCACTACTTTGACCTAACCTCTCTGGGAGTCAGTGTATTTATCTGGTGCGCTATTAATCTAGAAACCTCTCCAGTAGCCCAGAGGTCGGAGAGGGGGACCAGCAGCTGGCAGAGCCGGCGACACACATGGGAATGAACTGGCAGCTGGAGGCTGCTGCTCTGATCCCATGTACCATCTGCTGCCGTTGTGCAAGGCCCTTAACCCACCACGTGTTTCACCCAGGAGCTCTGCTCTGTGTTTGACGCGGCGCCCCTCCCCCTCGACGCGGCGCCCCTCCCCCTCGACGCGGCGCCCCTCCCCCTCGACGCGCCCCTCCCCCTCGACGCGGCGCCCCTCCCCCTCGACGCGGCGCCCCTCCCCCTCGACGCGTGTGTATATCTGATGCTGTTGGTAAAGACAGATGTTCCTCTCTAACCAACGAACCAAATATCTCCTCTATTGTTTCCTCAGGCTGTTGGACACCAAGCTCATGGCCACTACGCAACCGTTCAAGGTAATACTACATCAAGTATTTAGATGTCAGGTTAAAAAAGGAAGTCGTAGCCTCCCGGGTGGTGCAGTGGTTCAGGGCCACCAGAGACTCTGGGTTCGCGCCCAGGCTCTGTCGCAACCGGCCGCGACCGGGAGGTCCTTGGCCTAGCGTCGTCCGGGTTAGGGAGGGTTTGGCCGGTAGGGATGTCCTTGTCTCATCGCGCACCAGCGACTCCTGTGGCGGGCCGGGACAGTGCACGCTAACCAAGGTCGCCAGGTACACCGTGTTTCCTCCGACACATTGGTGCGGCTGGCTTCCAGGGTTGGATGCGTGCTGTGTTTAGAAGCAGTGCGGCTTGGTTGGGTTGTGTATCGGAGAATGCATGACTTTTGACCTTCGTCTCTCCCGAGCCCGTACGGGGGTTGTAGCGATGAGACAACATAGTAACTACTACAACAATTGGATACCACGAAATTGGGGAGGTGAAAAAGGGGGTAAAATTCAACAACGACAAAAAAAAAATGTCATGAAACCCCCTGTGGAAGTCTGAAGAATATTCATTGTGCCTTTTTGTTATTTGAACCCTTCTAGGAGTTGATCAACATCACGTCTCTAGCAGAGCTGCAGAAACAGCTGAAAGAGAGCCCCTTCAAATCTCCTACAGTTGGTGAGAGAACATGACGACGACGACACGTTTTAAGGAACAGGAAGCTATTTCAGAAGCTGATCTAACGAAATAACTGCATCACATGAACTAAATCATAGTGGGGCGGCAGGGTAGCCTAGTGGTTAGAGCGTTGGACTAGTAACCGAAAGGTTGTGAGTTCGAACCCCCGAGCTGACAAGGTACAAATCTGTCGTTCTGCCACTGAACAGGCAGTTAACCCACTGTTCCCAGGCCGTCATTGAAAATAAGAATGTGTTCTTAACTGACTTGCCTGGTTAAATAAAGGTAAAATTAAATATAGCTTTTGACATAATAGAAATGGTGCCGTGGGGGCATTTAAAAAAATTTTTTTTTCGAGGACAAGATTCAGGAGTACAGATTATTGTATGGGACAACTAAGAAAAATCTTAAGTTTTTATAGTCATTTGATTTTTGGCGTCGTATCAAATTTGATTATTTTATTTTGTTATTTTGTCTATCAAATCGGCGGATCAAATTTTATTATTTTTTATTTGATTTTGGCTATAGCAGTGTGTGGACACAATCAATGGGGAAGCAGGGCCAGAAAAGAATCAAACATATAACCAACCCATGTTAGCATTTCCCAAACTCTCGGGACCCCGATGGGTGCACGGGTTTGCTTCATGGTTTTTGGCTTATGGTTCTCACCCCTACCATAGACTTACACAGTAATTATGACAACTTCCAGAGGACGTCCTCCAACCAATCAGAGCTCTTGCATGAAGCGAGCTGACATGTTGTCCATCCAATCAAAGGATCAGAGAATGTGATAATTGCTCTGTTTGCTCTATAACCTGTTAGTTCATATGCCTCGCCACCACGCTGTGTAGGCCGAGACCAGACGGTGGCAGAATTAATTCAAACACACCTTTTTGTTTTATCACAAAACCGGACAGCAACATCTGTCTGTCCACAACTAATGTTGTATGTAACAAACGGTTGCTTGACCATGCTGTCGGTCATGTAAGTTAATGTTTCCGCATTTTTTTCAAACAACTGTCGATGTCGAACCACGAAGCGTTACCGCAAGTCGAAAAGAAATCATGAGCTTTAATGGATTTCGCCTTTTTGTCTCGCTGAAATGTAATTACTCTTTTAAATGTCTGCTCGATTGAACTTGTTGTGTTGTTGGAAGTGTGCACTTACTGTTATTCTGCTTTTGTTCTGTCGTGCTGTATTCTTCGTGGCGTCAATCGTATGTTTTTATAGTAATTCGATTTAGGACAGGTCTCCATCCAGGGCTAATGTAGTGTGATTACAGTAGAATAGGACAGGTCTCCATCCATGGCTAATGTAGTGTCTGATTACAGTAGAATAGGACAGGTCTCATCCAGGGCTAATGTAGTGTCTGATTACAGTAGAATAGGACAGGTCTCCATCCATGGCTAATGTAGTGTCTGATTACAGTAGAATAGGACAGGTCTCATCCAGGGCTAATGTAGTGTCTGATTACAGTAGAATAGGACAGGTCTCCATCCAGGGCTAATGTAGTGTCTGATTACAGTAGAATAGGACAGGTCTCCATCCAGGGCTAATGTCGTGTCTTACAGTAGAATAGGACAGGTCTCCATCCAGGGCTAATATCTTGTCTGATTACAGTAGAATAGGACAGGTCTCATCCATGGCTAATGTCGGTAGATCCAGGGCTAATGTAGTGTCTTACAGTAGAATAGGACAGGTCTCATCCATGGCTAATGTAGTGTCTGCTTACAGTAGAATAGGACAGGTCTCCATCCATGGCTAATGTAGTGTCTGATTACAGTAGAATAGGACAGGTCTCCATCCATGGCTAATGTAGTGTCTGATTACAGTAGAATAGGACAGGTCTCATCCAGGGCTAATGTAGTGTCTGATTACAGTAGAATAGGACAGGTCTCCATCCAGGGCTAATGTAGTGTCTGATTACAGTAGAATAGGACAGGTCTCCATCCAGGGCTAATGTAGTGTCTGATTACAGTAGAATAGGACAGGTCTCCATCCAGGGCTAATGTAGTGTCTGATTACAGTAGAATAGGACAGGTCTCCATCCAGGGCTAATGTAGTGTCTGATTACAGTAGAATAACAGGTCTCCATCCAGGGCTAATGTAGTGTCTGATTACAGTAGAATAGGACAGGTCTCATCCAGGGCTAATGTAGTGTCTGATTACAGTAGAATAGGACAGGTCTCCATCCAGGGCAGAATGTAGTGTCTGATTACAGTAGAATAGGACAGGTCTCCATCCAGGGCTTGTTGTCTGATTACAGTAGAATAGGACAGGTCTCCATCCAGGGCTAATGTAGTGTCTGATTACAGTAGAATAGGACAGGTCTCATCCAGGGCTAATGTAGTGTCTGATTACAGTAGAATAACAGGTCTCCATCCAGGGCTAATGTACATTACAGTAGAATAGGACAGGTCTCCATCCAGGGCTAATGTAGTGTCTGATTACAGTAGAATAGGACAGGTCTCCATCCAGGGCTAATGTAGTGTCTGATTACAGTAGAATAGGACAGGTCTCATCCATGGCTAATGTAGTGTCTGATTACAGTAGAATAGGACAGGTCTCCGTCCATGGCTAATGTAGTGTCTGATTACAGTAGAATAGGACAGGTCTCATCCAGGGCTAATGTAGTGTCTGATTACAGTAGAATAGGACAGGTCTCATCCAGGGCTAATGTAGTGTCTGATTACAGTAGAATAGGACAGGTCTCATCCAGGGCTAATGTAGTGTCTGATTACAGTAGAATAGGACAGGTCTCCATCCAGGGCTAATGTAGTGTCTGATTACAGTAGAATAGGACAGGTCTCCATCCATGGCTAATGTAGTGTCTGATTACAGTAGAATAGGACAGGTCTCATCCAGGGCTAATGTAGTGTCTGATTACAGTAGAATAGGACAGGTCTCCATCCAGGGCTAATGTAGTGTCTGATTACAGTAGAATAGGACAGGTCTCCATCCAGGGCTAATGTAGTGTCTGATTACAGTAGAATAGGACAGGTCTCCATCCAGGGCTAATGTAGTGTCTGATTACAGTAGAATAGGACAGGTCTCATCCATGGCTAATATCTTGTCTGATTACAGTAGAATAGGACAGGTCTCGTCCATGGCTAATGTAGTGTCTGATTACAGTAGAAAAGGACAGGTCTCGTCCAGGGCTAATGTAGTGTCTGATTACAGTAGAATAGGACAGGTCTCCATCCAGGGCGAATGTAGTGTCTGATTACAGTAGAATAGGACAGGTCTCCATCCAGGGCTAATGTAGTGTCTGATTACAGTAGAATAGGACAGGTCTCATCCATGGCTAATGTAGTGTCTGATTACAGTAGAATAGGACAGGTCTCCGTCCAGGGCTAATGTAGTGTCTGATTACAGTAGAATAGGACAGGTCTCCATCCATGGCTAATGTAGTGTCTGATTACAGTAGAATAGGACAGGTCTCCATCCAGGGCTAATGTAGTGTCTGATTACAGTAGAATAGGACAGGTCTCCATCCAGGGCTAATGTAGTGTCTGATTACAGTAGAATAGGACAGGTCTCCATCCAGGGCTAATGTAGTGTCTGATTACAGTAGAATAGGACAGGTCTCCATCCAGGGCTAATGTAGTGTCTGATTACAGTAGAATAGGACAGGTCTCCATCCAGGGCTAATGTAGTGTCTGATTACAGTAGAATAGGACAGGTCTCATCCAGGGCTAATGTAGTGTCTGATTACAGTAGAATAGGACAGGTCTCCATCCAGGGCTAATGTAGTGTCTGATTACAGTAGAATAGGACAGGTCTCCATCCAGGGCTAATGTAGTGTCTGATTACAGTAGAATAGGACAGGTCTCCATCCAGGGCTAATGTAGTGTCTGATTACAGTAGAATAGGACAGGTCTCATCCATGGCTAATGTAGTGTCTGATTACAGTAGAATAGGACAGGTCTCCATCCAGGGCTAATGTAGTGTCTGATTACAGTAGAATAGGACAGGTCTCATCCAGGGCTAATGTAGTGTCTGATTACAGTAGAATAGGACAGGTCTCATCCAGGGCTAATGAATAGTGGGCTCTGATTACAGTAGAATAGGACAGGTCTCCATCCAGGGCTAATGTAGTGTCTGATTACAGTAGAATAGGACAGGTCTCCATCCATGGCTAATGTAGTGTCTGATTACAGTAGAATAGGACAGGTCTCATCCAGGGCTAATGTAGTGTCTGATTACAGTAGAATAGGACAGGTCTCCATCCATGGCTAATGTAGTGTCTGATTACAGTAGAATAGGACAGGTCTCCATCCAGGGCTAATGTAGTGTCTGATTACAGTAGAATAGGACAGGTCTCCATCCAGGGCTAATGTAGTGTCTGATTACAGTAGAATAGGACAGGTCTCCATCCATGGCTAATATCTTGTCTGATTACAGTAGAATAGGACAGGTCTCGTCCATGGCTAATGTAGTGTCTGATTACAGTAGAAAAGGACAGGTCTCATCCAGGGCTAATGTAGTGTCTGATTACAGTAGAATAGGACAGGTCTCCATCCAGGGCGAATGTAGTGTCTGATTACAGTAGAATAGGACAGGTCTCCATCCAGGGCTAATGTAGTGTCTGCTTACAGTAGAATAGGACAGGTCTCATCCATGGCTAATGTAGTGTCTGATTACAGTAGAATAGGACAGGTCTCCATCCAGGGCTAATGTAGTGTCTGATTACAGTAGAATAGGACAGGTCTCCATCCATGGCTAATGTAGTGTCTGATTACAGTAGAATAGGACAGGTCTCCATCCAGGGCTAATGTAGTGTCTGATTACAGTAGAATAGGACAGGTCTCCATCCAGGGCTAATGTCGTGTCTTACAGTAGAATAGGACAGGTCTCCATCCAGGGCTAATGTAGTGTCTGATTACAGTAGAATAGGACAGGTCTCCATCCAGGGCTAATGTAGTGTCTGATTACAGTAGAATAGGACAGGTCTCCATCCAGGGCTAATGTAGTGTCTTACAGTAGAATAGGACAGGTCTCATCCATGGCTAATGTAGTGTCTGATTACAGTAGAATAGGACAGGTCTCCATCCAGGGCTAATGTAGTGTCTGATTACAGTAGAATAGGACAGGTCTCCATCCAGGGCTAATGTAGTGTCTGATTACAGTAGAATAGGACAGGTCTCCATCCAGGGCTAATGTAGTGTCTGATTACAGTAGAATAGGACAGGTCTCCATCCAGGGCTAATGTAGTGTCTGATTACAGTAGAATAGGACAGGTCTCATCCAGGGCTAATGTAGTGTCTTACAGTAGAATAGGACAGGTCTCCATCCATGGCTAATGTCGTGTCTTACAGTAGAATAGGACAGGTCTCCATCCAGGGCTAATGTCGTGTCTGATTACAGTAGAATAGGACAGGTCTCCATCCAGGGCTAATGTAGTGTCTGATTACAGTAGAATAGGACAGGTCTCCATCCATGGCTAATGTCGTGTCTTACAGTAGAATAGGACAGGTCTCCATCCAGGGCTAATGTCGTGTCTGATTACAGTAGAATAGGACAGGTCTCCATCCAGGGCTAATGTAGTGTCTGATTACAGTAGAATAGGACAGGTCTCCATCCAGGGCTAATGTAGTGTCTGATTACAGTAGAATAGGACAGGTCTCCATCCAGGGCTAATGTAGTGTCTGATTACAGTAGAATAGGACAGGTCTCCATCCAGGGCTAATGTAGTGTCTGATTACAGTAGAATAGGACAGGTCTCCATCCAGGGCTAATGTAGTGTCTTACAGTAGAATAGGACAGGTCTCATCCATGGCTAATGTCTGATTACAGTAGAATAGGACAGGTCTCCATCCAGGGCTAATGTAGTGTCTGATTACAGTAGAATAGGACAGGTCTCCATCCAGGGCTAATGTAGTGTCTGCTTACAGTAGAATAGGACAGGTCTCATCCAGGGCTAATGTAGTGTCTGATTACAGTAGAATAGGACAGGTCTCCATCCAGGGCTAATGTCGTGTCTTACAGTAGAATAGGACAGGTCTCATCCAGGGCTAATGTAGTGTCTGCTTACAGTAGAATAGGACAGGTCTCCATCCAGGGCTAATGTCGTGTCTTACAGTAGAATAGGACAGGTCTCCATCCAGGGCTAATGTAGTGTCTGATTACAGTAGAATAGGACAGGTCTCCATCCAGGGCTAATGTCGTGTCTTACAGTAGAATAGGACAGGTCTCCATCCATGGCTAATGTAGTGTCTGATTACAGTAGAATAGGACAGGTCT
The DNA here is from genome assembly GCF_036934945.1 of Oncorhynchus masou masou. Taxonomy (NCBI): domain Eukaryota; kingdom Metazoa; phylum Chordata; class Actinopteri; order Salmoniformes; family Salmonidae; genus Oncorhynchus; species Oncorhynchus masou. The sequence goes on from NC_088216.1 coordinate 14,340,617, forward strand.
CCATCCATGGCTAATGTCGTGTCTTACAGTAGAATAGGACAGGTCTCCATCCAGGGCTAATGTAGTGTCTGCTTACAGTAGAATAGGACAGGTCTCCATCCAGGGCTAATGTCGTGTCTTACAGTAGAATAGGACAGGTCTCCATCCAGGGCTAATGTAGTGTCTGATTACAGTAGAATAGGACAGGTCTCCATCCATGGCTAATGTAGTGTCTGCTTACAGTAGAATAGGACAGGTCTCCATCCAGGGCTAATGTAGTGTCTGATTACAGTAGAATAGGACAGGTCTCCATCCATGGCTAATGTATTGTCTGCTTACAGTAGAATAGGACAGGTCTCCATCCATGGCTAATGTCGTGTCTGATTACAGTAGAATAGGACAGGTCTCCATCCAGGGCTAATGTAGTGTCTGCTTACAGTAGAATAGGACAGGTCTCCATCCAGGGCTAATGTAGTGTCTGATTACAGTAGAATAGGACAGGTCTCCATCCAGGGCTAATGTTGTGTCTGCTTTATCCGTTCTTCTTTCCTCCGTGGCCCAGTGACGGCGGAGGGGTTCCCCAGCTACGATACAGCCCAGGAACAGCTCCACGAGGCGGGCTACGATGCCTTCATCACTGGTCTCTGCTTCATCTCCATGGCCAACTACCTCGGTACTGCCTTTTACACTGTACTGCTATGGGTACTGCCTTTACACTGTACTGCTATGGGTACTGCCTTTTACACTGTACTGCTATGGGTACTGCCTTTTACACTGTACTGCCTTTACACTGTACTGCTATGGGTACTGCCTTTACACTGTACTGCTATGGGTACTGCCTTTACACTGTACTGATATTGTCTCTGCTCTCACTACTACTATTCCTACTGTGGCCCTTACACTGTACTGCCTGACTTTTACACTGTACTGCCTTTACACTGCCGTGCTGCTATGGGTACTGCCTTTACACTGTACTGTGGCCCTTTTACGCTGTACTGGGGTACTGCCTTTACACGTACTGCTATGGGTGGCCTATGGGTACTGACTTTTACACTGTACTGCCTTTACACTGCTGCTATGGGTACTGCCCGTGTGCTGCCCTACACTGCCGCTTTACACTACTGCTATGGGTACTGCCTTTTACACTGTACTGCTATGGGTACTGCCTTTGCACTGTACTGCTATGGCCCTTTTGCACTGTACTGCTATGGCCCGTGGCCTTTACACTGTACTGCTGGGTACCCTTTTACACTGCTGGCCCGTGGCCCTTTGCACTGTACTGTTGCTCCTTTACACTGTACTGCTATGGCCCTTTGCACTGCTGCCTTTACGCTATGTGTCTGCCTACACCCTACTATTCCTACTGTGGCCCTAACCCTACGGCCCGTGGCCCTACGCCCCTACAGCGCTGGCCCGTGGCCCTAACCCTACGACGCTGGCCAAAAGTCTGCTCTCATTCTTTCTCTCCTCCTTTTTTCGAAGATGTCAATTGGTTTGTAGGGAACGGAAGTCCTCCCCTCCTCAAGCCACCTTTTCATTGAGGACAGTGAGGTGTATCCTACCCTTTCCTTCATGGAGGAGTTGATCTGCCAGCACATGTTTTTGAGTCAGGTGTTGCCGGCGGAGACAAGCATGTACTCACTTAAAAACAACATGCTACTTATTGATTTTAATCGATAAGTCTTGCGCAACCTAATTTTGTTTTCTTCACATTATACATTTTTCTGTTGTGATCCACCCCCTTGTAAACGTCATTCGCCCTCATGTGGTGCTGCTGGAGGACTCCCATCCATGTTCCCTCATCGCTGCCTCTCCTCGATTTTTACCTCTGACCTTTTTTTCCCCAAATGGAGGCGGGAGTTGAGCAAACCCAATGGAGAAAAGGCCATCTCCATGGTAACACTAGCGCTTACCGTTTAGTGGAAACGGACTGCGGGAACAGTTCCCTAAGGACAGCTTTGAATCTCTATGATGCCGTGGAGACTAGAGCAGTAGCTGCTGGGATATGCGTATGGTCATCGTGGCTGTTTCTCAATCTTTTAATACTTCCTCGTTCCTTCTCAGGTACTTTCCTGACTCCCCCCAGAGCCCACATCCCATCCCAATCGAAACTCATCCAACCCTTCGTCAACAAGTAAGTTCTCGGTTCTCTCCCCTTCAGTTTCTTTACCTCTCCTACGGGGACTCGTGTGTGTGTGTGTATCCCCTACCTCGGCATGTCTTAGTGTAGTTATAACACATCTGTCAGCTGTATGAAGCGTTATAATGCTACGTTGACGTCTCGTGTTTTCGCCAGACTGTTCCTGATGAGGATCATAGATATTCCCTACCTCAACCTCAGCGGACCAGACCGTGAGTAGTCCTGATGCTATATACTGTACAACACAGCAGTATTAGACACTACCTCAACATCAGCGGACCAGACCGTGAGTAGTTCAATGTCATGCTATATACTGTACAACACAGCAGTATTAGACACTACCTCAACATCAGTGGACCAGACCGTGAGTAGTTCTGATGCTATATACTGTACAACACAGCAGTAGTAGACACTACCTCAACATCAGCGGACCAGACCGTGAGTAGTTCAATGATACTATATACTGTACAACACAGTAGTATTAGACACTACCTCAACCTCAGCGGACCAGACCGTGAGTAGTTCTGATGCTATATACTGTACAACACAGCAGTATTATTACTACCTCAACCTCAGCGGACCAGACCGTGATGTCCTGATGCTCTATACTGTACAACACAGCAGTATTAGACACTACCTCAACCTCAGCGGACCAGACCGTGAGTAGTCCTGATGCTCTATACTGTACAACACAGCAGTATTAGACACTACCTCAACCTCAGCGGACCAGACCGTGAGTAGTTCAATGTGATGCTATATACTGTACAACACAGTAGTAGTAGTTCAATGTGATACTATATACTGTACAACACAGTAGTAGTAGTAGTATTTCAATGTGATACTGTACAACACAGTAGTATTAGACACTACCTCGTCTGCATATAGTCAGCAACCGAAGTAGTATTAGTATTTATGTAAAGATACATATATAAACTGTACAACACAGTAGGTAGTGGTGACTGTAGTTCCTGTTCCCCCTCTTTCCCCTCTTTATCTGTTCAACACAGTAGTAGTTTCTGTGATACTATATACTGTACAACACAGTAGTATTAGTCTGTTCCCCTCTTTCCCCCTCTATCTGTTCCCCTCTTACTATATACTGTACATATCTGTAGTATTAGTAGTTTTATCTGTTCCCCTGTCTTTATCTATATACTGTACAACACAGTAGTATCTAGACACTACCTCAACCTCATCTGACCAGACCGTGAGTTTCTGATGCTTTATACTGTTCAACACAGCAGTATTAGACACTACCTCAACATCTGTTCGGACCAGACCGTGAGTATCTGTTCCCCCTCTTTCCCCCTCTTTATCTGATGCCCCCTATACTGTTCAACACAGCAGTATTAGACACTCTTTATCTGTTCCCCTCAACCTCATCTGTTCCAGACCGTGAGTTTATCTGTTCCCCTGATGCTTTATCTGTTCAACCTCTTTCCCCTCTCTATCTGTTCACTACCTCAACATCATCTGACCAGACCCCCCTATCTGTTCCCCTGATGCCCCCTCTATACTGTACAACACAGCAGTATCTGTAGACACTACCTCAACATCTGTTCCCCCAGACCCCCTGATCTAGTTCCCCTGTGATGCTATATACTGTACAACACAGTAGTATTAGTTCCCCTTCCCCCTATCTGATCCTATATACTGTACAACACAGCAGTATTAGACACTACCTCAACATCAGCTGGACCAGACCGTGAGTCTATCTGTTCCCTATCTATCTGTTCCCCTCTTTCCCCCTCTAGACCCCTGAGTATCTATCTGTTCCCCCTCAACCTCATCTGACCAGACCGTGAGTAGTTCCCCTGTTTGCCCTTTATCTGTACCCCACTTTCCCTACCTCAACATCTGTTCCCCCTCTTTCCCCCACAGCTCTTTATCTGTTCCCCCCTTTCCCCCTGAGTATCTGTTCTGATGCTCTATACTGTACAACACAGCAGTATTAGACACTACCTCAACTCAGCGGACCAGACCGTGAGTAGTTCCCCCTCTATCTGATCCTATATACTGTACAACACAGCAGTATCTAGACACTACCTCAACCTCATCGGACCCCTCTTTCCGTGAGTAGTTCTGATGCTCTATACTGTACAACACAGCAGTATTAGACACTACCTCAACATCTGTTCCCCCAGACCCCCTGATCTGTTCCCCTTTTCCCCCTCTATCTGTTCTCTATATCTGTACAACACAGCCCCCTATCTGACACTACCTTCCCCCTCTATCTGTTCCCAGACCCCTCTATCTGTTCAATGATTCCCCCTCTATCTGTTCCCCACTTTCCCCCTCTATCTAGTTCCCTACCCCAACATCTGTTCCCCCAGACCCCCTCTATCTGTTCCCCTGATGCCCCTATATCTGTTCAACACAGCAGTATTAGACACTATCTGTTCAACCTCAGCGGACCTCTATCTGACCGTGAGTATCCCCCTAGATCTGTTCCCTCAACCCCCTCTATCTGACCAGACCCCCCTCTATCTGTTCCCCTTGCTCTATACTGTACAACACTGTAGTATTATCTGTTCCCTACCCCCATCATCTGTTCCCTCTTTCCCCCTGATCTAGTTCAATGTGATGCTCTATCTGTTCAACAGTATTAGTATCTGTTCCCCTGTTTCCCCCTCTATCTGTTCCCCACAGCCCCTATCTGTTCATTTTTCCCCTCTTTATCTGTTCCCCTCTTTCCCCTCTTTATCTGTTCCCCTTTTCCCCCTCTTTAAATGGAGAGGATTTATTATGGCATATTCCCCTGGTGATGATTATCTGTTCCCCATTGGTCAGTGGTTATCTGTTCCCTGTTCCCCCTTTTATCTGTTCCCCTCTTTCCCCTCTTTATTTGTTCCCCCTCTTTATCTGTTCCCCTCTTTCCCCCTCTATCTGTTCCCCTCTTTCCCCCTCTTTATCTGTTCCCCCTCTTTCCCCCTCTTTATCTGTTCCCCTCTTTCCCCCTTTATCTGTTCCCCTCTTTCCCCCTCTCTATCTGTTCCCCTCTTTCCCCCTCTTTATCTGTTCCCCTCTTTCCCCCTCTATCTGTTCCCCTCTTTCCCCCTCTTTATCTGTTCCCCTCTTTCCCCCTCTTTATCTGTTCCCCTCTTTCCCCCTCTTTATCTGTTCCCCTCTTTCCCCCTCTTTATCTGTTCCCCTCTTTCCCCCTCTTTATCTGTTCCCCCTCTATCTGTTCCCCTCTCTCCCCCCTGTCTCCTTCCCTTCTCCTCTGCAGTCCAGCCCAAGAGGGATCATGTTCTGTACGTCACCTTCCCTAAGGAGTGGAAGACCAGTGACCTCTACCAGCTGTTCAGTGCCTTTGGTAAGACCCCCACCACCTAATATGATGATCTATGCCACTACCGACCTGGTCACTACCGGCCGGGCTGGGTCACTACGGGCCGGGTCACTACCGACCGGGGTCACTACGGGCCGGGTCACTACCGACCGGGGTCACTACCGACCGGGGTCACTACCGACCGGGGTCACTACCGGCCGGGTCACTACCGACCGGGGTCACTACCGGCCGGGTCACTACCGACCGGGTCACTACCGACCGGGTCACTACGGGCCGGGTCACCAGGAAACCTTTTTAATTCCCATGTCTTCCTGCATGTCTCCTAGGTAACATCCAGGTGTCGTGGATTGATGACACGTCAGCGTTTGTGTCTCTGAGTCAGACGGACCAGGTTCAGATCGGTGAGTACTGGCCCCGGCCTGTCCATACGCCTCTTCCCTGCACTACGTTAGACCCAGAGACCAGTACCGGCCCCGGCCTGTCCATAAGCCTCTTCCCTGCACTACGTTAGACCCAGAGACCAGTACCGGCCTGTCCATAAGCCTCTTCCCTGCACTACGTTAGACCCAGAGACCAGTACCGGCCTGTCCATAAGCCTCTTCCCTGCACTACGTTAGACCCAGAGACCAGTACCGGCCTCTTCCCTGCACTACGTTTGACCCAGACACCAGTACTGGCCTATCCATAAGCCTCTTCCCTGCGCTACGTTTGACCCAGAGACCGGTACCGGCCTGTCCATACGCCTCTTCCCTGCACTACGTTAGACCCAGAGACCAGTACCGGCCTGTCCATACGCCTCTTCCCTGCGCTACGTTAGACCCAGAGACCAGTACCGGCCTCTTCCCTGCACTACGTTTGACCCAGACACCAGTACTGGCCTATCCATAAGCCTCTTCCCTGCGCTACGTTTGACCCAGAGACCGGCCCCGGCCTGTCCATACGCCTCTTCCCTGCACTACGTTAGACCCAGAGACCAGTACCGGCCTGTCCATACGCCTCTTCCCTGCGCTACGTTAGACCCAGAGACCAGTACCGGCCTATCCATAAGCCTCTTCCCTGCGCTACGTTAGACCCAGAGACCGGTACCGGCCTGTCCATAAGCCTCTTCCCTGCGCTACGTTAGACCCAGAGACCAGTACCGGCCTGTCCATACGCCTCTTCCCTGCGCTGCGTTTGACCCAGAGACCGGTACCGGCCTCTTCCCTGCACTACGTTAGACCCAGAGACCGGTACCGGCCTGTCCATAAGCCTCTTCCCTGCACTACGTTAGACCCAGAGACCGGCCCTGTTCCCTATATAGTGCGCTACGTTTGACCCAGAGACCGGCCCTGTTCCCTATATAGTGCGCTACGTTTGACCCAGACACCAGTACCGGCCTATCCATAAGCCTCTTCCCTGCGCTACGTTAGACCCAGACACCGGTACCGGCCTATCCATAAGCCTCTTCCCTGCACTACGTTAGACCCAGAGACCAGTACCGGCCTGTCCATAAGCCTCTTCCCTGCGCTGCGTTTGACCCAGAGACCAGTACTGGCCTATCCATAAGCCTCTTCCCTGCGCTACGTTTGACCCAGACACCGGTACTGGCCTATCCATAAGCCTCTTCCCTGCGCTGCGTTTGACCCAGAGACCGGTACTGGCCTATCCATAAGCCTCTTCCCTGCGCTACGTTTGACCCAGAGACCGGTACTGGCCTATCCATAAGCCTCTTCCCTGCGCTGCGTTTGACCCAGAGACCGGTACTGGCCTATCCATAAGCCTCTTCCCTGCACTACGTTTGACCCAGACACCAGTACTGGCCTATCCATAAGCCTCTTCCCTGCGCTGCGTTTGACCCAGAGACCGGTACTGGCCTATCCATAAGCCTCTTCCCTGCGCTACGTTAGACCCAGAGACCGGTACCGGCCTATCCATAAGCCTCTTCCCTGCGCTACGTTAGACCCAGAGACCGGTACCGGCCTATCCGTACGCCTCTTCCCTGCGCTGCGTTTGACCCAGAGACCGGTACCGGCCTATCCGTACGCCTCTTCCCTGCGCTGCGTTTGACCCAGAGACCAGTACTGGCCTATCCGTAAGCCTCTTCCCTGCGCTGCGTTTGACCCAGAGACCGGTACTGGCCTATCCATAAGCCTCTTCCCTGCGCTACGTTTGACCCAGAGACCGGTACCGGCCTATCCATACGCCTCTTCCCTGCGCTACCCAGAGACCGGCCCTGTTCCCTATATAGCGCCCTACGTTTGACCCAGAGAACGGCCCTGTTCCCTATATAGTGCACTGCGTTTGACCCAGAGACCGGCCCTGTTCCCTATATAGAGCGCTACGTTTGACCCAGACACCGGCCCTGTTCCCTATATAGAGCGCTACGTTTGACCCAGGGACCGGCCCTTTTCCCTATATAGTGCGCTGCGTTTGACCCAGAGACCAGCCCTGCTCCCTATATAGTGCGCTACGTTTGACCCAGAGACCGGCCCTGTTCCCTATATAGTGCGCTACGTTTGACCCAGAGACCGGCCCTGTTCCCTATATAGTGCGCTACGTTTGACCCAGAGACCAGCCCTGCTCCCTATATAGTGCGCTACGTTTGACCCAGAGACCGGCCCTGTTCCCTATATAGTGCGCTACGTTTGACCCAGAGACCTCCCCTGTTCCCCCAAAAGGTGCTCTACGTTTGACCCAGAGACCGGCCCTGCTCCCTCTATAGTGCGCTACGTTTGACCCAGAGACCGGCCCTGCTCCCTATATAGTGCGCTACGTTTGACCCAGAGACCGGCCCTGCTCCCTATATAGTGCGCTACGTTTGACCCAGAGACCGGCCCTGCTCCCTATATAGTGCGCTACGTTTGACCCAGAGACCTCCCCTGTTCCCCCAAAAGGTGCTCTACGTTTGACCCAGAGACCGGCCCTGCTCCCTCTATAGTGCGCTACGTTTGACCCAGAGACCGGCCCTGCTCCCTATATAGTGCGCTACGTTTGACCCAGAGACCGGCCCTGCTCCCTATATAGTGCGCTACGTTTGACCCAGAGACCGGCCCTGCTCCCTATATAGTGCGCTACGTTTGACCCAGAGACCGGCCCTGCTCCCTATATAGTGCGCTACGTTTGACCCAGACACCAGTACTGGCCTATCCATAAGCCTCTTCCCTGCGCTGCGTTTGACCCAGAGACCGGTACTGGCCTATCCATAAGCCTCTTCCCTGCGCTACGTTAGACCCAGAGACCGGTACCGGCCTATCCATAAGCCTCTTCCCTGCGCTACGTTAGACCCAGAGACCGGTACCGGCCTATCCGTACGCCTCTTCCCTGCGCTGCGTTTGACCCAGAGACCGGTACCGGCCTATCCGTACGCCTCTTACCTGCGCTGCGTTTGACCCAGAGACCAGTACTGGCCTATCCATAAGCCTCTTCCCTGCGCTACGTTTGACCCAGAGACCGGTACCGGCCTATCCATACGCCTCTTCCCTGCGCTACGTTTGACCCAGAGACCGGCCCTGTTCCCTATATAGTGCGCTACGTTTGACCCAGAGACCGGCCCTGTTCCCTATATAGAGCGCTACGTTTGACCCAGAGACCAGTACCGGCCTATCCGTACGCCTCTTACCTGCGCTGCGTTTGACCCAGACACCAGTACTGGCCTATCCATACGCCTCTTCCCTGCGCTGCGTTTGACCCAGACACCAGTACCGGCCTGTTCATAAGCCTCTTCCCTGCGCTACGTTTGACCCAGAGACCAGTACCGGCCTGTCCATAAGCCTCTTCCCTGCGCTACGTTTGACCCAGAGACCAGTACCGGCCTGTTCATAAGCCTCTTCCCTGCGCTACGTTAGACCCAGACACCAGTACCGGCCTGTCCATAAGCCTCTTCCCTGCGCTACGTTAGACCCAGACACCAGTACCGGCCTGTCCATAAGCCTCTTCCCTGCGCTACGTTAGACCCAGACACCAGTACCGGCCTGTCCATAAGCCTCTTCCCTGCGCTGCGTTTGACCCAGAGACCAGTACCGGCCTATCCATAAGCCTCTTCCCTGCACTACGTTTGACCCAGACACCAGTACCGGCCTATCCATAAGCCTCTTCCCTGCGCTGCGTTTGACCCAGAGACCGGTACTGGCCTATCCATAAGCCTCTTCCCTGCGCTACGTTTGACCCAGACACCAGTACTGGCCTATCCATAAGCCTCTTCCCTGCGCTGCGTTTGACCCAGAGACCGGTACTGGCCTATCCATAAGCCTCTTCCCTGCGCTACGTTAGACCCAGAGACCGGTACCGGCCTATCCATAAGCCTCTTCCCTGCGCTACGTTAGACCCAGAGACCGGTACCGGCCTGTCCATACGCCTCTTCCCTGCGCTACGTTAGACCCAGAGACCGGCCCCGGCCTATCCGTACGCCTCTTCCCTGCGCTGCGTTTGACCCAGAGACCGGTACCGGCCTATCCGTACGCCTCTTCCCTGCGCTGCGTTTGACCCAGAGACCAGTACTGGCCTATCCGTAAGCCTCTTCCCTGCGCTGCGTTTGACCCAGAGACCGGTACTGGCCTATCCATAAGCCTCTTCCCTGCGCTACGTTTGACCCAGAGACCGGTACCGGCCTATCCATACGCCTCTTCCCTGCGCTACCCAGAGACCGGCCCTGTTCCCTATAGCGCCCTCGTTTGACCCAGAGAACGGCCCTGTTCCCTATATAGTGCACTGCGTTTGACCCAGAGACCGGCCCTGTTCCCTATATAGAGCGCTACGTTTGACCCAGACACCGGCCCTGTTCCCTATATAGAGCGACGTTTGACCCAGGGACCGGCCCTTTTCCCTAGATAGTGCGCTGCGTTTGACCCAGAGACCAGCCCTGCTCCCTATATAGTGCGCTGCGTTTGACCCAGAGACCGGCCCTGTTCCCTATATAGTGCGCTACGTTTGACCCAGAGACCGCTGTTCCCTATATAGTGCGCTACGTTTGACCCAGAGACCAGCCCTGCTCCCTATATAGTGCGCTACGTTTGACCCAGAGACCGGCCCTGTTCCCTATATAGTGCGCACGTTTGACCCAGAGACCTCCCCTGTTCCCCCAAAAGGTGCTCTACGTTTGACCCAGAGACCGGCCCTGCTCCCTCTATAGTGCGCTACGTTTGACCCAGAGACCGGCCCTGCTCCCTATATAGTGCGCTACGTTTGACCCAGAGACCGGCCCTGCTCCCTATATAGTGCGCTACGCTTGACCCAGAGACCGGCCCTGCTCCCTAGTGCGCTACGTTTGACCCAGAGACCGGCCCTGCTCCCTATATAGTGCGCTACGTTGACCCAGAGACCTCCCCTGTTCCCCCAAAAGGTGCTCTACGCTTGACCCAGAGACCGGCCCTGCTCCCTCTATAGTGCTCTACGTTTGACCCAGAGACCGGCCCTGCTCCCCTATAGTGCGCTACGTTTGACCCAGACACCGGCCCTGCTCCCTATATAGTGCGCTACGTTTGACCCAGAGACCGGCCCTGCTCCCTATATAGTGCGCACGTTTGACCCAGAGACCGGCCCTGCTCCCTATATAGTGCGCTACGGACCCAGAGACCGGCCCTGCTCCCTACGCTACGTTTGACCCAGAGACCGGCCCTGCTCCCTATATAGTGCGCTACGTTTGACCCAGAGACCGGCCCTGCTCCCTATATAGTGCGCTACGTTTGACCCAGAGACCGGCCCTGCTCCCTATATAGTGCGCTACGTTTGACCCAGAGACCGGCCCTGCTCCCGATATAGTGCGCTACGTTTGACCCAGAGACCGGCCCTGCTCCCTGTGCGCTACGAAGACCCAGAGACCTCCCTGTTCCCCCAAAAGGTGCTCTACGTTTGACCCAGAGACCGGCCCTACTCCCTATATAGTGCGCTACGTTTGACCCAGAGACCGGCCCTGCTCCCTATATAGTGCGCTACGTTTGACCCAGAGACCGGCCCTGCTCCCTATATAGTGCGCTACGTTTGACCCAGAGACTTCCCCTGTTCCCCCAAAAGGTGCTCTACGTTTGACCCAGAGACCGGCCCTGCTCCCTATATAGTGCGCTACGTTTGACCCAGAGACCGGCCCTGCTCCCTATATAGTGCGCTACGTTTGACCCAGAGACGGGCCCTGCTCCCTATATAGTGCGCTACGTTTGACCCAGAGACCGGCCCTGCTCCCTATATAGAAGACAGCTAGTTTGACCCAGAGACCGGCCCTGTTCCCTATACACCCAGAGACCGGCCCTGCTCCCTATATAGTGACAGACAGACCCAGAGACCGGCCCTGCTCCCTATATAAGTGCGCTACACACCCAGAGACCGGCCCTGCTCCCTATAGCGCGCTACGTTTGACCCAGAGACCGGCCCTGCACACTCCCTATAAGCGCGCTACGTTTGACCCAGAGACCGGCCCTGTTCCCTATATAAGCGCGCTACGTTTGACCCAGAGACCGGCCCTGCTCCCTTTATAGTGCGCTACGTTTGACCCAGAGACCGGCCCTGTTCCCTATATAGCGCGCTACGTTTGACCCAGAGACCGGCCCTGCTCCCAGACAGTGCGCTACGTTTGACCCAGAGACCGGCCCTGCTCCCTATATAGTGACAGCTACAGTTTGACCCAGAGACCTCCCTGTTCCCCCAAAAGGTGCTCTACGTTTGACCCAGACACCGGCCCTGCTCCCTATATAGTGCGCTACGTTTGACCCAGAGACCGGCCCTGCTCCCCTATAGAAGACAGACGTAAGACCCAGAGACCGGCCCTGCTCCCTATATAGTGCGCTACGTTTGACCCAGAGACCGGCCCTGCTCCCGATATAGTGCGCTACGTTTGACCCAGAGACCGGCCCTGCTCCCTATATAGTGCGCTACGTTTGACCCAGAGACCTCCCCTGTTCCCCCAAAAGGTGCTCTACGTTTGACCCAGAGACCGGCCCTACTCCCTATATAGTGCGCACGTTTGACCCAGAGACCGGCCCTGCTCCCTAGATAGTGCGTACGTTTGACCCAGAGACCGGCCCTGCTCCCTATATAGTGCGACGTTTGACCCAGAGACTTCCCTGTTCCCCCAAAAGGTGCTCTACGTTTGACCCAGAGACCGGCCCTGCTCCCTAGTGCGCTACGTAAGACCCAGAGACCGGCCCTGCTCCCTATATAGTGCGCTACGTTTGACCCAGAGACCCCCTGCTATAAGACAGACAGTTTGACCCAGAGACCGGCCCTGCTCCCTATATAGAGCGCTACGTTTGACCCAGAGACCGGCCATGTTCCCTATATAGTGCGCTACGTTTGACCCAGAGACCGGCCCTGCTCCCTATATAGTGCGCTACGTTTGACCCAGAGACCGGCCCTGCTCCCTATATAGCGCGCTACGTTTGACCCAGAGACCGGCCCTGCTCCCTATATAGTGCGCTACGTTTGACCCAGAGACCGGCCCTGTTCCCTATATAGCGCGCTACGACCCAGAGACCGGCCCTGCTCCCATAGTGCGCTACGAAGACCCAGAGACCGGCCCTGTTCCCTATATAGTGCGCTACGTTTGACCCAGAGACCGGCCCTGCTCCCTATATAGTGCACTACGTTTGACCCAGAGACCAGTACTGGACTTGGGCCGGAGCTCACATGATGGGAGTACCGGGCCAGCAGCACCTCCAATGTTCTCCATCTTTATTCTGACCCGACTCCCGTTCCCTCCTCTGCGTGTCCAGCGATGAACACCAGTCGCTACGCGGAGAGCTACCGTATCCAGACGTATGCCGAGTATGTCCAGGGCAGGCAGCAGGTCAGGGAGAGCCAAGGCCATTCTACCCAGTCCTGGGACGAGGACGGCTGGGTTAAACCGCACTACACCTCCCCCTCTACAGTTGGTGCTGGTCCTACTGGCTACAGCTACGGTCACAACAGGTACACTCCTTTCGCACGCTGAGGCACGCTGAGGCACGCTGAGGCACGCTGAGGCACGCTGAGGCACGCTGAGGCACGCTGAGGCACGCTGAGGCACGCTCGCACACTTCATTCGATGGACTTTTAATGGAAGAGGGTTGTTGAAAGGCATCTTGTCCATTAAAATGTCCCTGTTCTCTTATTAAAAGAAGTTAAGGATGTTCTACAAGGTCACCATGGAGTCTGTAAGGCAGGTTGATGTTTTAAATGTGACGGCCGGTCCGTGTGTTGTGGGCGTCAGGCCGTCGCTGGGGAAACGCTGCGTCAGTCCAATCCAGGAGGAGCAGCCTGCGGAGGGAGAGGCTCAGAGATCACACGCTGACGGATGGAGTGGCTACACGCACTCTCACACACACTCCGACACGGGCAGCAAGAAGATCAGACCGAGTAAGGACACACACACACACACACACACACACACACACACACACACACACACACACACACACACACACACACACACTCCCCTGCTAGAAGACAGACAGTAAGGACACACACACACACACACACACACACACACACACACACACACACACTCCCTGCTAGAAGACAGACAGTAAGGACACACACACACACACACACACACACACACACACTCCCCTGCTAGAAGACAGACAGTAAGGACACACACACACCCCTGCTAGAAGACAGACAGTAAGGACACACACACACCCCTCCTAGAAGACAGACAGTAAGGACACACACACACACTCCCCTGCTAGAAGACAGACAGTAAGGACACACACACACACACACACTCCTCCTAGAAGACAGACAGTAAGGACACACACACACACACACTGCTAGAAGACAGACAGTAAGGACACACACACACACACTCCCTGCTAGAAGACAGACAGTAAGGACACACACACACTTCCCTGCTAGAAGACAGACAGTAAGGACACACACACACACACTCCCCTGCTAGAAGACAGACAGTAAGGACACACACACACACACTCCCCTGCTAGAAGACAGACAGTAAGGACACACACACACACTCCCCTGCTAGAAGACAGACAGTAAGGACACACACACACACTCCCCTGCTAGAAGACAGACAGTAAGCACACACGCACACACGCACAGACAGACAGACACGCACACACACACACTCCCCTGCTAGAAGACAGACAGTAAGGACACACACACACACACACACACTAGAAGACAGACAGTACACACACACACACACTCCCCTGCTAGAAGACAGACAGTAAGGACACACACACACACACACACACACACACACTCCCCTGCTAGAAGACAGACAGTAAGGACACACACACACACACCCCTGCTAGAAGACAGACAGTAAGGACACACACACACACACTCCCCTGCTAGAAGACAGACAGTAAGGACACACACACACACACACCCCTGCTAGAAGACAGACAGTAAGGACACACACACACACTCCCCTCCTAGAAGACAGACAGTAAGGACACACACACACTCCCCTCCTAGAAGACAGACAGTAAGGACACACACACACACACACTCCCCTCCTAGAAGACAGACAGTAAGGACACACACACACTCCCCTCCTAGAAGACAGACAGTAAGGACACACACACACACACACAGACCTCCCTAGAAGACAGACAGTAAGGACACACACACACCCCTGCTAGAAGACAGACAGTAAGGACACACACACTCCCCTGCTAGAAGACAGACAGTAAGGACACACACACTCCCCTCCTAGAAGACAGACAGTAAGGACACACACACTCCCCTGCTAGAAGACAGACAGTAAGGACACACACACACTCCCCTGCTAGAAGACAGACAGTAAGGACACACACACACACACTCCCCTGCTAGAAGACAGACAGTAAGGACACACACACTCCCCTGCTAGAAGACAGACAGTAAGGACACACACACTCCCCTGCTAGAAGACAGACAGTAAGGACACACACACACACTCCCCTGCTAGAAGACAGACAGTAAGGACACACACACACACACACTCTCCGCTGCTAGAAGACAGACAGTAAGGACACACACACACTCCCCTGCTAGAAGACAGACAGTAAGGACACACACACACACACACACACTCCCCTCCTAGAAGACAGACAGTAAGGACACACACACACACACACACTCCCCTCCTAGAAGACAGACAGTAAGGACACACACACTCCCCTCTAGAAGACAGACAGTAAGGACACACACACACACACACACACACCCCTGCTAGAAGACAGACAGTAAGGACACACACACACACACACACTCCCCTGCTAGAAGACAGACAGTAAGGACACACACACTCCCCTCCTAGAAGACAGACAGTAAGGACACACACACTCCGCTGCTAGAAGACAGACAGTAAGGACACACACACACACACACTCCCCTCCTAGAAGACAGACAGTAAGGACACACACACACACACACTCCCCTCCTAGAAGACAGACAGTAAGGACACACACACACACACACACTCCGCTGCTAGAAGACAGACAGTAAGGACACACACACTCCCCTCCTAGAAGACAGACAGTAAGGACACACACACACACACACACTCCCCTCCTAGAAGACAGACAGTAAGGACACACACACACACACACACACACTCCCCTCCTAGAAGACAGACAGTAAGGACACACACACACACACACACACACTCCCCTCCTAGAAGACAGACAGTAAGGACACACACACACACCAGAAGACAGACAGTAAGGACACACACACCCTCCTAGAAGACAGACAGTAAGGACACACACACACACACACTCCCCTGCTAGAAGACAGACAGTAAGGACACACACACACACTCCCCTGCTAGAAGACAGACAGGAACTAAGTGTATATATCCACCACCAGAGTACAAATCAGGAAGAAAATGTTTAAATGCAAACCCTGATCTAGAAACATCTGATCTGATGTGGTCTGTATTGTGTCTAGGGGTGTGTAGGTCTGATCTGGGGTCTGTATTGTCTCTAGGGGTGTGTGGGTCTGATCTGTGGTGTCTCTAGGGGTGTGTGGGTCTGATCTGTGGTGTCTCTAGGGGTGTGTGGGTCTGATCTGGGGTCTGTGTTGTCTCTAGGGGTGTGGGGGTCTGATTTGGGGTCTGTGTTGTCTCTAGGGGTGTGGGGGTCTGATCTGTTGTCTCTAGGGGTGTGTGGGTCTGATCTGTGGTGTCTCTAGGGGTGTGTGGGTCTGATCTGTTGTCTCTGTCTCTAGGTGTGTGTGTACGGACGTATGCAGGAGTCGTGGACAGTAGGACGTCAGAAGGCTGGCTGAAAACTCAGTAAGTAAAGATGTGTACAGTTGAACATGTAACTCCAGTACTTTCAGTGCTGCCTGAAACTTGGGAAAAACTACCTGGGTGTTCGTTGAAGGAAGTTACGCCTGTGATTTGGTTGCTGTTGCCTGTAGGTCCGAGTCTGATTCGTCGAGCATGAGTCCGATCCAGGAAGAGGCGGGGTCGGAGGCGGGAGACGACGCTAGTGATCCGGCGGCGGGCGAATGGCAACAGCAGCCTTCAACCAATCAGAGCAAGAAGAGCCGCAAGAACAACAGGAAGAGGAAGACTGATGGTGAGACGAGTGAGAGCCAACGCTTGTGTTCGAACAACCGAAAGACTAAAATGCACCTTAAGGAAATGCAAAGCTACAAATGTGTTTTTTTTTTAAATATCCAATTTCGTCCCCCTCAAGTTCTCTAGCAGGTCATTCCAGAGGCTGGGGTATAGGTACTACAGGCTACCTCTCCATGCCTCTTGGTTCCCCTCAGGTTCTCTAGTGGGTCATTCCAGAGGCTGGGGTATAGGTACTACAGGCTTCCTCTCCATGCCTCTTGGTTCCCCTCAGGTTCTCTAGCAGGTCATTCCAGAGGCTGGGGTATAGGTACTACAGGCTTCTCTCCATGCCTCTTGGTTCCCCTCAGGTTTCTAGCAGGTCATTCCAGAGGCTGGGGTATAGGTACTACAGGCTACCTCTCCATGCCTCTTGGTTCCCCTCAGGTTCTCTAGCAGGTCATTCCAGAGGCTGGGGTATAGGTACTACAGGCTTCCTCTCCATGCCTCTTGGTTCCCCTGGTTCTTAGCAGGTCAAAGAGGCTGGGGTATACCTGAGGGACCTGCTCCATGGGTTCCATCACGTTCTCTAGCATGTCTGACATGTATTGAGGTGCATGCCTCTTGGTTCCCCTCAGGTTCTCTAGCAGGATTGAGAGGCTGGGGTTTTCCTCTCCATGCCTCTTGGTTCCCCTCAGGTTCTCTAGCAGGTCATTCCAGAGGCTGGGGTATAGGTATAATTGTTATGCCTCTTGGTCTGAGTTTGGGAGAGTTAAAAGGCCAGAGGACCTGAGGGACCTGCTGTGGGTACATCACGTAATGTCTGACATGTATTGAGGTGCACAGATTATGGATTGATTTTTAAAAAATCAATAGAAGAATCTGAACGGGTTTAATTGTTAATCTTGCAGCCAGTGCAGAGACCTTTTTTAAACCGGTGTAGAGTGCGTTCTCCTCAGTACCCACGCTGCAGCGTTCTGTATATGGTTTTGCAGTTGATCGATGTCTTTCTTGGTTCGACCAGACAGGAGAGCATTACAGGAGTCAAGCCTGCTGGAAAATAAAAGGATGAGTCTCTTTCAAAATGTGTGGTCAGATTCTCTCTTGTTTTCGGCTCCAGTAATAAGAACTTCGGTCTTGATTAATCTGGAGGAAGTCGAACAGTCTAAAGTATTTAAAAATCACTAAATAGTCTAATTTATCTATGGAGGGAACATCCTCTGGTGCCAGACCCTGATAAGTTGGAGCCTAACAGCTAAGCTTGGCTGTGTTTGCTCTCTGCTTCTCTATATTGGAACAGTGGTCCACAACGACACACCAGTGGTGTACCTCAGGTTGACTGACTGGGACCTGTCTCTCTGTGTGTCTCGTCTTTCCCTCCCTCTAGGTGCAGAGACGACGTCTTCTCTGTTCGACGTTCCTCAGGTCTGGTAGCGATGGAACCCGAGCTCCTGGCTCCTTACCACCTGGGTTCCTACTTCCTACCCCTGGCCACTTGACTCCTACCCCCTAGGACCGGGTTTGGAACGAGGCCTGAAGTTTCAACCAGCTGCAATTATCTGACTGGCTGAGAGAAACAAAGCCATAAATCATGATAGGAGTCCTCAGCATGTGGTATAGCAGGATATTATTTAGGAAAGAAAAAACGGTCCCAAATGGCACCCTAATCCGTATATAGTACACTACTTTTAACTACGGCCAATAGAGCTCTGGTTCAAAGTAGTGCACTGAGGATTGTGTCTCCTAAATGGCACCCTAATTCAATCTCTTTTTGTTTATCACTGTTTTTCTTTTGTTGCTCTACTTTTAACTACGGTCATTATAGGGCTCTGGTTCAAATTGATAGTGCACTATGTTGTGGTGCTACTGACAGGGTTCAGTGGAGTCCCAAATGGCACCTAATTCAATCTCTTTTTGTTTCACAGCCTCATCTCTGTTCCACTACTCTTAACCAGGGTCTATAGCGCTCTGGTCATAGTGCTCTATATAGGGGATGGGGGCCATTTGGTTCACTGCTCTTTTTCTTTTGTTGCTCTATATAGGGGGATGGGGGCACTGTTTTTCATTTCTGATTGATTGATAAACCAGGGTCCGCCTGGTCAAAACTAGTGCTCTATATAGTGATGGATTAGGTAGTGATTGATTGATAAATCCCTCTGTTCCATCGTGATGGATTAGCGCTCTCTCTGTTCCACTAACCACTCTGCATGTTGTGGTGCTATCTCTGTTCCACAGGGTCTATAGGTTCAAAACTAGTGCTCTATATAGGATGGGGGCCATTTGGTTCAGAACTACTCTTAACCAGGGTCTATAGCAAAACTAGTGCTCTATATAGGGGGATGGGGGGGCCATTTGGTTCACACCCTATCTCTGTTCCACCCAACCAGGCTCTGGTCAAAACTAGTGCTCTAGCCATGATCTCTGTTCCACTACTCTTAACCAGGGTCTATAGCGCTCTGGTCAAAACTAGTGCTCTATATAGGGGGATGTGGGCCCATTTGGTTCACAGCCAGGGTCTGTGTTCCATGAGGATCAAAGTTATAGAATATTCATCTAGAAATACACTATCTAGATTTGATGCGCTTCTTTGTTCTATAGAAGAGGGAATCGTGTCTTTTCTATGTTGTATCATCCTGAACACCAGGCCAGGCTCGTTGTTCCACGACCTCCTAGTTACTGTCACCGAGTCTGAAATCTTTCCCCTCACGGTGTCTGTTACCGGTGCCAAACCGGTTTAGTTTTAACCGTAAAAATGTTGCCTCCGTGTCCCCGTTCATCGTGAACCATCATTAAGTGTCTCTTAACCCCCCCCCCCCCCAATGCCACTTGACTGATTCTAGTGTAACACTGTCCTGGTGCTGTAGTAGGATTTTAAATGTAGTTTAAATAACTTCCTTTTTAAAAAATATGTATAAAGTTAAAGCCCCTCCCCTCTAATTTTATAGATCCTGCTAGAACCTTCTCTAATCTTGTGTCCTAAATGGCTCCCTGTATAGTGCAGTGTACTAGAAAGGGTATAGGGCCCTGTGTAGTGCAGTGTACTAGAAAGGGAATAGTGCCCTGTATAGTGCAGTGTACTAGAAAGGGTATAGTGCCCTGTATAGTGCAGTGTACTAGAAAGGGACTAGGGCGCCATTTTGTGAAACAACAAGAGGTGTGTTTTTTTTGGCGTGGTTCTTTTCCCTACAACAGACAGTCTAGTGGCATTATTACTTTTGTATGGACGCCTTTTTTTTGTTGTTGTGGTGTTTAAATGTCTTTATTTTTGCTGTCTTTACGTTCCCCTCGTTGGAACGTCCTCCCCTGCAACTGTCAAATATTGTATCAATGCAAAACGTGTCAACGTTAAAGAATACGCTGTTTTTGTATGAAAAATGTTGAAACAAATATTTCCTTATGAACAGGAACAATTAAAGAACGTTTCGTAGTAGTCCAGTGTTTTTCCTTTTTCATCTATTTAGTAGCGTTCTATATCCATGGCAACGTTACGTCTCAGCCGTCGCTGTGGGATCTATTTAGTAGCGTTCTATATCCATGGCAACGTTACGTCTCAGCCGTCGCTGTGGGATCTATTTAGTAGCGTTCTATATCCATGGCAACGTTACGTCTCAGCCGTCGCTGTGGGATCTGAGTTGAGTTTATTTTTACAGGGACAGTGCACATTAATCAACGTTTCAGTAAAAGTGCCGGTTTTAGCCAGCCGGCTAATTTTCAACCGCAGTCCCTGGGCAGGTTATTAAAAACAATTACAATATAGACAATAGCAACATAGGACAAGCAAGACGTAGCATACAGACAGAGCAACATAGAGCAAAAAGCAGCAAGACAAAATTCATAAAAGCAACAAAGTGTTTCCACACCTCACAAGCAACAGACAACATGGAAAGCGGCAACACACAGCTAGGGACCATGTTCACAAATCTGATTGACCTTTAGCCATGTCTTCAAGCATTTTGTAAAAGTGTGATATGTGGTGCAGTTATGTGTGTCTGATGGCAGTGTATTCCAGACATGGGAAGCTCTCACAGAGAATGCAGATTTACTAAAGGTGCTTTTCCTTAGGGGAACTATTCAGTCACCTCTCATGGCAGACCTTGTGTATCTGCTGCCATATGTCTGGGTTTTCTGTTTAACAAAAATATTGAGTGGAGGGGGAGCCAGGCCATTAAGGATCTTGAATACAAGACATGCGTCGGTGTATTGCACAAGATTTTCCCAACTCAAGAGCTCATGCTTTCTAAGGATGTGACAATGATGATGGCTATTGGGCTTCCTATCAAGCACTTTGAGAGCCTGTTTGTAGACAGACTGAATAGGTTTTAATGTTGTACAGCAAGCTTGGGCCCAACTAGTCAAGCAGTATGTTAGGTGGGGGAGTATCATAGAGTTGAAGTACAGTTTTGCTACCTCTGTAGTCAAACAATTTCGTATAAATCGGAAATTAGCTAGGTTGAATTTAGTTATTTGAATTACCTTTTTCACATGCTTTTTAAAAGTTTGGAATCAAGTATTATGCCAAGGTACTTAAAATCAGATACCACCTGGAGCTTCTCCCCTGACACATAGACATCTGGCTCAGTAGCATCTGTTGCCCTCTTTGTGAAGAACATGCAAACAGTTTTTTTCACATTGAGATGCAAACACGAGTCACTGAGCCACTTTGTAACCTGGACCATTACAGTAGTGAGTTCTTGTGCAGCTTGTTGTTTACTCTTTGCATGCACATATATCACTGTATCATCTGCATACATTTGAACTTCAGACCCAGTACAGACAGAAGGCAGATCATTAATGTACAGGCTGAACAGGAAGGGGCCCCAGTATTGACCCTTGGGGCACGCCCACATCATAGCTACGATAGGGCGACAGCTCATTGCTCACAATGACACAGAGTTCTGCCTTCAAGGTATGATTTCATCCATCTCATGGCATCTATTTAGTAGTGTTCTATATCCATGGCAACGTTACAGTACTAAATAGATCCGACAGCGACGGCTGAGATGTAACGTTGCCGTGGATACAGAACAGTACTAAATAGATCCGACAGCGACGGCTGAGATGTAATGTTGCCGTGGATACAGAACAGTACTAAATAGATCCAACAGCGACGGCTGAGATGTAACGTTGCCGTGGATACAGAACATCTCAGGTGTAGGATCTATTTAGTACTGTTCTGTATCCACGGCAACGTTATCTAACTGCACCTCCAATTAGTACGCTTCATGTCAAATTCAAATCAAATGTATGTATATAGCCCGTCGTACATCAGCTGATATCTCAAAGTGCTGTACAGAAACCCAGCCTAAAACCCCAAACAGCAAGCAATGCAGGTGGCTAGGAGAAACTCCCTAGAAAGGCCAAAACCTAGGAAGAAACTTAGAAAGGAACCAGGCTGAGGGGTGGCCAGTTAATAAATAATAATATTAAGAATTTATAATTAATTTTATTAATAATAACAACAAATAATAATAATCACAGGCAGAATGGTTGAAACTGGAGCAGCAGCACGGCCAGGTGGACTGGGGACAGCAAGGAGTCACCATGCCAGGTCGTCCTGATGTCCGTATTGATCATCTCTGGTTCTGCTGTAAAACTCTCCACTGACCACAGTCAAATAACTGAAGACAAACTACATCAGCATTCAGTTCAAACACGTTTACTGTCACGGTTTCCATGATGATTTTCCGTAAGACTGAAAAACAGCCTTTTGAAACACACATTCTTCAATATCATCTGCCAAAGTATATACACTTAGGCCTAGATTCAGTGAGATAATCAACCGACACAGCGGATGTTTTGGTGTCTTCTGAGGGGGAACTGTTGGAGCTGTCGACTATATATAGAAATAATACACTCGGATTTAAAAATCATTCGACTGGCTGTAGATCACATCACATTTCAGTGTTCTGTTGCCATGACTATTTCAGTGTTCCAACGTCTGAACCAGGACTGCGTGGGATTTCTGTGACTGTGCAAAGCCGATTGCAATGTCCGCTTCGAGGTGTAATGCCAGGAGCCGCTTATGGATCTGACGGCTCTAACGCAGTTCTACCTCCGACACCACGAAAGTGGATCTGATCGAAATAGAGCCCTAAAAATGTAGAACAAAAAAAAAGTGATTTGCTTTACACCACCGTGAAACATGTTAATATACTTTTAAGTTCATTGAGTCTCCTTAGGTATGTGTGTGGTGGAGGGGCGCTTGTTTCTTGGTGTGTAACTAAAGAGTTGTGGAAATGTTATCTTGAAGGACAAAGAGCTGGCAATCAATAAATGAATCCGTTTTTAAATCCAATGGTTGTAAACGGTAGCTGTGTAAAATGATATGGGCAGCTTTCTGTTGCCAGGTCTATGAATTTTGAGGTTGTTTCCCCCCCCCCCCATTCCCATCCCTTAGCGTTCTGTTGCCATGTCTATGAATTTGAGGTTGTTTTCCCCCCATTCCCATCCCTCAGCTTTCTGTTGCCATGTCTATGAATTTGGGGTTGTTTTTCCCCCCATTCCCATCCCTCAGCTTGTTTATACCGAAGATGGAGTGTTGATCTCATCTTGGTGTTTTCAACCAAATGATCTTTGGTTGAAAGAATGATCTTCTCATGCTCTTGGTGCAATTACACTCTTTAAAAAAATAAATATATATATATATCATGTTATATAATTGAGAAAAGTCTCAATACAACACGCAACGAAACAAAAATTGCTTTAATTAAAGCAGAATTGACATACTGAAGGTTGACAGTGTGAAGAAGGGGAAAAGCCTGAAGAACTGCTGGCCAAAACAAGACAACACAATCCCATCTGCCCTGTTTAAACGAGGTCCTGGGCTCATCTGACTGGGGGTCAATACTGAGGCCCTGTCTGAGTCTTTATAAAGAGGTCTGAGTCTCTCCTGTCTTGGTCTGAGTCTTTATAAAGAGGTCCTGTCTGAGTCTTTACAAAGAGGTCCTGTCTGAGTCTTTATACAGAGGTCCGGTCTGAGTCTTTATAAAGAGGTCCTGTCTGAGTCTTTACAAAGAGGTCCTGTCTGAGTCTTTATAAAGAGGTCCGGTCTGAGTCTTTATAAAGAGGTCCTGTCTGAGTCTTTATACAGAGGTCCGGTCTGAGTCTTTATAAAGAGGTCCTGTCTGAGTCTTTATACAGAGGTCCGGTCTGAGTCTTTATACAGAGGTCCGGTCTGAGTCTTTATACAGAGGTCCGGTCTGAGTCTTTATAAAGAGGTCCTGTCTGAGTCTTTACAAAGAGGTCCAGTCTTGGTCTTGGTCAGAGTCTGAGTCAGTATTAGTGTGTTGCGGGTCTTCACTCCATCGCTGCAGTATACCGGACCAATAGGGGGTGCTGTCTCTCCGGTGTGTCTTCTGGTGTTTCGTAAGAGCTCTTTTCTCTGAGAAACACTTGCCACAGTCAGGGCATTGGTACGGCTTTGCTCGAGGGCTCTGGTCTTGACTCAATCTCTGTTTTTTACCAGGCAAAGAGAAAGCAGAGTTGTGTGCCCCTGACCCGTGTGTATTGCTGTGTGTCTCTGTTCCGTGTGTGTTGCGCTGGTGTTTCTTCATGGCTTTCTTTTCAGTGAAACGCTTCCCGCAGTCTGGGCACTGGTACGGTTTCTCTCCGGTGTGCGTTAGTATGTGTGTTTTCAGGGTATTTGACTGAGAGAAACTCTTGTCGCAGTAAGTGCAGCGGTACGGTTTCTCACCCGAGTGTATTAGGCGGTGCCGTATTAAAGATGCACCATGCGAGAACTTCATGTCGCAGACGGAGCATTGGAATGGTTTCTCTCCCGTGTGCACCGTCTGGTGACGTTTCATGTATGACTTCTCAGTGAAGCGTTTGTCGCAATGGGAGCATTGGTAAGGCTTCTCTCCTGTGTGCTTTCGCTCGTGGATTACCAATCTATGCTTTGAATTGAATTCCTGGCCGCAAGTAAGGCACAGGAACGGATTCTTCTCTCTTTCTTCCTTGTTCGTTTTTTGATGCTTGGTTCTCTGATGATTTGACAAGGCCTGAACCACCCTGAAGGTCTTCCCGCAGTCGGGGCAGAGGTGCTGTTTCTCCTCGTGGGTCACCACATGTTTCTTCAGCGCTCCAGATTCCATGAAACCTTTTCCACAGACAGAGCAGACGTGTGGCTTCGCTACTTGCTCTCTGTGCTGCGTTTTCTGATGTCTTCTCAAAGCTGAGTGGAAGCCAAAGCTCTTGCCGCAGTCGGCGCAGAGGTGAGGTTTCTCTCCAGTGTGGGTCCGCAGGTGAGTCTCTAACCCTGCCTTAGAAGCCAGCCTCTTCCCACAGTGAGGGCATGGCTCAGAGACCTGTGTCTTGCCTACCTTCTCTCCTTTATGTCTTCTAATATGTGTTCTAAGATTCGAAGAGTCGTTAAATTGCTTCCCGCAAAGGGGGCAAATGAAGGGTTTCTCCCCAGTGTGCATACGAAGGTGCCTTTGATAACTACTTGAGTGAGAGAAGCGTTTGTGGCATTGGGAGCAGCGAAATGGTTTCTCCCCGGTATGCGTTCTCTGGTGGCTTGTCAGCCTTTCCTTTGTTGGGAAATGGCGCTTGCATTCAGGGCATTGGAATTGGTCTCTGTTTAAACGATGCAATTTGGAATGATTTGTTAAGGTAAATAAGGATGCAAAAGTCTTTCCACAATCAGAACAGAGGTGAGGTTTCTCTTCTGAATGGATGGCTTGATGTTTTATTAAGTATCCAGAATCTCTAAAGCCTTTCCCACAGACAGAGCACATGTGGGGCTTCGCACTACCTGCTGCGTGGAGTGCCTGATGTCTTTTCAGAGATGACTGAAAAGAGAAACTCTTCCCACAGTCAGCACAGAGGTGAGGTTTCTCTCCAGTGTGGGTTCTTTGATGGGACCTCAAGGCTCCTGGTTGATTAAAGACTTTACCACACACTGAACATTCGTGCCGTTTCACTCCTCCGTGCTCTGAATGACTAAGTTTCTGATGTTTGGTCAAGGAGGGACGGAAAGCAAAGCTCTTCCCACAGTCGGGGCAGATGTGAGATTTCTCTACAGTGTGGGTCTTCAGGTGAATGTTTAGTCTTGTCTTGGTTGACAACTTCTTCCCACAGTGAGAACATGGATGAAAGACTGGCTTCTTTACGGTCTCCTCCTGTTCTGAAGAACCAACATTGTTCTTAGAAGGTTTCTCTTTGGAATGTTCTCCGGAGTGAGTTCTTTTCATGTGTTTCTTCAAGTTTCCTGGATCATTAAAAGGCTTGCCACAATGAGGGCAAATGTATGGTTTCTCCCCAGTATGAGTTCTCAGATGCCTCTTAAGACTAGACAATTCCTTGAATCCCTTCCTGCAGTCAGAGCACTGGTGAGGTTTCTCTCCTGTGTGGGTTACCAGGTGCTCCTCCAAAGCCTTCTTTGTGGGAAATTTATCCCCACAGTGAGGACACGGTTCACGGTAGAGCCTCTCCACACCCAACTTATCTCCTGGGTGAGCTCTCCTGATGTGTTTCTTCAAGTTTCCTGGATCATTGAAACCTTTCTTACAACGAGGGCAAACATACGGTTTCTCTCCAGTGTGAGTTAGCAGATGTCTCCTAAGACTGGAATGTGTACTGAATGTCTTTCCGCATTCAGAGCATGTGGTTTCAGAAACATGACGTTTCTCTCCAGTGTGAGTTTTCAGATGCCTGGTAAGGCTGGAAAATGTACTGAATACTTTTCCACATTCAGCGCATATATTTTTCTGTTTCTCTCCAGTGTGAGTTAGCAGATGTCGCTCCAGAATATCTTTTGTGGCAAGACTCTTCCCACACTGAGCACAGGAGTGGGTTTTCTTGGAGGTTTTCTGCCCTGGTGTTTTCCTGCAGTCCATCAGCTGCACAGACACCCTCTTCAGACCCCAAATTAAGGCGGTACCGGGAGAGGCACGACACAGGGTCTTCGGTGGGTGTCGCTTGTCCTAGAAATCAGAAAAAAAGAGACTTAATTAATCAGGATGGGAAACCCTCTCCTGCCTGTCAATGAACTTTGAAGTCTTTCAATTCCTCTTACTCAAACTCATCCTTCTCAATAAAGGAGAAAGTCTAAGAGGAAGAACATCCAATATTCTCCCACAGCCTTGCATAAGTTGTTGAGGAATCAATGAAAGCATTGAGAAACAAACTAAATACTCACTTTCTGACTGGGAAAATAAATATTCACCTTCTGCTCTGGAGATAACTCCACCTCCAGCCCATTGCTAGGCAACCAATCCCTGACCTCCATGTCCAATTCTTCATCGCAGCCTGCAGCATCACAATCACCGGACTGGCTGGGACTCGTGGACTCTGCCTCCAGCCTATTGCTAGGCAACCAATCCGTGTCCCCTGCGTCACAGTCTGCAGCGTCATTATCATCAGATTGGCTGGGACTCATGGGCTCCACCTCCAACCTGTTACTAGGTAACCCAGCCCCACCCTCTCCATTCCATCCTTCATCGCAGTCTACAGGATCATCTTCATCGGCTTTGCTGGGACTCACGGGTGCACCACTAGCATCCTCCAGCATCCTTCTGATGTCCTCTTTCAGTTGAACTAACCAAGATAGTCCCTGCTCCTCTGATTTCATTGAATCCGTATTGTCCCACATTTCCTCCATGATTTTACGCCGCAACGAGCGGTGATCGATTCCTTTAACTTCGGATGCATCTCGGCCATAACGTTCACAAAGGGAGCGTAAATTGTCCTCAGTTAAATTCCATAAACTCTTTTCGATTTCATCCATCAATGTTCCCTTCTTTTGACTCATATTGTCTGTCGAGTTAGAATGTTTCTTGGTAAAAAACAGCAAGTTTTTGAATGGAGCTGTCACAAGTTTGAGGTGTCCTCCCGCTGGGCACAGATGTCTATTCCATGTTGGTTCAAAGTAATTGAATGAAAATGATGTGAAAACAACTCCGATTCAATCAGTGTGTGCCAAGTGGGCTGTGTTTATTCACAAGTCTTCTAGAACTGGAGTCTCATAACACCAGATCTTGTATGGTCACCTGTGTACATAGGAGGATTTGGAATGAAACAACAACTGTTTGTACCATTCAATCTACATGTATAGTCAGATTCTATTTTTGTCAAGTGTGTCAAATATTTCCCTTTTTTGTATAATGAATTTGTATTTTTAGTTAATAGAACATTATCAGTGACACATTTATTTGCCGATTTAATGACATTTAAATGTTCCCATGAGGGATTTTTATTTTGAAGGATCCAACCCGGAAGCATTATTCCGCTAGCTAACAGGCTAAGAAAAGAGGAACATCAAGTACAACAGTAACTAATTGACTATGCACAGCTACAATCGATCTGCATGTAGCTACCAGTCAGCAGAAAACAATACTTGTATTATTATATCGATTTGAGCACAGCTTCAAATTAGTTAGCAGGATCAATTAGCTAGCTAGCTACCAAGCTAAACAGAGCAGGTAGCTAGCCAAGCTAACGGTTATGCAAACCTATCAACTAATTACAACGTTTAGACGACCTTTATGACTGTTGGTAGATACCTAATACTTAACTTACCAGCTCGATTTAAGAAAAAATATTTCCCTGTATTTAGCAGTGTAATATTGGCTAGCTAGCTTTTCAAACGCGCCCTGTTCACGTTCGAGGAGAAAAGAAACAAAGGGGCGGGGACAACAAAGTACGGAGGCTGAGAAAGGACATGACATGAGAGCAGTGGTTCTCAACCAGGGGGACTAGGACCACTCCGTGGTTGTCCTGTTGGAATGGGAACCTTCGCCCCAGTCTGAGCTCATGAGTGCTCTGGAGCAGGTTTTCATCAAGGATCTCTCTGTACTTTGCCTCGAGCCTGACTAGTCTCCCAGTCCCTGCCGCTGAAAAACTTGCCCACAGCATGATGCTGCCACCCTCATGCTTCACCGTAGGGGTGGTGCCAGATTTCCTCCAGACGTAATACTTGGCATTTAAGCCAAAGAGTTCATTCTTGGTTTCATCAGACAAGAGAACCTCGTTGCCTGTTGGCTGTCATGTGCCTTTTTACTGAGGAGCTGCTTTTTTCTTTTACCTTTATTTAACTAGGCAAGTCACTTAAGAACACATTCTTATTTTCAATGACAGCCTAGGAGCAGTGGGTTAACTGCCTGTTCAGGGGCAGAATGACAGATTTGTATCTTGTCAGCTCTGGGATTTGAACTTGCAAGCTTCCGGTTACTAGTCCAACGCTCTAACGTTAGGCTACCCTGCCTAGGCTACCCTGCCGCCCCTTCTGTCTGGCCACTTCACCACAAAGGCCTGATTTAGCAGAGTGCTGTCCTGAAAGTTTCTCCCATCTCCACAGAGGAACTCTGAAGCTCTGTCAGAGTGACCATCAGGTTCCTTTGTCACCTCCTTGACCAACGCCCTTCTCCCCCAATTGCTCAGTTTGGCCGGGTGGCCAGCTCTAGGAAGAGTCTTGGTGTTTCCAAACTTTTTCCATTTAAGAATGATGGAAGCCATTGTGTTCTTGGGGACCTTCAGTGCTGCAGACATGTGTTGGTTCCCTTCCCCAATCCACCTTGTGGACTCCAATCAAGTTGTAGATACATCTCAAGGATAAGCAATGGAAACAGGATGCACCTGAGCTCAATTTGGAGTCTCAGCAAAGGGTCTTAATACATATGTAAATACTGTATTTCTGTTTTTGCTTTGTCAATATGGGGTATTGTGTGTAGATTTCATAAAAAAATGTGCTGTTCAAATGATCTGAACTGCAGGTTTGAGCTGCCTGTTAAAGGGTCCCTAGCAACAATGAATGCGGCCTCATGGAAACGCGGTTTCCAGTTTGCGAATAGTCCAGAGTCGTTGTGGCGTCGGCTCGGGGATACACACGGCAGTGACGATGACCAAATGAAACCATCTTCATGAGAGTCGTCGTGGCGTCGTCTCCTGTACATTACCACAATCACACCATGTAACAACGACTCCTTTATTTAACCAGGCAAGTCACGGCAGTGACGATGACCAAATAAAACCATTTTCATGAAGTGATGGTATTTCAGATCAGGAGAACAGAAGCACTTGAGTTCCTGTACATTACCACAATCACACCATGTAACAACGACTCCTTTATTTAACCAGGCAAGTCAGTTAAGAACACATTTTTATATTCAATAACGGCCTAGGAACAGCGGGTTAACTGCTTGTTCAGGGGCAGAACGACAGATTTGTAGCTTGTCAGCTCGGGGATTTGAACTTGCAACCTTTAAGGTACAAGTCCAACGCTCTAACCACTAGGCTACCCTGCCGCCCCCATGAGTTGTTAATCATGAAACAAACCCTTCCGCCTCACTTTAATAACACTCATTTCATATGTACATTCGGTATTCTATTGAACTATTGCTGTACATATACTATTCTATCCTACGAATTCTACAGATATACAAAATGTTCTTTCCATAATATCTGTACATCCCATCACATATACATCTTGCTCTTCTACTTTTAGATTAATGTGTATTACTGATAGATATTACTACACTGTTGGAGCTCGGAACACAAGCATTTCGCTACACCCACAATAACATCTGCTGAATATGTGCCAATAAAATGTGATTAGATTTTTCCTGGGGAATTCTTTCTTCCTGTTGGCGCGATGGACAGAGAACCCCAGTAAGGCTGAATGGACGGGAGACATATCCAGAGAGAGACACTATTCCGTAAAACAGAGTACGTTACAGTCCCTGATGTCTCTCTGGAAGGAGATCCTCGCCCTGAGCTTGTGTACTTTATTGTCCAGGGACTGAACGTTAACGAGTAATGTACTCTGAAGCGGTGGATGGTATGCACGCCACCTGTCTCTGACTAGGGCTCCTTCTTCTCCGGCGTCAGTGTTTTAGTGCAGCTCCCGGGATGAAAATAATTACCTGTCTCAGAAAGTTCAAATAAACAATCCAGGTCAAGAAGTCAAATTCATGCTCATCTAATATCCAAAAGTTATTTTCGGCTGTAGATAATAATACAAAAAAATGTTCTGAGCAAATAATGTTACAAATAACACACAAAAATAAAAATATTGCAAAGTTAGAAGCTCATAGCTTTTCCTGGTTAAATAAATAAAAATAGCCAACTATGAGCTAGGTTGACCATGTCTGTTGGCGCCATCTTGTGTCAACGGTTATGTAAACCGAGCTACCAAATACATCATGTGGATGACCCCTTTATTGGTAGATGCTTTACTCACCAGCTCAATTTTAGCGCTGTTGTCTTGCAGCTAGCTTTTCTTCTTCTATGGTATTATGGCGGTCCGCAAACAGAGGTGCACGCCACCACCTACTGTGTGGGATGAAAACAAAAAGATTTCACAAAACAGGAGCTTGTGGAAGTTGGTAGGAAAAATCCATACAGACTACCAACAGCAACACAAAAAACTGAACAAAAACGTTAAAGCCAATCCCTACTGAGGCTCAGGAACCTGGGAGGGTGGAAAATCTTCCGTACCTGCCAGTAGCATGTTTAGGTCTTCAGCTATGAACTCTGGCGAACCCAGCAACTTTTCTGCCGTAGCGACAATATGTCCAGTATCTTTGATTCCTTCGACTCTTGTGCTGTACAATTAATAACTGTGGCAACGAACAGCATAAAATACACCTTTTTCCACACACATCGTCCCCGGTTCTCTCGACTGACAACAAACATTCTCAACGTATACCTTACCTAGCCTAGCTTCATATGTAGGGAGGTGAATGGATACCTTACCTAGCCTAGCTTCACATGTAGGGAGGTGAATGGATACCTTACCTAGCCTAGCTTCACATGTAGGGAGGTGAATGCATACCTTACTTAGCCTAGCTTCAGAGTCACATGTAGGGAGATGAATGCACACCTTACCTAGCTTCACATGTAGGGAGGTGAATGGATACCTTACCTAGCCTCACTTCACATGTAGGGAGGTGAATGCATACCTTACCTAGCCTAGCTTCACATGTAGGGAGGTGAATGCATGCCTTACCTAGCTTCACATGTAGGGAGGTGAATGCATACCTTACCTAGCCTAACTTCACATGTAGGGAGGTGAATGAATACCTTACCTAGCTTCACATGTAGGGAGGTGAATGCATACCTTACCTAGCCTAGCTTCACATGTAGGGAGGTGAATGAATACCTTACCTAGCCTAGCTTCAGAGTCACATGTAGGGAGATGAATGCATACCTTACCCAGCTTCACATGTAGGGAGGTGAATGCATAACTTACCTAGCCTAGCTTCACATGTAGGGAGGTGAATGAATACCTTACCTAGCCTAGCTTCAGAGTCACATGTAGGGAGATGAATGCATACCTTACCCAGCTTCACATGTAGGGAGGTGAATGCATAACTTACCTAGCCTAGCTTCACATGTAGGGAGGTGAATGAATACCTTACCTAGACTATCTTCAGAGTCACATGTAGGGAGGTGAATGCATACCTAGCTTCACATGTAGGGAGGTGAATGCATACCTTACCTAGCTTCACATGTAGGGGGGTGAATGCATACCTTACCTAGCTTCACGTGTAGGGAGGTGAATGCATACCTTACCTAGCTTCACATGTAGGGAGGTAAATGCATACCTTACCTAGCTTCACATGTAGGTAGGTGAATGCATACCTTACCTAACTTCACATGTAGGGAGGTGAATGCATACCTTACCTAGCTTCACATGTAGGGAGGTGAATGCATACCTTACCTAGCTTCACATGTAGGGAGGTGAATGCATACCTTACCTAGCTTCACATGTAGGGAGGTGAATGCATACCTTACCTAGCCTAGCTTCACATGTAGGGAGGTGAATGAATACCTCACCTAGCCTCGCTTCACATGTAGGGAGGTGAATGCATACCTTACCTAGCCTAGCTTCACATGTAGGGAGGTGAATGCATACCTTACCTAGCTTCACATGTAGGGAGGTGAATGCATACCTTACCTAGCCTAACTTCACATGTAGGGAGGTGAATGAATACCTTACCTAGCTTCACATGTAGGGAGGTGAATGCATACCTTACCTAGCTTCACGTGTAGGGAGGTGAATGAATACCTTACCTAGCTTCACATGTAGGGAGGTGAATGCATACCTTACCTAGCTTCACATGTAGGGGGGTGAATGCATACCTTACCTAGCTTCACATGTAGGGGGGTGAATGAATACCTTACCTAGCTTCACATGTAGGGAGGTGAATGCATACCTTACCTAGCCTAGCTTCACATGTAGGGAGGTGAATGGATACCTTACCTAGCTTCAGAGTCACATTTTGTGAGATGAATGCATACCTTACCTAGCTTCACATGTAGGGAGGTGAATGCATAACTTACCTAGCCTAGCTTCACATGTAGGGAGGTGAATGAATACCTTACCTAGACTATCTTCAGAGTCACATGTAGGGAGGTGAATGCATACCTTACCTAGCTTCACGTGTAGGGAGGTGAATGCATACCTTACCTAGCTTCACATGTAGGGGGGTGAATGCATACCTTACCTAGCTTCACATGTAGGGAGGTGAATGCATACCTTACCTAGCTTCACATGTAGGGAGGTGAATGCATACCTTACCTAGCTTCACATGTAGGGGGGTGAATGAATACCTTACCTAGCTTCACGTGTAGGGAGGTGAATGCATACCTTACCTAGCTTCACATGTAGGGGGGTGAATGAATACCTTACCTAGCTTCACATGTAGGGAGGTGAATGCATACCTTACCTAGCCTAGCTTCACATGTAGGGAGGTGAATGGATACCTTACCTAGCCTAACTTCAGAGTCATATGTAGGGAGATGAATGCATACCTTACCTAGCTTCACATGTAGGGAGGTGAATGAATACCTTACCTAGCCTAGCTTTAGAGTCACATGTAGGGAGGTGAATGCATACCTTACCTAGCTTCACATGTAGGGAGGTGAATGCATACCTTACCTAACTTCACATGTAGGGAGGTGAATGCATACCTTACCTAGCTTCACATGTAGGGAGGTGAATGCATACCTTACCTAGCTTCACATGTAGGGAGGTGAATGCATACCTTACCTAGCTTCACATGTAGGGAGGTGAATGAATACCTTACCTAGCCTAGCTTCAGAGTCACATGTAGGGAGATGAATGCATACCGTAACTAGCTTCACATGTAGGGAGGTGAATGCATACCTTACCTAGCTTCACATGTAGGGAGGTGAATGCATACCTTACCTAGCTTCACATGTAGGGAGGTGAATGCATACCTTACCCAGCTTCACATGTAGGGAGGTGAATGCATACCTTACCTAGCTTCACATGTAGGGAGGTGAATGCATACCTTACCTAGCCTAGCTTCACATGTAGGGAGGTGAATGGATGCCTTACCTATCCTAGCTTCAGAGTCACATGTAGGGAGGTGAATGCATACCTTACCTAGCTTCACATGTAGGGAGGTGAATGCATACCTTACCTAGCTTCACATGTAGGGAGGTGAATGCATACCTAGCCTAGCTTCACATGTAGGGAGGTGAATGCATACCTTACCTAGCTTCACATGTAGGGAGGTGAATGCATACCTTACCTAGCCTAGTTTCACATGTAGGGAGGTGAATGCATACCTTACCTAGCTTCACATGTAGGGAGATGCTCTTTATCAAAAAACAATAGAACCATAGACTTTCTTCTTCCTTTTTCCTCCGTTCACCAATCGTCTCAGGCAACGGGCACCAACACCTTAGATTATTTTCTTGAGGTATTCAATTCTCAACTGCCATAGACACCTCGGAGATGACTTGAGGTATTCATTCTCAACTGCCATAGACACCCCGGAGATGACTTGAGGTATTCATTCTCAACTGCCATAGACACCCCGGAGATGACTTGAGGTATTCATTCTCAACTGCCATAGACACCTCGGAGATGACTTGAGGTATTCATTCTCAACTGCCATAGACACCCCGGAGATGACTTGAGGTATTCATTCTCAACTGCCATAGACACCCCGGAGATGACTTGAGGTATTCATTCTCAACTGCCATAGACACCACGGAGATGACTTGGGGTATTCATTCTCAACTGCCATAGACACCCTGGAGATGACTTGGGGTATTCATTCTCAACTGCCATAGACACCTCGGAGATGACTTGAGGTATTCATTCTCAACTGCCATAGACACCCCGGAGATGACTTGAGTTATTCATTCTCAACTGCCATAGACACCCCGGAGATGACTTGAGGTATTCATTCTCAACTGCCATAGACACCCTGGAGATGACTTGAGGTATTCATTCTCAACTGCCATAGACACCACGGAGATGATTCCTTTAACAGGGAACCTACTCTGAAGTTCAAAGCACGTTACTTTGGAATTTGCGATGGTTGCGAGTCCTCGTGGAATTTTATTATTCTTCAGAAATACAATGAATCAGAACCAGCTCACTTCTTGTCAGCCTGGCCGCATAGATTAGAAGTAACATAGTGAACGTAAATCCGGGGACACTCAAATGAGTATGATATGTTACGTTTCGGTATGATTAGATAAGACAGGATACTTAAGGCAAAAATGTACGCAAAACATCTAGGAACTCAAAGGCTGCGTGTTCGATTTTCATCACAGACAACTTCAGCATTTTAGCAACTTTGCATGTTAGCTAACCATTACCTAACCTTAAAGGGTTTAGGTTAAAAGGTTAAGAACTTGGAATTCGTAGTGTATCATACATTGTGCAAATGAACATTTTTAACATATTGTACTGATTTCCATTCGAAACATATCGTACGGATTGTGACATATCGTAAGAAATGGATAACGGACATCCACAAATTAATATGCACCATATCATACTAATTTGACTGTTTCCATTTACTATGTTACGTCTACCCATGAGTCCAAGTTGCATCTGGTCACTCTCACTCCACTTTTCATGTACAACAGGGATGGGCAACTGGTGGCCCATCAATTTCCAAAACAAATGTTTTTATTTAAGATTTTTTTTGGGGGGGGACTCAGTCGGGGTATCAACTTACTGTTGGGAGTTAGAATAGTAGAATACACAAGGTGACATTTCAATATGTTATAGATATTTTATAAACTGCAGTTTTTCTCTCGTTATGTCAGTCCCTCAATTAGCCCATGTCAGCTAACATTTTTTAGATCAGTAAATTAGTCTAACCAGCTATATAAACTTCTTGTAATCGTGGGTCAATTACCGACCGCTGGGCCCCCCATTGATTTTGTTAATCACTCAAATATTATATTAAAAACAGCAACCATTTCTCTTCACCCTGTGGTAAAACGTGTAGAAGGAAATTTGCTGTAAAACGGCAAGTGGTTTTCTCTGTCCCATAGCAAAAGGAGTAGAATTCCATGTAATTAGATATCAAATTGTAAAATCTGCTCTCTGTCCCATGTCAAAATGTGTAGAATTGCAGCCAACTTACGTTAAAACTGCAACATTCTCTGTCGGGGGGGGTGTATGGATTAGGGTATGCAGACCCTTGAGCCACTGTGAACCCTTTATGATTTTCAGATTGTTTGTGGCCCCCACCCCCATCCAAGTGGCCCCCACCCCCCCATCCAAGTGGCCCCCACCCCCCCATCCAAGTGGCCACCACCCCCCATCCAAGTGGCCCCCACCCCCCATCCAAGTGGCCCCCACACCCCATCCAAGTGGCCCCCACCCCCCATCCAAGTGACACCCACCCCCATCCAAGAGAACCCCACCCCCATCCATGTGGCCCCCACCCCCATCCATGTGGCCCCCACCCCCCATCCAAGTTGCCCAGAACATTGTATCTCACAATCTTTTGATATAAATCTTTTGTACTTCCAAAGATTGTGGATAAATAAGATTCAGGCCGTTTACCATTATAAAAATATTCAAGGTTCCTGTCAGTGTAAGTGGGCGATCCCTCTCTCGCGTGAGTTCATGGCTATTGGCTGGCTCTGGTCGACTTATTGTCCCCTCCCCGTTTGCCTGCCCAGAAGAAATTAGGCAGTGAAATGTCTCGCTCTGGGGCACCCCATATTTTTTTAAATTAAGGAACGTAATCTAGGAGATTCGATTACTGGCCACACTGTATCAGTCTCTCTCCTACTGACCACACTGTATCAGTCTCTCTCCTACTGACCACACTGTATCAGTCTCTCTCCTACTGACCACACTATCAGTCTCTCTCCTACTGACCACACTGTATCAGTCTCTCTCCTACTGACCACACTGCATCAGTCTCTCTCCTACTGACCACACTGTATCAGTCTTTCTCCTACTGACCACACTGTATCAGTCTCTCTCCTATACCTCTCCTACTGACCACACTGCATCAGTCTTTCTCCTACTGACCACACTGCATCAGTCTCTCTCCTACCGACCACACTGTATCAGTCTCTCTCCTACTGACCACACTGTATCAGTCTCTCTCCTACTGACCACACTGTATCAGTCTCTCTCCTACTGACCACACTGTATCAGTCTCTCTCCTATACCTCTCCTACTGACCACACTGTATCAGTCTCTCTCTCCTATACCTCTCCTACTGACCACACTGTATCAGTCTCTCTCCTACTGACCACACTGTATCAGTCTCTCTCCTACTGACCACACTGTATCAGTCTCTCTCCTACTGACCACACTGCATCAGTCTCTCTCCTACTGACCACACTATCAGTCTCTCTCCTACTGACCACACTGTATCAGTCTCTCTCCTACTGACCACACTGTATCAGTCTCTCTCCTACTGACCACACTGTATCAGTCTCTCTCCTATACCTCTCCTACTGACCACACTGTATCAGTCTCTCTCTCCTATACCTCTCCTACTGACCACACTGTATCAGTCTCTCTCCTACTGACCACACTGTATCAGTCTCTCTCCTACTGACCACACTGTATCAGTCTCTCTCCTACTGACCACACTGTATCAGTCCCTCTCCTACTGACCACACTGTATCAGTCTCTCTCCTACTGACCACACTGTATCAGTCTCTCTCCTATACCTCTCCTACTGACCACACTGTATCAGTCTCTCTCTCCTATACCTCTCCTACGGACCACACTGTATCAGTCTCTCTCCTACTGACCACACTGTATCAGTCTCTCTCCTACTGACCACACTGTATCAGTCTCTCTCCTATACCTCTCCTACTGACCACACTGTATCAGTCTCTCTCTCCTATACCTCTCCTACTGACCACACTGTATCAGTCTCTCTCTCCTATACCTCTCCTACTGACCACACTGTATCAGTCTCTCTCCTACTGACCACACTGTATCAGTCTCTCTCCTACTGACCACACTGCATCAGTCTCTCTCCTACTGACCACACTGTATCAGTCTCTCTCCTACTGACCACACTGTATCAGTCCCTCTCCTACTGACCACACTGTATCAGTCTCTCTCCTACTGACCACACTGTATCAGTCTCTCTCCTACTGACCACACTGCATCAGTCTCTCTCCTACTGACCACACTGTATCAGTCTCTCTCCTATACCTCTCCTACTGGCCACACTGTATCAGTTTCTCTCCTACTGACCACACTGCATCAGTCTCTCTCCTACTGACCACACTGCATCAGTCTCTCTCCTATACCTCTCGTACTGGCAACACTGTATCAGTCTCTCTCCTACTGACCACACTGCATCAGTCTCTTTCCTACTGACCACACTGCATCAGTCTCTTTCCTACTGACCACACTGCATCAGTCTCTCTCCTACTGACTACACTGTATCAGTCTCTCTCCTACTGGCCACACTGTATCAGTCTCACTCCTACTGACCACACTGTATCAGTCTCTCTCCTACTGACCACACTGTATCAGTCTCTCTCCTACTGACCACACTGTATCAGTCTCTCTCCTACTGACCACACTGTATCAGTCTCTCTCCTACTGACCACACTGTATCAGTCTCACTCCTACTGACCACACTGTATCAGTCTCTCTCCTACTGACCACACTGTATCAGTCTCTCTCCTACTGACCACACTGTATCAGTCTCACTCCTACTGACCACACTGTATCAGTCTCTCTCCTACTGGCCACACTGTATCAGTCTCTCTCTCCTATACCTCTCCTACTGACCACACTGTATCAGTCTCTCTCCTACTGACCACACTGCATCAGTCTCTCTCCTACTGACCACACTGTATCAGTCTCTCTCCTACTGACCACACTGTATCAGCACATGCTCCATTGTCTCTGTTTCCTGTCAGTAACCACATCTTCCTGTTGGATGCTTTCCCATCACATTTAAAAGAGACGAGAGAACGGATGAAGATATCCTCATCGAGGACATGGACACGGTTTACATTGCATCGTGGCTAAATAAAACCTACCATTACTCAGTCGGATGATTTGAGTGAATACACATGAATGATCTGTTTGATCCACTTTGGGTAATAGCCCATGTAATGAGGATACATCTCAGTGAGGAGCGTTCAGTTTGCTGGTGATTTTCACTCGTTTGTTTAGAATGTTTATGATTGAGCAATTTGCCAAAACCAGCAAATGAATGCAATAGTATTATTGAAATATCAATATATAAATCCATGTTTCTACCCACTTGAAACCACTTTAGCTTCCAGAGGATTAATCTATACAGCTAAACATCACCATTCAAGACCAGAAAATGTTCTGAGCTCAAATTCATGACTGTATCCAAACCAGACTCACAATTGGGGCCAAGTGGAGAAAAAACAAACATTATTCTAAAAAGCACATGTTTATTTTTAAACATTCTCAAACCTTCAGATCAAAATGAAACAATAAGGGGCGCTGTCGCTCCGGTGTGCCTTCTGGTTTTTCACAAGAGCTCTTTTCTCCGAGAAACATTTTCTTCAGTCAGGTAGGGCTTTGCCCGAGGGCTCCGGTCGTGACTCAATCTCTATGAGAAAGCAGTGTGTTGCTGTGTGCTCCTGTCCCGTGTGTGTTGCATTGGTGTTTCTTAATGGCTTTCTTTTCAGTGAAACACTTCCCACAGTCAGGGCACTGGTACGGTTTCTCTCCGGTGTGGGTTAGTATGTGCGTTTTCAGCGTGTTCGACTGAGAGAAACTCTTGTCACAGTATGTGCAGTGGTGTGGTTTGTGACCCGAGTGTATTAGGCGGTGCCGTATTAAAGAGGCGACTTGAGAGAACTTCATGTCGCAGACGGAGCATTGGAATGGTTTCTCTCCTGTGTGCACTGTCTGGTGACGTCTCATGTTAGTCTTATCAGCGAAGCACCTGCCACACTGGGAGCATTGGTAAGGTTTCTCGCCTGTGTGCTTTCTCTCGTGGATTACCAATCTATGCTTTGAATTGAATTCCTGGCCGCAAGTAAGACAGAGGTATGAATTGTCCTCTCTTACTTGCTCATTTGTTTTCTGATGCTTGGTTCTCTGATGAATCGACAAGGCCTGAAGCACCCTGAAACTCTTCCCGCAATCGGAGCAAAGGTGCTGTTTCTCCTCGTGGGTCACCACATGTTTCTTCAGCGCTCCAGATTCCACAAAGCCTTTCCCACAGACAGAACAGACGTGCGGCTTCGCTACTTGCTCTCTGTGCTGCGTTTTCTGATGTCTTCTCAAGGCGGAGAGGAAGGTAAATCGCTTGCCGCAGTTGGCACAGAGGTGAGGTTTCTCTCCAGTGTGGATCCGCAGGTGGGTCTCTAACCCTGCCTTAGAAGCCAGCCTCTTCCCACAGTGAGGGCAAGGCTCAGAGACCTGTGTCTTTCCTACCTTTTCTCCTTTATGTCTTCTAACATGTGTTCTAAGGTTCGAAGAGTCATTAAATCGCTTCCCACAGAGAGGACACACAAAGGGTTTTTCACCAGAGTGCATACGAAGGTGCCTTTGATAACTATTTGAATGAGAGAAGCGCTTGTGGCATTGGGAGCAGCAGAACGGTTTTTCACCAGTATGCGTCCTCCGGTGGCTTGTCAGCCTTTCCTTTGTTGGGAAATGGCGCTTACATTCAGGGCATTGGAATTGGTTTCCATCTAGACGATGTGATTTGGAATGATTTGTTAAGCTAAGGAAGGACGTGAAAGTTTTTCCGCAATTGGAGCAGAGGTGAGGTTTCTCTCCGGAATGGATGGATTGATGTTTTTTTAAGTATCCAGAATCCCTGAAGCCTTTCCCACAGACAGAGCACACGTGGGGCTTCGCACTGTCTCCTGCGTGGAGTACCTGATGTCTTCTCAGAGACGAACGAAAACAGAAACTCTTCCCACAGTCGGAGCAGAGGTGGGGTTTCTCTCCAGTGTGGGTTCTTTGATGGGACCTCAAGGCTCCT
Organism: Oncorhynchus masou masou; assembly: GCF_036934945.1. NCBI lineage: Eukaryota > Metazoa > Chordata > Actinopteri > Salmoniformes > Salmonidae > Oncorhynchus > Oncorhynchus masou. The sequence goes on from NC_088216.1 coordinate 14,381,677, forward strand.
GGTTGATTAAAGACTTTCCCACACACTGAACATTCGTGCCGTTTCACTCCGTGCTCTGAATGACAAAGTTTCTGATGTTTGGTGAAGGTGGGACGGAAAGCAAAGCTCTTCCCGCAGTCGGGGCAGATGTGAGGTTTCTCTCCAGTGTGGGTCTTCAGGTGAATCGTTAGTCTTGTTTTGGTTGACAACTTCTTACCACAGTGAGCACATGGATGAAGTACTTGTTTCTTCACGGTCCCATCATGTTCTGAGGAACGAACATTGTTTTCGGAAGGTTCCTCTTCAAAATGTTCTCCTGAGTGAGTTCCAAAGATGTGTTTCTTTAAGTTTCTTGGATCATTGAAATTCTTCCCACGAGGACAAACGTACGGTTTCTCTCCAGTGTGAGTTAGCAGATGTCTCCTAAGACTGGAATGTGTACTGAATGTCTTTCCGCATTCAGAGCATGTGGTTTCAGAAACATGACGTTTCTCTCCAGTATGAGTTTTCAGATGCCTGGTAAGGCTGGAAAATGTACTGAATACTTTTCCACATTCAGCGCATATATTTTTCTGTTTCTCTCCAGTGTGAGTTAGCAGATGTCGCTCCAGAATATCTTTTGTGGCAAAACTCTTCCCACACTGAGGACAGGAGTTGATTTTCTTGCATGTTTTCTGCCCTGGTGTTTTCCTGCAGTCCATCAGCTGCACAGACACCCTCTTCAGACCCCAAATTAAGGGGGTACCGGGAGAGGCACGACACAGGGTCTTCAGGAGAGTGGAGGGGGGCGGGAGAGGCGTGTCCTGTAAATCACAAAAATAGAGACGGAATTAATCAGGGTGGGAAATGCTCCTCTACCTGTCAGTTAATTTGGAAGTCTTTAAATTCCCCTCATCCCCGATTACGCCAAGAGGAGGAACCGCAGATATTCTCCTCCGATGTCTTTCATAGAAGGAAGTTGAGGAATCAATGAAGGACTGTTGAGAAACACTTTGACTG
>NC_088216.1:14383154-14388154 GCF_036934945.1 Oncorhynchus masou masou
CAGATCCCACAGCGACGGCTGAGACGTAACGTTGCCATGGATATAGAACGCTACTAAATAGATCCCACAGCGACGGCTGAGACGTAACGTTGCCATGGATATAGAACGCTACTAAATAGATCCCACAGCGACGGCTGAGACGTAACGTTGCCATGGATATAGAACGCTACTAAATAGATGAAAAAAGGAAAACACTGGACTACTACGAAACGTTCTTTAATTGTTCCTGTTCATAAGGAAATATTTGTTTCAACATTTTTCATACAAAAAAACAGCGTATTCTTTAACGTTGACACGTTTTGCATTGATACAATATTTGACAGTTGCAGGGGAGGACGTTCCAACGAGGGGAACGTAAAGACAGCAAAATAAAGACATTTAAACACCACAACAACAAAAAAAAGGCGTCCATACAAAAGTAATAATGCCACTAGACTGTCTGTTGTAGGAAAAAGAACCACGCCAAAAAAAAACACACCTCTTGTTGTTTCACAAAAATGGCGCCCTAGTCCCTTTCTAGTACACTGCACTATACAGGGCACTATACCCTTTCTAGTACACTGCACTATACAGGGCACTATTCCTTTCTAGTACACTGCACTACACAGGGCCCTATACCCTTTCTAGTACACTGCACTATACAGGGAGCCATTTAGGACACAAGATTAGAGAAGGTTCTAGCAGGATCTATAAAATTAGAGGGGAGGGGCTTTAACTTTATACATATTTTTTAAAAAGGAAGTTATTTAAACTACATTTAAAATCCTACTACAGCACCAGGACAGTGTTACACTAGAATCAGTCAAGTGGCATTGGGGGGTTAAGAGACACTTAATGATGGTTCACGATGAACGGGGACACGGAGGCAACATTTTTACGGTTAAAACTAAACCGGTTTGGCACCGGTAACAGACACCGTGAGGGGAAAGATTTCAGACTCGGTGACAGTAACTAGGAGGTCGTGGAACAACGAGCCTGGCCTGGTGTTCAGGATGATACAACGTAGAAAAGACACGATTCCCTCTTCTATAGAACAAAGAAGCGCATCAAATCTAGATAGTGTATTTCTAGATGAATATTCTATAACTTTGATCCTCATGGAACACAGACCCTGGCTGTGAACCAAATGGGCCCACATCCCCCTATATAGAGCACTAGTTTTGACCAGAGCGCTATAGACCCTGGTTAAGAGTAGTGGAACAGAGATCAGGGTGTGAACCAAATGGCCCCCCCATCCCCCTATATAGAGCACTAGTTTTGACCAGAGCGCTATAGACCCTGGTTAAGAGTAGTGGAACAGAGATCAGGGTGTGAACCAAATGGCCCCCATCCCCCTATATAGAGCACTAGTTTTGACCAGAGCGCTATAGACCCTGGTTAAGAGTAGTGGAACAGAGATCAGGGTGTGAACCAAATGGCCCCCATCCCCCTATATAGAGCACTAGTTTTGACCAGAGCGCTATAGACCCTGGTTAAGAGTAGTGGAACAGAGATCAGGCAGTGAACCAAATGGCCCCCCATCCCCCTATATAGAGCACTAGTTTTGACCAGAGCGCTATATAGACCCTGGTTAAGAGTAGTGGAACAGAGATCAGGCTGTGAACCAAATGGCCCCCATCCCCCTATATAGAGCACTAGTTTTGACCAGAGCGCTATATAGACCCTGGTTAAGAGTAGTGGAACAGAGATCAGGGTGTGAACCAAATGGCCCCCATCCCCCTATATAGAGCACTAGTTTTGACCAGAGCGCTATAGACCCTGGTTAAGAGTAGTGGAACAGAGATCAGGGTGTGAACCAAATGGCCCCCATCCCCCTATATAGAGCACTAGTTTTGACCAGAGCGCTATAGACCCTGGTTAAGAGTAGTGGAACAGAGATCAGGCAGTGAACCAAATGGCCCCCCATCCCCCTATATAGAGCACTAGTTTTGACCAGAGCGCTATATAGACCCTGGTTAAGAGTAGTGGAACAGAGATCAGGGTGTGAACCAAATGGCCCCCATCCCCCTATATAGAGCACTAGTTTTGACCAGAGCGCTATAGACCCTGGTTAAGAGTAGTGGAACAGAGATCAGGGTGTGAACCAAATGGCCCCCATCCCCCTATATAGAGCACTAGTTTTGACCAGAGCGCTATAGACCCTGGTTAAGAGTAGTGGAACAGAGATGAGGCTGTGAACCAAATGGCCCCCCATCCCCCTATATAGAGCACTAGTTTTGACCAGAGCGCTATAGACCCTGGTTAAGAGTAGTGGAACAGAGATCAGGCTTCCGTTTCAGAGCCTGGTGGGTTAGGTGAGTAGAGCCTGGGTGTGAGTTCTCTCTCCGTACTGAACCTCTGTCAGTAGCACCACAACATGCAGAGTGGTAACGACACAGGGGATTTATCAATCAATCACTACCTAATCCATCACGATACAGGGGATTTATCAATCACTACCTAATCCATCACGATACAGGGGATTTATCAATCAATCAGAAATGAAAAACAGCGCGAGCAACAAAAGAAAAAGGCAGTGATAAACAAAAAGAGATTGAATTAGGGTGCCATTTGGGACACAACAACCCATAGTGCACTACTTTGAACCAGAGCCCTATTGACCGTAGTTAAAAGTAGTGTACTATATACGGATTAGGGTGCCATTTAGGACCGTTTTTTCTTTCCTAAATAATATCCTGCTATACCACATGCTGAGGACTCCTATCATGATTTATGGCTTTGTTTCTCTCAGCCAGTCAGATAATTGCAGCTGGTTGAAACTTAGGCCTCTTTGCCCAAACCCGGTCCTAGGGGGTAGGAGTCAAGTGGCCAGGGGTAGGAAGTAGGAACCCAGGTGGTAAGGAGCCAGGAGCTCGGGTTCCATCGCTACCAGACCTGAGGAACGTCGAACAGAGAAGACGTCGTCTCTGCACCTAGAGGGAGGGAAAGACGAGAGACAGGTCCCAGTCAGTCAACCTGAGGTACACCACTGGTGTGTCGTTGTGGACCACTGTTCCAATATAGAGAAGCAGAGAGCAAACACACAGCCAAGCTTAGCTGTTAGGCTCCAACTTATCAGGGTCTGGCACCAGAGGATGTTCCCTCCACAGATAAAATAGACTATTTAGTGATTTTTAAATGCTTCAGACGGTCGACTTCCTCCAGATTAATCAAGACCCAAGTTCTTATTACTGGAGCCGGAAACAAGAGAGAATCTGGCCACACATTTTAAATTCACCAGCAATAAAGGAACCTTGATATAAGAGACTCATCCTTTTATTTTCCAGCAGGCTTGACTCCTGTAATGCTCTCCTGTCTGGTCGACCCAAGAAAGACATTGATCAACTGCAAAACCATATACAGAACGCTGCAGCGTGGGTACTGAGGAGAACGCACTCTACACCGGTTTAAAACGCTGCAGCGTGGGGACTGAGGAGAACGCACTCTACACCGGTTTAAAACGCTGCAGCGTGGGGACTGACGAGAACACAATTTACACCGGTTTAAAAAAGGTCTCTGCACTGGCTGCAAGATTAACAATTAAATACTTTCAAATTCTATTGATTTTTTAAAAAATCAATCCATAATCTGTGCACCTCAATACATGTCAGACATGCTTTTACGTGATGTACCCACAGCAGGTCCCTCAGGTCCTCTGGCCTTTTAACTCTCCCAAAGCCTCAGACCAAGAGGCATGGAGAGGTAGCCTGTAGTACCTATACCCCAGCCTCTGGAATGACCTGCTAGAGAACCTGAGGGGAACCAAGAGGCATGGAGAGGTAGCCTGTAGTACCTATACCCCAGCCTCTGGAATGACCTGCTAGAGAACCTGAGGGGAACCAAGAGGCATGGAGAGGAAGCCTGTAGTACCTATACCCCAGCCTCTGGAATGACCTGCTAGAGAACCTGAGGGGAACCAAGAGGCATGGAGAGGTAGCCTGTAGTACCTATACCCCAGCCTCTGGAATGACCCACTAGAGAACCTGAGGGGAACCAAGAGGCATGGAGAGGTAGCCTGTAGTACCTATACCCCAGCCTCTGGAATGACCTGCTTGAGAACTTGAGGGGGACGAAACTGGATATTTAAAAAAAAAAAACACATTTGTAGCTTCGCATTTCCTTAAGGTGCATTTTAGTCTTTCGGTTGTTCGAACACAAGCGTCGGCTCTCACTCGTCTCACCATCAGTCTTCCTCTTCCTGTTGTTCTTTCGGCTCTTCTTGCTCTGATTGGTTGAAGGCTGCTGTTGCCATTCGCCCGCCGCCGGATCACTAGCGTCGTCTCCCGCCTCCGACCCCGCCTCTTCCTGGATCGGACTCATGCTCGACGAATCAGACTCGGACCTACAGGGAACAGCAACCAAATCACAGGCGTAACTTCCTTCAACGAACACCCAGGTAGTTTTTCCCAAGATTCAGGCAGCACTGAAAGTACTGGAGTTACATGTTCAACTGTACACATCTTTACTTACTGAGTTTTCAGCCAGCCTTCTGACGTCCTACTGTCCACGACTCCTGCATACGTCCGTACACACACACCTAGAGACAACACAGACCACAGATCAGACCTACACACCCCTAGAGACAACACAGACCCCAGATCAGACCTACACACCCCTAGAGACAACAGATCAGACCCCCACACCCCTAGAGACAACACAGACCCCAAATCAGACCCCCACACCCCTAGAGACAACACAGACCCCAGATCAGACCTACACACCCCTAGAGAACAGACCAGATCTACACACCCCTAGAGACAACACAGATCAGATCTACACACCCCTAGAGACAACACAGACCCCAAATCAGACCTACACACCCCCCTAGAGACAACACAGACCACATCAGATCAGACGTTTCTTGATCAGTGTTTGCATTTAAACATTTTCTTCCTGATTTGTACTCTGGTGGTGGATATATACACTTAGTTCCTGTCTGTCTTCTAGCAGGGGAGTGTGTGTGTCCTTACTGTCTGTCTTCTAGCAGGGGAGTGTGTGTGTCCTTACTGTCTGTCTTCTAG
>NC_088216.1:14393154-14405446 GCF_036934945.1 Oncorhynchus masou masou
CGGTCTCTGGGTCAAACGTAGCGCACTATATAGGGAGCAGGGCCGGTCTCTGGGTCAAACGTAGCGCACTATATAGGGAACAGGGCCGGTCTCTGGGTCAAACGTAGCGCACTATATAGGGAGCAGGGCCGGTCTCTGGGTCAAACGTAGCGCACTATATAGGGAACAGGGCCGGTCTCTGGGTCTAACGTAGTGCAGGGAAGAGGCTTATGGACAGGCCGGTACTGGTCTCTGGGTCAAACGTAGTGCAGGGAAGAGGCTTATGGACAGGCCGGTACTGGTGTCTGGGTCTAACGTAGTGCAGGGAAGAGGCTTATGGACAGGCCAGTACTGGTCTCTGGGTCTAACGTAGTGCAGGGAAGAGGCCGGTACTGGTCTCTGGGTCTAACGTAGCGCAGGGAAGAGGCCGGGGCCGGTCTCTGGGTCTAACGTAGTGCAGGGAAGAGGCGTATGGACAGGCCGGTACTGGTCTCTGGGTCTAACGTAGTGCAGGGAAGAGGCGTATGGACAGGCCGGTACTGGTCTCTGGGTCTAACGTAGTGCAGGGAAGAGGCTTATGGACAGGCCGGTACTGGTCTCTGGGTCTAACGTAGTGCAGGGAAGAGGCTTATGGACAGGCCGGTACCGGTCTCTGGGTCAAACGTAGTGCAGGGAAGAGGCGTATGGACAGGCCGGTACTGGTCTCTGGGTCTAACGTAGTGCAGGGAAGAGGCTTATGGATAGGCCAGTACTCACCGATCTGAACCTGGTCGGTCTGACTCAGAGATACAAACGCTGACGTGTCATCAATCCACGACACCTGGATGTTACCTAGGAGACGTGCAGGAAGACATGGGAATTAAAAAGGTTTCCTGGTGACCCGACCCGGCCCGTAGTGACCCGGCCCGTAGTGGCATAGATCATCATATTAGGTGGTGGGGGTCTTACCAAAGGCACTGAACAGCTGGTAGAGGTCACTGGTCTTCCACTCCTTAGGGAAGGTGACGTACAGAACATGATCCCTCTTGGGCTGGACTGCAGAGGAGAAGGGAAGGGGGGGAAAGAGGGGAACAGATAGAGGGGGAACAGATAAAGAGGGGGAAAGAGGGGGAACAGATAAAGAGGGGAACAGATAAAGAGGGGAACAGATAAAGAGGGGGAAAGAGGGGAACAGATAAAGAGGGGAACAGATAAAGAGGGGGAAAGAGGGGAACAGATAAAGAGGGGAACAGATAAAGAGGGGAACAGATAAAGAGGGGGAAAGAGGGGAACAGATAAAGAGGGGGAAAGAGGGGAACAGATAAAGAGGGGAACAGATAAAGAGGGGAAAGAGGGGAACAAGGAACATTCTCAGTCACCACTGACCAATGGTTTATGTACATCATCACCACGGCCCGTTTCTATATGCCATCTTTAATAAATCCTCTCCATTTTCCTTCGGCTGCCGACTATGCAGACGAGGTAATGTCTAATACTGCTGTGTTGTACAGTATCACATTGAACTACTAATACTGTTGTACAGTATAGAGCATCACATTGAACTACTCACGGTCTGGTCCGCTGATGTTGAGGTAGTGTCTAATACTACAGTGTTGTACAGTATAGAGCATCAGGACTACTCACGGTCTGGTCCGCTGAGGTTGAGGTAGTGTCTAATACTCACGGTCTGGTCCGCTGAGGTTGAGGTAGTGTCTAATACTGCTGTGTTGTACAGTATATAGCATCATTGAACTACTCACGGTCTGGTCCGCTGATGTTGAGGTAGTGTCTAATACTGCTGTGTTGTACAGTATATAGTATCATTGAACTACTCACGGTCTGGTCCGCTGAGGTTGAGGTAGTGTCTAATACTGCTGTGTTGTACAGTATAGAGCATCAGAACTACTCACGGTCTGGTCCGCTGATGTTGAGGTAGTGTCTAATACTGCTGTGTTGTACAGTATAGAGCATCAGAACTACTCACGGTCTGGTCCGCTGAGGTTGAGGTAGTGTCTACTACTGCTGTGTTGTACAGTATATAGTATCACATTGAACTACTCACGGTCTGGTCCGCTGAGGTTGAGGTAGTGTCTAATACTGCTGTGTTGTACAGTATAGAGCATCAGAACTACTCACGGTCTGGTCCGCTGATGTTGAGGTAGTGTCTAATACTGCTGTGTTGTACAGTATAGAGCATCACATTGAACTACTCACGGTCTGGTCCGCTGAGGTTGAGGTAGGGTCTAATACTCACGGTCTGGTCCGCTGATGTTGAGGTAGGGTCTAATACTCACGGTCTGGTCCGCTGATGTTGAGGTAGTGTCTAATACTGCTGTGTTGTACAGTATATAGTATCACATAGAACTACTAATACTACTGTGTTGTACAGTATATAGCATCACATTGAACTACTCACGGTCTGGTCCGCTGATGTTGAGGTAGTGTCTACTACTGCTGTGTTGTACAGTATAGAGCATCAGGACTACTCACGGTCTGGTCCGCTGATGTTGAGGTAGTGTCTACTACTACTGTGTTGTACAGTATATAGCATCACATTGAACTACTCACGGTCTGGTCCGCTGAGGTTGAGGTAGTGTCTAATACTGCTGTGTTGTACAGTATATAGCATCAGGACTACTCACGGTCTGGTCCGCTGATGTTGAGGTAGTGTCTAATACTGCTGTGTTGTACAGTATAGAGCATCAGGACTACTCACGGTCTGGTCCGCTGAGGTTGAGGTAGTGTCTACTACTACTGTGTTGTACAGTATATAGTATCACAGAACTACTAATACTACTGTGTTGTACAGTATATAGTATCACAGAACTACTAATACTACTGTGTTGTACAGTATATAGTATCACAGAACTACTACTACTACTGTGTTGTACAGTATATAGTATCACATTGAACTACTACTACTACTACTGTGTTGTACAGTATATAGTATCACATTGTACTACTAATACTACTGTGTTGTACAGTATATAGTATCACATAGTACTAATACTACTGTGTTGTACAGTATATAGTATCACATAGTACTAATACTACTGTGTTGTACAGTATATAGTATCACATAGAACTACTAATACTACTGTGTTGTACAGTATATAGTATCACATTGAACTACTCACGGTCTGGTCCGCTGATGTTGAGGTAGTGTCTAATACTGCTGTGTTGTACAGTATAGAGCATCAGGACTACTCACGGTCTGGTCCGCTGAGGTAGTGTCTAATACTGCTGTGTTGTACAGTATATAGCATCACATTGAACTACTAATACTACTGTGTTGTACAGTGTATAGTATCACATTGTACTAATACTACTGTGTTGTACAGTATATAGTATCACATAGAACTACTAATACTACTGTGTTGTACAGTATATAGTATCACATTGTACTACTAATACTACTGTGTTGTACAGTATATAGTATCACATAGTACTAATACTACTGTGTTGTACAGTATATAGCATCAGAACTACTCACGGTCTGGTCCGCTGATGTTGAGGTAGTGTCTAATACTGCTGTGTTGTACAGTATAGAGCATCAGGACTACTCACGGTCTGGTCCGCTGATGTTGAGGTAGGGAATATCTATGATCCTCATCAGGAAAAGTCTGGCGAAAACACGAGACGTCAACGTAGCATTATAACGCTTCATACAGCTGACAGATGTGTTATAACTACACTAAGACATGCTGAGGTAGGGGATACACACACACACACACACGAGTCCCCGTAGGAGAGGTAAAGAAACTGAAGGGGAGAGAACCGAGAACTTACTTGTTGACGAAGGGTTGGATGAGTTTCGATTGGGATGGGATGTGGGCTCTGGGGGGAGTCAGGAAAGTACCTGAGAAGGAACGAGGAAGTATTAAAAGATTGAGAAACAGCCACGATGACCATACGCATATCCCAGCAGCTACTGCTCTAGTCTCCACGGCATCATAGAGATTCAAAGCTGTCCTTAGGGAACTGTTCCCGCAGTCTGTTTCCACTAAACGGTAAGCGCTAGTGTTACCATGGAGATGGCCTTTTCTCCATTGGGTTTGCTCAACTCCCGCCTCCATTTGGGGAAAAAAAGGTCAGAGGTAAAAATCGAGGAGAGGCAGCGATGAGGGAACATGGATGGGAGTCCTCCAGCAGCACCACATGAGGGCGAATGACGTTTACAAGGGGTGGATCACAACAGAAAAATGTATAATGTGAAGAAAACAAAATTAGGTTGCGCAAGACTTATCGATTAAAATCAATAAGTAGCATGTTGTTTTTAAGTGAGTACATGCTTGTCTCCGCCGGCAAAACCTGACTCAAAAACATGTGCTGGCAGATCAACTCCTCCATGAAGGAAAGGGTAGGATACACCTCACTGTCCTCAATGAAAAGGTGGCTTGAGGAGGGGAGGACTTCCGTTCCCTACAAACCAATTGACATCTTCAACCAAAGGAGGAGAGAAAGAAGGAGCAGACTTTCGGCCAGCGCTGTAGGGGCGTAGGGCCACAGGGCGTAGGGTCACAGGCGTAGGGTGTAGGGCCAAAGGCGTAGGGTGTAGGGCCACAGGCGTAGAGCGTAGGGCCACGGGCCAGCGCTGTAGAGCAACAGGCGTAGGGCGTAGGGCCACGGGCCAGCGCTGTAGGGCAACAGGCGTAGGGCCACGGGCCAGCGGCGTAGGGCCACGGGCCAGCGGCGTAGGGCCACGGGCCAGCGGCGTAGGGCCACGGGCCAGCGGCGTAGGGCCACGGGCCAGCGGCGTAGGGCCACGGGCGTAGGGCCACAGTAGGAATAGTAGTAGTAGAGAGCAGAGACAATATCAGTACAGTGTAAAGGCAGTACACATAGCAGTACAGTGTAAAGGCAGTAGCCATAGCAGTACAGTGTAAAGGCAGTACCCATAGCAGCACAGTGTAAAAGGCAGTACAGTGTAAAGGCAGTACCCATAGCAGTACAGTGTAAAGGCAGTACCGAGGTAGTTGGCCATGGAGATGAAGCAGAGACCAGTGATGAAGGCATCGTAGCCCGCCTCGTGGAGCTGTTCCTGGGCTGTATCGTAGCTGGGGAACCCCTCCGCCGTCACTGGGCCACGGAGGAAAGAAGGGATAAAGCAGACACTACATTAGCCCTGGATGGAGACCTGTCCTATTCTACTGTAATCAGACATTAGCCCTGGATGGAGACCTGTCCTATTCTACTGTAATCAGACACTACATTAGCCCTGGATGGAGACCTGTCCTATTCTACTGTAATCAGACACTACATTAGCCCTGGATGGAGACCTGTCCTATTCTACTGTAAGCAGACACTACATTAGCCCTGGATGGAGACCTGTCCTATTCTACTGTAAGCAGACACTACATTAGCCATGGATGGAGACCTGTCCTATTCTACTGTAATCAGACACTACATTAGCCCTGGATGGAGACCTGTCCTATTCTACTGTAATCAGACACTACATTAGCCCTGGATGAGACCTGTCCTATTCTACTGTAATCAGACACTACATTAGCCCTGGATGGAGACCTGTCCTATTCTACTGTAATCAGACACTACATTAGCCCTGGATGAGACCTGTCCTATTCTACTGTAATCAGACACTACATTAGCCCTGGATGGAGACCTGTCCTATTCTACTGTAATCAGACACTACATTAGCCCTGGATGGAGACCTGTCCTATTCTACTGTAATCAGACACTACATTAGCCCTGGATGGAGACCTGTCCTATTCTACTGTAATCAGACATTAGCCCTGGATGAGACCTGTCCTATTCTACTGTAAGCAGACACTACATTAGCCCTGGATGGAGACCTGTCCTATTCTACTGTAAGCAGACACTACATTAGCCCTGGATGGAGACCTGTCCTATTCTACTGTAATCAGACACTACATTAGCCCTGGATGGAGACCTGTCCTATTCTACTGTAATCAGACACTACATTAGCCCTGGATGGAGACCTGTCCTATTCTACTGTAATCAGACACTACATTAGCCCTGGATGGAGACCTGTCCTATTCTACTGTAATCAGACATTAGCCCTGGATGAGACCTGTCCTATTCTACTGTAAGCAGACACTACATTAGCCCTGGATGGAGACCTGTCCTATTCTACTGTAATCAGACACTACATTAGCCCTGGATGAGACCTGTCCTATTCTACTGTAATCAGACACTACATTAGCCCTGGATGAGACCTGTCCTATTCTACTGTAATCAGACACTACATTAGCCCTGGATGGAGACCTGTCCTATTCTACTGTAATCAGACACTACATTAGCCCTGGATGGAGACCTGTCCTATTCTACTGTAATCAGACATTAGCCCTGGATGAGACCTGTCCTATTCTACTGTAAGCAGACACTACATTAGCCCTGGACGGAGACCTGTCCTATTCTACTGTAATCAGACACTACATTAGCCCTGGATGGAGACCTGTCCTATTCTACTGTAATCAGACACTACATTAGCCATGGATGGAGACCTGTCCTATTCTACTGTAATCAGACACTACATTAGCCCTGGATGGAGACCTGTCCTATTCTACTGTAATCAGACACTACATTAGCCATGGATGGAGACCTGTCCTATTCTACTGTAATCAGACACTACATTAGCCATGGATGAGACCTGTCCTATTCTACTGTAATCAGACACTACATTAGCCATGGATGGAGACCTGTCCTATTCTACTGTAATCAGACACTACATTAGCCCTGGATGAGACCTGTCCTATTCCACTGTAATCAGACACTACATTAGCCATGGATGAGACCTGTCCTATTCTACTGTAATCAGACACTACATTAGCCATGGATGAGACCTGTCCTATTCTACTGTAATCAGACACTACATTAGCCCTGGATGGAGACCTGTCCTATTCTACTGTAATCACACTACATTAGCCCTGGATGAGACCTGTCCTATTCTACTGTAATCAGACACTACATTAGCCCTGGATGGAGACCTGTCCTATTCTACTGTAATCAGACACTACATTAGCCCTGGATGGAGACCTGTCCTATTCTACTGTAAGACACTACATTAGCCATGGATGAGACCTGTCCTATTCTACTGTAATCAGACACTACATTAGCCCTGGACGAGACCTGTCCTATTCTACTGTAATCAGACACTACATTAGCCCTGGATGGAGACCTGTCCTATTCTACTGATCAGACACTACATTAGCCCTGGATGAGACCTGTCCTATTCCACTGTAATCAGACACTACATTAGCCCTGGATGGAGACCTGTCCTATTCTACTGTAAGCAGACACTACATTAGCCATGGATGAGACCTGTCCTATTCTACTGTAATCAGACACTACATTAGCCCTGGATGGAGACCTGTCCTATTCTACTGTAATCAGACACTACATTAGCCCTGGATGGAGACCTGTCCTATTCTACTGTAATCAGACACTACATTAGCCATGGACGAGACCTGTCCTATTCTACTGTAATCAGACACTACATTAGCCCTGGATGGAGACCTGTCCTATTCTACTGTAAGACACTACATTAGCCCTGGATGGAGACCTGTCCTATTCTACTGTAATCAGACACTACATTAGCCATGGATGGAGACCTGTCCTATTCTACTGTAATCAGACACTACATTAGCCATGGATGGAGACCTGTCCTATTCTACTGTAATCAGACACTACATTAGCCCTGGATGGAGACCTGTCCTATTCTACTGTAATCAGACATTAGCCCTGGATGGAGACCTGTCCTATTCTACTGTAATCAGACACTACATTAGCCCTGGATGGAGACCTGTCCTATTCTACTGTAATCAGACACTACATTATCCATGGATGAGACCTGTCCTATTCTACTGTAATCAGACACTACATTAGCCATGGATGAGACCTGTCCTATTCTACTGTAATCAGACACTACATTGGCCATGGATGAGACCTGTCCTATTCTACTGACGTGCGTAGTTATATAACGGAAGTACATGACGTAATGACGCCACGAAGAATACAGCACGACAGAACAAAAGCAGAATAACAGTAAGTGCACACTTCCAACAACACAACAAGTTCAAGTCGAGCAGACATTTAAAAGAGTAATTACATTTCAGCGAGACAACGCAAAGGCGAAATCCATTAAAGCTCATGATTTCTTTTCGACTTGCGGTAACGCTTCGTGGTTCGACATCGATACTTGTTTAGCAGTTCAAAAATGTCGGAAACATTAACTTACATGACCGACAGCATGGTCAAGCAACTGTTTGTTACATACAACATTAGTTGTGGACAGACAGATGTTGCTGTCCGGTTTTGAGATTAAACAAAAAGGTGTTTTTGAATTAATTCTGCCACTGTCTGGTCTCGGCCTACACAGCACGGTGGCGAGGCATATGAACTAATAGGTTATATAGCAAACAGAGCAATTATCACATTCTCTGATCCTTTGGATTGGATGGACAACATGTCAGCTCACTTCATGCAAGAGCTCTGATTGGTTGGAGGAGGTCCTCTGGAAGTTGTCATAATTACTGTGTAAGTCTATGGTAGGGGTGAGAACCATAAGCCAAAAGCCATGAAGCAAACCCGTGCACCCATCGGGGTCCCGAGGGTTGAGTTTGGGAAATGCTAACATGGGTTGGTTATATGTTTGATTCTTTTCTGGCTCTGCTTCCCCATTGATTGTGTCCACACACCGCTACTGCTTACGACGCCAAAATAAATAAAATAAAAAATTAAATAATAAAATTTGATTTGATACGACGCCAAAATCGAATTACTATAAAAACATACGATTTTTGTTAGTATACGGTCCCATACAATAATCTATACTCCTAAAAAAAAAAAAAAAAAAAGCCCCCACGGCAGTCGCCCTGGGGTCACTTCCCCGACTTTGAAAACCACTGCATCACAGTATCTACACAGGTCCAATAGATCCAATGGTTCAACCTCGGTTAAAAAACACCAAGTATAATTTCCTCTGTCCGGAGTACACCCGAAGTACTCCCTCTTGCATTTTAAAAACAGTAAGCCTATGGTATTAGGAGTCTTCTCAAGCACCCCATGTGGATAGGTTGAGTACCGCAAGGGGCTCCTAGTACCCCTGGTTGAGAACCACTGCTATAGAATCTTGTCCTCGATGATAGACAATAGAAGGTTGAGTAAGTTAGAAGTTTGTACACAAACGTACCACCATTTCTATTATGTCAAAAGCTATATTTAATTTTACCTTTATTTAACCAGGCAAGTCAGTTAAGAACACATTCTTATTTTCAATGACGGCCTGGGAACAGTGGGTTAACTGCCTGTTCAGTGGCAGAACGACAGATTTGTACCTTGTCAGCTCGGGGGTTCGAACTCACAACCTTTCGGTTACTAGTCCAACGCTCTAACCACTAGGCTACCCTGCCGCCCCACTATGATTTAGTTCATGTGATGCAGTTATTTCGTTAGATCAGCTTCTGAAATAGCTTCCTGTTCCTTAAAACGTGTCGTCGTCGTCATGTTCTCTCACCAACTGTAGGAGATTTGAAGGGGCTCTCTTTCAGCTGTTTCTGCAGCTCTGCTAGAGACGTGATGTTGATCAACTCCTAGAAGGGTTCAAATAACAAAAAGGCACAATGAATATTCTTCAGACTTCCACAGGGGGTTTCATGACATTTTTTTTGTCGTTGTTGAATTTTACCCCCTTTTTCACCTCCCCAATTTCGTGGTATCCAATTGTTGTAGTAGTTACTATGTTGTCTCATCGCTACAACCCCCGTACGGGCTCGGGAGAGACGAAGGTCAAAAGTCATGCATTCTCCGATACACAACCCAACCAAGCCGCACTGCTTCTAAACACAGCACGCATCCAACCCTGGAAGCCAGCCGCACCAATGTGTCGGAGGAAACACGGTGTACCTGGCGACCTTGGTTAGCGAACACTGTCCCCGGCCCGCCACAGGAGTCGCTGGTGCGCGATGAGACAAGGACATCCCTACCGGCCAAACCCTCCCTAACCCGGACGACGCTAGGCCAAGGACCTCCCGGTCGCGGCCGGTTGCGACAGAGCCTGGGCGCGAACCCAGAGTCTCTGGTGGCCCTGAACCACTGCACCACCCGGGAGGCTACGACTTCCTTTTAACCTGACATCTAAATACTTGATGTAGTATTACCTTGAACGGTTGCGTAGTGGCCATGAGCTTGGTGTCCAACAGCCTGAGGAAACAATAGAGGAGATATTTGGTTCGTTGGTTAGAGAGGAACATCTGTCTTTACCAACAGCATCAGATATACACACGCGTCGAGGGGGGGAGGCGCCGCGTCGAGGGGGAGGCGCGCGTCGAGAGGGCGCGCGTCGAGGGGGAGGCGCCGCGTCGAGGGGGAGGGGCGCCGCGTCGAGGGGAGGCGCCGCGTCGAGGGGAGGGCGCGCGTCAAACACAGAGCAGAGCTCCTGGGTGAAACACGTGGTGGGTTAAGGGCCTTGCACAACGGCAGCAGATGGTACATGGGATCAGAGCAGCAGCCTCCAGCTGCCAGTTCATTCCCATGTGTGTCGCCGGCTCTGCCAGCTGCTGGTCCCCCTCTCCGACCTCTGGGCTACTGGAGAGGTTTCTAGATTAATAGCGCACCAGATAAATACACTGACTCCCAGAGAGGTTAGGTCAAAGTAGTGGTAAGCCTTGTCGGAGCCAGAACGGCCCATAGAGATGTAGTAGCAGTATGTCCTTTACCCGGGAAGACCCACCAGAATGCATTTACCCGGGGAAGACCCACCAGAATGCATTTACCCGGGGAAGACCCACCAGAATGCATTTACCCGGGAAGACCCACCAGAATGCATTTACCCGGGAAGACCCACCAGAATGCATTTACCGGGAAGACCCACCAGAATGCATTTACCCGGGAAGACCCACCAGAATGCATTTACCCAGGAAGACCCACCAGAATGCATTTACCCGGGAAGACCCACCAGAATGCATTTACCAGGAAGACCCACCAGAATGCATTGACCAGGGAAGACCCACCAGAATGCATTGACCGGGGGAAGACCCACCAGAATGCATTGACCCAGGAAGACCCACCAGAATGCATTGACCAGGGAAGACCCACCAGAATGCATTGACCGGGAAGACCCACCAGAATGCATTTACCCGGGAAGACCACCAGAATGCATTTACCCGGGAAGACCCACCAGAATGCATTTACCCGGGGAAGACCCACCAGAATGCATTTACCCAGGGAAGACCCACCAGAATGCATTTACCCGGGAAGACCCACAGAATGCATTTACCCGGGAAGACCCACCAGAATGCATTTACCCGGGAAGACCCACCAGAATGCATTTACCGGGAAGACCCACCAGAATGCATTTACCGGGAAGACCCACCAGAATGCATTTACCGGGAAGACCCACCAGAATGCATTTACCCGGGGAAGACCCACCAGAATGCATTACCCAGGAAGACCCACCAGAATGCATTTACCGGGAAGACCCACCAGAATGCATTTACCCAGGAAGACCCACCAGAATGTATTTACCCGGGAAGACCCCCAGAATGTATTTACCGGGGAAGACCCACCAGAATGTATTTACCCGGGGAAGACCCACCAGAATGTATTTACCTGGGGAAGACCCACCAGAATGTATTTACCCAGGAAGACCCACCAGAATGTATTTACCCAGGGGAAGACCCACCAGAATGTATTTACCTGGGGAAGACACACTGAGTGACCTCTTTAAAGTCATTCAGCTCCTGTGGGGAAGAAAGAAAATAAAGTCAAATAGAAAAGAAACAGGGTTCCTCTAAACCACTGTGTTTCCGACCTCATTCCGTCAGTAGAATATAACTGGCTATTCTTTAAAAGTGCTTTCCTCACCATCCTAAATAAACATGCCCCGTAAAAAAACAAAATTGTAGAACCAGGAACAGATATCGCCCTTGGTTCACTCCTGACCTGACTGCCCTTGACCAGCACAAAAACATCCTGTGGCGTACTGCATTAGCATCGAATAGACCCTGCGATATGCAACCTCTCAGGGAAGTTATGAACCAATATACACCGGCAGTTAGGAAAGCTAAGGCTTGCTGTTTCAAACAGAAATTTGCATCCTGCAACATAACTTTCTGGGACACTAAAGTCCCATGGAGAATAAGGGCACCTCCTCCCAGCTGCCCACTGCACGGAGGCTAGAAAACATTGTCACCACTGATAATTCCGAGATCATTGAGAATTTCAATAAGCATTTTTCTACAGCTAGCCAGGTGCTTTCCACCTGGCCACCCCTACCCTGGTCCAACAGCCCTCCAACCCCACAGTAATTTGCCCAAGCCTCCCCCATTTCTCATTCATCCAAAACCAGATAGCTGAT
>NC_088216.1:14405946-14420352 GCF_036934945.1 Oncorhynchus masou masou
CTCCCTTTCTGACTGGGATAATAAATACTCCCTTTCTGACTGGGACAATAAATACTCCCTTTCTGACTAGAATAATAAATAAATACTCCCTTTCCTACTGGGACAATAAATACTCCCTTTCTAACTGGGATAATAAATACTCCCTTTCCTACTGGGACAATAAATACTCCCTTTCCTACTGGGACAATAAATACTCCCTTTCTGACTGGGATAATAAATAAATACTCCCTTTCCAACTGGGACAATAAATACTCCCTTTCTGACTGGGACAATAAATACTCCCTTTCTGACTGGGACAATAAATACTCCCTTTCCGACTGGGACAATAAATGCCCCCTTTCTGACTGGGATAATAAATACTCCCTTTCTGACTGGGATAATAAATACTCCCTTTCCTACTGGGACAATAAATACTCCCTTTCTGACTGGGATAATAAATACTCCCTTTCTAACTGGGACAATAAATACTCCCTTTCCTACTGGGACAATAAATACTCCCTTTCTGACTGGGACAATAAATACTCCCTTTCCGACTGGGACAATAAATACTCCCTTTCTGACTGGGACAATAAATACTCCCTTTCCTACTGGGACAATAAATAATCCCTTTCTGACTGGGATAATAAATACTCCCTTTCTAACTGGGACAATAAATACTCCCTTTCCTACTGGGACAATAAATACTCCCTTTCCGACTGGGATAATAAATACTCCCTTTCCTACTGGGACAATAAATACCCCCTTTCCGACTGGGACAATAAATACCCCCTTTCCGACTGGGACAATAAATACTCCCTTTCCAACTGGGACAATAAATACTCCCTTTCCAACTGGGACAATAAATACTCCCTTTCCGACTGGGACAATAAATAAATACTCCCTTTCCGACTGGGATAATAAATAAATACTCCCTTTCCGACTGGGACAATAAATACTCCCTTTCCGACTGGGACAATAAATTCTCCCTTTCCGACTGGGACAATAAATACTCCCTTTCCGACTGGGACAATAAATAAATACTCCCTTTCCGACTGGGACAATAAATAAATACTCCCTTTCCAACTGGGACAATAAATACTCCCTTTCCAACTGGGACAATAAATACTCCCTTTCTGACTGGGACAATAAATAAATACTCCTTTCCGACTGGGATAATAAATAAATACTCCTTTCCGACTGGGACAATAAATACTCCCTTTCCGACTGGGACAATAAATAAATACTCTCTTTCCGACTGGGACAATAAATACTCCCTTTCCGACTGGGACAATAAATACTCCCTTTCCGACTGGGACAATAAATACTCCCTTTCCGACTGGGACAATAAATACTCCCTTTCCGACTGGGACAATAAATACTCCCTTTCCGACTGGGACAATAAATACTCCCTTTCCGACTGGGACAATAAATAAATACTCCCTTTCTTACTGGAATAATAAATACTCCCTTTCTTACTGGAATAATAAATAAATACTCCCTTTCTGACTGGGATAATAAATAAATACTCCCTTTCTGACTGGGATAATAAATAAATACTCCCTTTCTGACTGGGATAATAAATAAATACTCCCTTTCTGACTGGGATAATAAATACTCCCTTTCTTACTGGAATAATAAATACTCCCTTTCTTACTGGAATAATAAATACTCCCTTTCTTACTGGAATAATAAATAAATACTCCCTTTCTTACTGGGACAATAAATAAATAATCCCTTTCTGACTGGAATAATAAATAAATACTCCCTTTCTTACTGGGACAATAAATACTCCCTTTCTGACTGGGATAATAAATAAATACTCCCTTTCTGACTGGAATAATACATAAATACTCCCTTTCCGACTGGGATAATAAATAAATACTCCCTTTCTGACTGGAATAATAAATAAATACTCCCTTTCTTACTGGGACAATAAATACTCCCTTTCTGGCTGGAATAATAAATAAATACTCCCTTTCTGACTGGAATAATAAATAAATACTCCCTTTCCGACTGGGATAATAAATACTCCCTTTCCAACTGGGACAATAAATACTCCCTTTCTGACTGGGATAATAAATAAATACTCCCTTTCTTACTGGGACAATAAATACTCCCTTTCCTACTGGGACAATGAATACTCCCTTTCTGACTGGAATAATAAATACTCCCTTTCTGACTGGGACAATAAATACTCCCTTTCTTACTGGGATAATAAATACTCCCTTTCTGACTGGGATAATAAATACTCCCTTTCTGACTGGGACAATAAATACTCCCCTTTCCTACTGGGACAATAAATACTCCCTTTCTGACTGGGACAATAAATACTCCCTTTCTGACTGGGACAATAAATACTCCCTTTCTGACTGGAATAATAAATACTCCCTTTCTGACTGGGACAATAAATACTCCCTTTCTGACTGGAATAATAAATAAATACTCCCTTTCTGACTGGGACAATAAATACTCCCTTTCCTACTGGGACAATAAATACTCCCTTTCTGACTGGGACAATAAATACTCCCTTTCTGACTGGAATAATAAATACTCCCTTTCTGATTGGGACAATAAATACTCCCTTTCTGACTGAGACAATAAATACTCCCTTTCTGACTGGGATAATAAATACTCCCTTTCTGACTGGGACAATAAATACTCCCTTTCTGACTGGGATAATAAATACTCCCTTTCTGACTGGGACAATAAATACTCCCTTTCTGACTAGAATAATAAATAAATACTCCCTTTCCTACTGGGACAATAAATACTCCCTTTCCTACTGGGACAATAAATACTCCCTTTCCTACTGGGACAATAAATACTCCCTTTCTGACTGGGATAATAAATACTCCCTTTCTTACTGGGACAATAAATACTCCTTTCTGACTGGAATAATAAATAAATACTCCCTTTCTGACTGGGACAATAAATACTCCCTTTCCTACTGGGACAATAAATACTCCCTTTCTGACTGGGACAATAAATACTCCCTTTCCTACTGGGACAATAAATACTCCCTTTCTGACTGGGACAATAAATACTCCCTTTCCGACTGGGACAATAAATACTCCCTTTCTGACTGGGACAATAAATACTCCCTTTCCTACTGGGACAATAAATAATCCCTTTCTGACTGGGATAATAAATACTCCCTTTCTAACTGGGACAATAAATACTCCCTTTCCTACTGGGACAATAAATACTCCCTTTCCGACTGGGATAATAAATACTCCCTTTCCTACTGGGACAATAAATACCCCCTTTCCGACTGGGACAATAAATACCCCCTTTCCGACTGGGACAATAAATACTCCCTTTCCAACTGGGACAATAAATACTCCCTTTCCAACTGGGACAATAAATACTCCCTTTCCGACTGGGACAATAAATAAATACTCCCTTTCCGACTGGGATAATAAATAAATACTCCCTTTCTTACTGGGACAATAAATACTCCCTTTCTGACTGGGATAATAAATAAATACTCCCTTTCTGACTGGAATAATACATAAATACTCCCTTTCCGACTGGGATAATAAATAAATACTCCCTTTCTGACTGGAATAATAAATAAATACTCCCTTTCTTACTGGGACAATAAATACTCCCTTTCTGGCTGGAATAATAAATAAATACTCCCTTTCTGACTGGAATAATAAATAAATACTCCCTTTCCGACTGGGATAATAAATACTCCCTTTCCAACTGGGACAATAAATACTCCCTTTCTGACTGGGATAATAAATAAATACTCCCTTTCTTACTGGGACAATAAATACTCCCTTTCCTACTGGGACAATAAATACTCCCTTTCTGACTGGAATAATAAATACTCCCTTTCTGACTGGGACAATAAATACTCCCTTTCTTACTGGGATAATAAATACTCCCTTTCTGACTGGGATAATAAATACTCCCTTTCTGACTGGGACAATAAATACTCCCTTTCCTACTGGGACAATAAATACTCCCTTTCTGACTGGGACAATAAATACTCCCTTTCTGACTGGGACAATAAATACTCCCTTTCTGACTGGAATAATAAATACTCCCTTTCTGACTGGGACAATAAATACTCCCTTTCTGACTGGAATAATAAATAAATACTCCCTTTCTGACTGGGACAATAAATACTCCCTTTCCTACTGGGACAATAAATACTCCCTTTCTGACTGGGACAATAAATACTCCCTTTCTGACTGGAATAATAAATACTCCCTTTCTGATTGGGACAATAAATACTCCCTTTCTGACTGAGACAATAAATACTCCCTTTCTGACTGGGATAATAAATACTCCCTTTCTGACTGGGACAATAAATACTCCCTTTCTGACTGGGATAATAAATACTCCCTTTCTGACTGGGACAATAAATACTCCCTTTCTGACTAGAATAATAAATAAATACTCCCTTTCCTACTGGGACAATAAATACTCCCTTTCCTACTGGGACAATAAATACTCCCTTTCCTACTGGGACAATAAATACTCCCTTTCTGACTGGGATAATAAATACTCCCTTTCTGACTGGGACAATAAATACTCCCTTTCTGACTGGAATAATAAATAAATACTCCCTTTCTGACTGGGACAATAAATACTCCCTTTCCTACTGGGACAATAAATACTCCCTTTCTGACTGGGACAATAAATACTCCCTTTCCTACTGGGACAATAAATACTCCCTTTCTGACTGGGACAATAAATACTCCCTTTCCGACTGGGACAATAAATACTCCCTTTCTGACTGGGACAATAAATACTCCCTTTCCTACTGGGACAATAAATAATCCCTTTCTGACTGGGATAATAAATACTCCCTTTCTAACTGGGACAATAAATACTCCCTTTCCTACTGGGACAATAAATACTCCCTTTCCGACTGGGATAATAAATACTCCCTTTCCTACTGGGACAATAAATACCCCCTTTCCGACTGGGACAATAAATACCCCCTTTCCGACTGGGACAATAAATACTCCCTTTCCAACTGGGACAATAAATACTCCCTTTCCGACTGGGACAATAAATAAATACTCCCTTTCCGACTGGGATAATAAATAAATACTCCCTTTCCGACTGGGACAATAAATACTCCCTTTCCGACTGGGACAATAAATTCTCCCTTTCCGACTGGGACAATAAATACTCCCTTTCCGACTGGGACAATAAATAAATACTCCCTTTCCGACTGGGACAATAAATAAATACTCCCTTTCCAACTGGGACAATAAATACTCCCTTTCCAACTGGGACAATAAATACTCCCTTTCTGACTGGGACAATAAATAAATACTCCCTTTCCGACTGGGATAATAAATAAATACTCCCTTTCCGACTGGGACAATAAATACTCCCTTTCCGACTGGGACAATAAATAAATACTCCCTTTCCGACTGGGACAATAAATACTCCCTTTCCGACTGGGACAATAAATACTCCCTTTCCGACTGGGACAATAAATACTCCCTTTCCGACTGGGACAATAAATACTCCCTTTCCGACTGGGACAATAAATACTCCCTTTCCGACTGGGACAATAAATACTCCCTTTCCGACTGGGACAATAAATAAATACTCCCTTTCTTACTGGAATAATAAATACTCCCTTTCTTACTGGAATAATAAATAAATACTCCCTTTCTGACTGGGATAATAAATAAATACTCCCTTTCTGACTGGGATAATAAATAAATACTCCCTTTCTGACTGGGATAATAAATAAATACTCCCTTTCTGACTGGGATAATAAATACTCCCTTTCTTACTGGAATAATAAATACTCCCTTTCTTACTGGAATAATAAATACTCCCTTTCTTACTGGAATAATAAATACTCCCTTTCTTACTGGAATAATAAATAAATACTCCCTTTCTTACTGGGACAATAAATAAATAATCCCTTTCTGACTGGAATAATAAATAAATACTCCCTTTCTTACTGGGACAATAAATACTCCCTTTCTGACTGGGATAATAAATAAATACTCCCTTTCTGACTGGAATAATACATAAATACTCCCTTTCCGACTGGGATAATAAATAAATACTCCCTTTCTTACTGGGACAATAAATACTCCCTTTCTGGCTGGAATAATAAATAAATACTCCCTTTCTGACTGGAATAATAAATAAATACTCCCTTTCCGACTGGGATAATAAATACTCCCTTTCCAACTGGGACAATAAATACTCCCTTTCTGACTGGGATAATAAATAAATACTCCCTTTCTTACTGGGACAATAAATACTCCCTTTCCTACTGGGACAATAAATAAATAATCCCTTTCCGACTGGGATAATAAATACTCCCTTTCTGACTGGGACAATAAATACTCCCTTTCCTACTGGGACAATAAATACTCCCTTTCTTACTGGGACAATAAATACTCCCTTTCTTACTGGGACAATAAATACTCCCTTTCCGACTGGGACAATAAATACTCCCTTTCCGACTGGGACAATAAATACTCCCTTTCCGACTGGGACAATAAATACTCCCTTTCCGACTGGGACAATAAATAAATACTCCCTTTCTTACTGGAATAATAAATACTCCCTTTCTTACTGGAATAATAAATAAATACTCCCTTTCTGACTGGGATAATAAATACTCCCTTTCTGACTGGGATAATAAATAAATACTCCCT
The DNA here is from genome assembly GCF_036934945.1 of Oncorhynchus masou masou. NCBI lineage: Eukaryota > Metazoa > Chordata > Actinopteri > Salmoniformes > Salmonidae > Oncorhynchus > Oncorhynchus masou. The sequence goes on from NC_088216.1 coordinate 14,412,579, forward strand.
TTCTTACTGGGACAATAAATAAATAATCCCTTTCTGACTGGAATAATAAATAAATACTCCCTTTCTTACTGGGACAATAAATACTCCCTTTCTGACTGGGATAATAAATAAATACTCCCTTTCTGACTGGAATAATAAATAAATACTCCCTTTCTTACTGGGACAATAAATAAATAATCCCTTTCTGACTGGAATAATAAATAAATACTCCCTTTCTTACTGGGACAATAAATACTCCCTTTCTGACTGGGATAATAAATAAATACTCCCTTTCTGACTGGAATAATACATAAATACTCCCTTTCCGACTGGGATAATAAATAAATACTCCCTTTCTGACTGGAATAATAAATAAATACTCCCTTTCTTACTGGGACAATAAATACTCCCTTTCTGACTGGAATAATAAATAAATACTCCCTTTCTGACTGGAATAATAAATAAATACTCCCTTTCCAACTGGGACAATAAATACTCCCTTTCTGACTGGGATAATAAATAAATACTCCCTTTCTTACTGGGACAATAAATACTCCCTTTCCTACTGGGACAATAAATAAATAATCCCTTTCCGACTGGGATAATAAATACTCCCTTTCTGACTGGGACAATAAATACTCCCTTTCCTACTGGGACAATAAATACTCCCTTTCTTACTGGGACAATAAATACTCCCTTTCTTACTGGGACAATAAATACTCCCTTTCTTACTGGGACAATAAATACTCACGCCTCTCACTCTTTGCTCTAGTGTGTGCCTTTCTGGAGAAAACTCCGCCTCCAGTCTGTTGCTAGGTAACCAATCCTTGTCCTCCACGTCGCAGTCTGCAGCGTCGTTGGATTGTCTGGGACTCATGGACTCCGCCTCCAACCCGTTGCTAGGTAACCCAGCCCCTCCCTCTCCGCTCCACTCTTCATCACAGTCTACAGCATCCTCAGCCTGGAGGGGACTCGAGGGTGCACTGCTAGCATCCTCAGCCTGGAGGGGACTCGAGGGTGCACTGCTAGCATCCTCAGCCTGGAGGGGACTCGAGGGTGCACTGCTAGCATCCTCAGCCTGAAGGGGACTCGAGGGTGCACTGCTAGCATCCTCAGCCTGGAGGGGACTCGAGGGTGCACTGCTAGCATCCTCAGCCTGGAGGGGACTCGAGGGTGCACTGCTAGCATCCTCAGCCTGGAGGGGACTCGAGGGTGCACTGCTAGCATCCTCAGCCTGGAGGGGACTCGAGGGTGCACTGCTAGCATCCTCAGCCTGGAGGGTACTCGAGGGTGCACTGCTAACATCCTCCAGTATCCTCCGGATGTCCTCTTTCAGTTGGAGTAGCCAAGACGTTCCCTGCTCCTTCAATTGAATTGAATCCGTATTGTCCCACATTTCCTCCATGATTTTACGCCTCATCGAGCGGTGATCCATGCCTTTAACTTCGGATCCACCATGTCCATGATGTTCACACAGGTAACGTAAATTGTCCTCAGTCAAATTCCATAAGCTCTTTTCAATTTCATCCATCAACACTCCCTCCTCTCGATTCATTTTGTCCCCGCAGAGTTTGAATGTTTCTTGGTAAAAGGAGCAATAACAACTGGTTATTGAATGGGAGCTGCAACAAGTGTGAGGTGTTTCTCTCCTGTGTCAAATCAAATGTTATTTTTTCACATGCGCCAAATACAGCATGTGTAAACCTTACAGTGAAATGCTTACTTACAAGCCCTTGACACTAATTCTTCTAAAAACTGCATTGTTGGTTAATTAAGTAAAAAATAGAGAACTCATATCTGGAGTTGTCATAACACCAGATCTTCTTCCTGTCACCAGAGCAGTGGAATCTCCTTGTGAGGTCACCTGTGGAATCTCCTTGTGAGGTCACCTGTGGAAGCTCCTTGTGAGGTCCCCTGTGGAAGCTCCTTGTGAGGTCCCCTGTGGAAGCTCCTTGTGAGGTCCCCTGTGGAAGCTCCTTGTGAGCTTCTTGTGAGGTCCCCTGTGGAGGCCCCCTGTGGAAGCTCCTTGTGAGGTCCCCTGTGGAAGCTCCTTGTGAGGTCCCCTGTGGAAGCTCCTTGTGAGGTCCCCTGTGGAAGCTCCTTGTGAGGTCCCCTGTGGAAGCTCCTTGTGAGGTCACCTGTGGAAACTCCTTGTGAGGTCACCTGTGGAAACTCCTTGTGAGGTCACCTGTGGAAACTCCTTGTGAGGTCACCTGTGGAAACTCCTTGTGAGGTCACCTGTGGAAACTCCTTGTGAGGGCCCCTGTGGAAACTCCTTGTGAGGGCCCCTGTGGAAACTCCTTGTGAGGGCCCCTGTGGAAACTCCTTGTGAGGGCCCCTGTGGAAACTCCTTGTGAGGGCCCCTGTGGAAACTCCTTTTGAGGTCACCTTTGGAAACAGGAGAACATGGTGAGAGAAAAGAAACAACAGTTTTGACCATCTATGTAGATGTATAGCGGCATTCTGTTTTGCCGAGTCTGACAAATGAAAACATTTTCTACATTAGATTGTCAATCTTACATTTTTTTACTTAAAGCACTGATCAGCAGTTAAAACAATAACAAAGCGTATCCCGACCCTGTTTTGATAAAAAGCGGAGGGATGGGGCAGGAGAAATCTAACCACTCTCAAATTCCTTGACAGAGCTAGATGCAAGGACTGACCATCCATGAAATCTAAATTACAGTTTTAACTATATTTTGAGACTATACAGTGTTTGTTTACATTTATTTTGTTTACAAACAAATCACCTGACCTCAACCCAATTGAGATGGTTTGGGATGAGTGGGACCGCAGAGTGAAGGAAAAGCAGCCAACTTGTGCTCAGCATATGGGGCAACTTCTTTTAGACTTTTGGAAAAGCATTACTCATGAAGCTGGTTGAGAGAATGTTAAGTGGCTACTTTGAAGAATCTCAAATATAAAATATATTTTGATTGGATTAACGATTTATGGTTACTACATGATTCCATGTGTTATTTCATAGTTTTGATGTCTTCACTATTATTCTACAATGTAGAAAATAGCAAAATAAAGAAAAACCCTGGAATGAGTAGGTGTGTCCAAACTTTTGACTGGTACTGTATGTTGTGAATTGCACATCAGTTTAAAGGAAAGTGGGGGGCGTGCCGAAAGTTGTGGGCGTGTAGAAAGGAAAGTAGTGGGTGTGTAGAAAGGAAAGTAGTGGGCGTGTAGAAAGGAAAGTAGTGGGCGTGTACAAAGGAAAGTAGTGGGTGTGTAGAAAGGGGTGGGTGTGTAGAAAGGAAAGTAGTGGGCGTGTAGAAAGGAAAGTAGTGGGCGTGTAGAAAGGAAAGTAGTGGGCGTGTAGAAAGGAAAGTAGTGGGCGTGTAGAAAGGAAAGTAGTGGGCGTGTAGAAAGGAAAGTAGTGGGCGTGTAGAAAGGAAAGTAGTGGGCGTGTAGAAAGCGCTCCGCGCTATAAAAACGGAAGGGGGAACAAGCTATCCTGTGGTGAGGACAGCCAAGCTCGGGCCTCGTCAAGAGGATGAAAAGGGATGATTCTGGCCCAGCGGGAGTGAGATTTGTGGAGAAAAATGGATCCTTGCATTTTTTTTGAGGGGGGGGGGGGTAGATCCATATGTGCCGTCAGGTTGGGTGGAGAAGAGGTTGGGGACTGTTGAGGTGCTGAGAGTAACTAGGATAAGTGATGATTTACTGTGTTTCTTCAGTCCAGGGGGAGCGGGCGCTACAGATCACCCCATTAGGGACATGCGATTTGCTTTGCTCTATGGAGCAGGGTATCTTTAAAAGGAGTGATACATGGTCTGGCATTAAGTGTTGAGGAGGATCAGTTGAAGTTTCCCAGTGTTTATAACACCCGCCGTTTGGTGCAACGCAGACCCGGTGGAGAGCGTGGGGAAACAGAGTGTTGAGTGGTAGTGTTCTGTTCTCTCAGACCATTGGTCTGGAGTAGAGTTAGAAGAGGGTTAATTCGTGGATTGGGGTGTTTATTTTTTATAGATGGCAGGGCAATTTTCCTTTTCCCTAATTTTGTATTACCATATCAATTAACGTACGTAGGCCGAATGGCCTCACACACACCAGTACAGTAGGTGGCGCTGTGCGCCCCTAAAAGTTGGATGCGATTCGCCAACCAAATCCTAAAGAAGAAGAAGAAGCAGCTAACGTTAGCTAACATGGCTAATAGACAGAAAATACAACAGTAACTCGTTGATGATTTCATATAGCTACAATCGATATGCCTGTAACTACGAGTCAGAAAACGATCATTTTATTCGAATATCGACTCAGTTTGACTACAGCTTAAACATTGTTTACAACAGCAATTAGCTAGCTAGCTACTAAGCTAAAGAAAAAAACAGCTAGTCTGAAGAGAAGCTAGCTATCCAGCTAAATTAGCGGTTATGTAAACCTAACAACTTGCTAATTGCATATTTTTGGACGACCCCCTTCTGGCCGTTAGTAGATACCTTAATGATTTACTCACCGGTTGGATTGTAAACATAATCCTTGTTTAGTTTTCAGTGGTCTTCTAGCTACCTGTTCAAACGCAAGCGGCCTGTTCACGTTCCAGATGAGAACAAAACAAAGGGGCGGGGCGAGCAGGAAGGACCTGAGAGCAGAGAGTCTCGAGAACAGTAATACAACTACGCTGATTGGGGACATAGATACACTATATTGCGTCATAGCTACATTCGAAGACCAATTACTCAGTACACGAACAAATGAGTACATGTATTATCCCACGTGCCTATGTCAAATCAAATGTATGTATATAGCCCTTCTTACATCAGTTGATATCTCAAAGTGCTGTACAGAAACCCAGCCTAAAATCCCAAACAGCAAGCAATTCTACACAGCACAGAGAGAAAGAGTGTTCAGTGAGTTTACTGGTGATTTTCACTAGTTGTATTGTTTATGATTGAGTAATTTACCAAATGGGGTGATGAAAGCAAACGTCAAAGTAGTTTTATGAAATGATCTATACATAAATCAATTGGGTGTATTTACTCGGGATTTGTCCAAACGAAACGAGTTTTCATTGCATATCATTTTATATTGCAAAACTGTTTGCTATGACCTGCAACTAATGAATACATCCCCTTTTCTATCCACTTCAAACCGCTTTAGTTTCCACGGGATTAAGTCGGCGTTTCCCAAACCAAGGGTTGCCACGTTTTGTTTTTTTGCCCTAACACTACACAGCGGATTCAAATGGTCAAATCTTGATGATTAGTTGATTATTTGAATCAGCTGTGAAGTACAAAACGGACCGAGTTTGGTTGGGAAACACTGGATTAAGAAAGATAGATACAAGACCGAAAAATGAGCTCAACTTCATGACTCAGCATCCAAACCAGTCTCACCACTGGGGCCAAGCAGGAACAAACATGACTTATTATTTGGAAAAACACGTTTAATTTGTAAACATAAAAAAAAAAAAATAGCAAAATGAAACATTAGATGAACAACTGTGTGAGACATGTCAACATCTGTAACTTCCCCCTCCAATCAACGGATGGAATGGAGAATCAACTTTATTCGCATGTACAGAAATTTGACTCGGTGATATGGTGCTGACACAATAAACAGAATCTAGGCTACAGACAGACAACAAACAGAATATACGGACAAGATATACACAATTCACATACAGTATGTACACTATGGACAGTGTAAGCTAAAAACTACACTACGAACAGTAAGATAAACTGCAGAGTACACTATGAACACTATAATCTACATTATGAATTGTGCATGTATTGATGTGGAACTAAAAGATGACTCCTGGAAGTCCTAGGGAAAGGGGGAATACATAGACAGTTGTACAACTAAATACCTTCAACTTGAAATGCATTTAACAACTCCTCTGAATCAGAGAGGTGCGGGAAGGCTGCCTTAAATCGACGTCTTCGGGGAACATAACGTGGGTCTGTTAAAAATAGCATTCATCAGTTATTAAGCAATGACACATTACAAGAAGCGGATAGAGATACACTCATTCAGAAGAATTGGAGCCTAGACCTTTAAATAAATATATAAACACACGTGGCTAGTTGCTTCTTCAGACTTCTTCTAAACTGCCATGTAATTAATGGATATTATTATTATTAACAATAATACAAACTCATTTATTGCGATAACATAATGTTGCCAGTAGCTAGCTAATGGAGGAAGCATTTAGTGTTCAGTAACTCTGGCTGATCGTTTTCGCTCCAATGCAGCGTGTAAACTGCGTCTTATTCAAGGCAATATCCGTCACAACAGACAGTAAAGCCTTCACACATATATATATATATATTGGGAATATTCTTTCAAATCGCCACAGAGTTGATATATTCCAGACGTTCAGAAATATGAGGCTACAGCACCATGTCGATCACATTGGTCGAGGGTTCAGAAGACGGGGAGTAAAGCATAGATTAAAGAGAGAAACTTGAATGTGTAAAATAACACAAAACATGATTTGTATCCGTAGTTTTGAGAAAAGATGTTTCTAAAGGAGAGGGACGGAGGCGGGGGAGAACACTTTATATTCGTAACCTCGGCCTATAAATTGACTGGAGACCGCATCCAAAATGGAAAACTGTTTTCAACGTAACCTACTCACGTTCGCAAAACGCTGACTTGTGGACGGTCTATATAAAACATTTAGCAGACGCTCTTATCCAGAGCGACTTACAGGAGCCATTAGAGTTAAGTGCCTTGCTCAAGGGCAGATTTTTCACCTATTCGTCTCAGGGATTCGAACCAGTGACCTTTCGGTTAACCGCTCTTAACTGCTAGGTTACCTGTCGCACTGTATATCTCCGGGTTGCATCCTTTTCACGGGGGCCAACTCACATGTAAATACTCCCTTTCCAACTGGGACAATAAATACTCCCTTTCTGACTGGGACAATAAATACTCCCTTTCCGACTGGGATAATAAATACTCCCTTTCCAACTGGGACAATAAATACTCCCTTTCTGACTGGGACAATAAATACTCCCTTTCTGACTGGGATAATAAATACTCCCTTTCTTACTGGGACAATAAATACTCCCTTTCTGACTGGGATAATAAATACTCCCTTTCCTACTGGGACAATAAATACTCCCTTTCTGACTGGGACAATAAATAAATACTCCCTTTCCGACTGGAATAATAAATAAACACTCCCTTTCTGACTGGGACAATAAATACTCCCTTTCTGACAGGGATAATAAATAAATACTCCCTTTCCTACTGGGACAATAAATACTCCCTTTCTGACTGGGACAATAAATACTCCCTTTCTGACAGGGATAATAAATAAATACTCCCTTTCCTACTGGGACAATAAATACTCCCTTTCTGACTGGGACAATAAATACTCCCTTTCTGACTGGAATAATAAATAAATACTCCTTTTCCTACTGGGACAATAAATACTCCCTTTCTGACTGGGACAATAAATACTCCCTTTCTTACTGGGACAATAAATACTCCCTTTCTGACTGGGATAATAAATAAATACTCCCTTTCCGATTGGAATAATAAATAAATACTCCCTTTCTGACTGGGATAATAAATACTCCCTTTCCGACTGGGATAATAAATACTCCCTTTCCGACTGGGATAATAAATACTCCCTTTCCAACTGGGACAATAAATACTCCCTTTCTGACTGGGACAATAAATACTCCCTTTCCGACTGGGATAATAAATACTCCCTTTCCAACTGGGACAATAAATACTCCCTTTCTGACTGGGATAATAAATACTCCCTTTCCTACTGGGACAATAAATACTCCCTTTCTGACTGGGACAATAAATAAATACTACCTTTCCGACT
>NC_088216.1:14420852-14455852 GCF_036934945.1 Oncorhynchus masou masou
TTCTGACTGGGACAATAAATACTCCCTTTCTGACTGGGATAATAAATAAATACCTTGGGACAATAAATACTCCCTTTCTGACTGGGACAATAAATACTCCCTTTCTGACTGGACTGACAATAAATAAATCCCTTTCTGACTGGGAATAATAAATACTCCCTTTCTGACTGGGACAATAAATACTCCCTTTCTGACTGGGATAATAAATAACTGGGATAATAAATAAATACTTTCTGACTGGGATAATAAATACTCCCTTTCCTGACTGGGACAATAAATACTCCCTTTCTGACTGGGATAATAAATAAACTGGGACAATAAATACTCCCTTTCTGACTGGGACAATAAATACTTTCCCTTTCTTTCTGACTGGGACAATAAATACTCCCTTTCTGACTGGGATAATAAATAAATACTCCCTTTCTTACTGGGACTAAATACTCCCTTTCTTACTGGACAATAAACTGGGAAATAAATACCCCTTTCCTGACTGGGATAATAAATAAATACTCCTTTTCCTACTGGGACAATAAATCTTTCTGACTGGGATAACTGGGATAAATAAATACTCCCTTTCCTACTGGGACAATAAATACTCCCTTTCTGACTGGGACAATAAATACTCCCTTTCTGACTGGGACAATAAATACTTTCCTGGGATAATAAATACTCTTTCCTACTGGGACAATAAATACTCCCTTTCTGACTGGGACAATAAATACTCCCTTTCTGACTGGGACAATAAATACTTTCCTGGGACAATTTCCTACTGGGACAATAAATACTCCCTTTCTTACTGACTGGGACAATAAATAACTGGGACAATACTCCCTTTCTGACTGGGATAATACCCCTTTCTACTGGGACAATAAATACTCTCACTCTTTGCTGGGATAATAAATAGTGTGTGCCTTTCTGGAAAAACTCTGCCTCCAGTCTGTTGCTAGGTAACCAATCCTTGTCCTCCACTGGGACGCAGTCTGCAGCGTCGTTGGATTGTCTGGGACTCATGGACTCCGCCTCCAACCCGTTGCTGGGATAGGTAAGCCACCCCTCCCTCTCCGCTCCACTCTTCATCACAGTCTACAGCATCCTCAGCCTGGAGGGGACTCGACTCTTCATCACAGTCTGCACTGCTAGCATCCTCAGCCTGGAGGGGACTCGAGGGTGCACTGCTAGCATCCTCAGCCTGGAGGGGACTCGAGGGTGCACTGCTAGCATCCTCAGCCTGGAGGGGACTCGAGGGTGCACTGCTAGCATCCTCAGCCTGGAGGGGACTCGAGGGTGCACTGCTAGCATCCTCAGCCTGGAGGGGACTCGAGGGTGCACTGCTAGCATCCTCCAGTATCCTCCGGATGTCCTCTTTCAGTTGGAGTAGCCAAGACGTTCCCTGCTCCTTCAATTGAATTGAATCCGTATTGTCCCACATTTCCTCCATGATTTTACGCCTCATCGAGCGGTGATCCATGCCTTTAACTTCGGATCCACCATGTCCATGATGTTCACACAGGTAACGTAAATTGTCCTCAGTCAAATTCCATAAGCTCTTTTCAATTTCATCCATCAACACTCCCTCCTCTCGATTCATTTTGTCCCCGCAGAGTTTGAATGTTTCTTGGTAAAAGGAGCAATAACAACTGGTTATTGAATGGGAGCTGCAACAAGTGTGAGGTGTCTCTCTCCTGTGTCAAATCAAATGTTATTTTTTCACATGTGCCAAATACAACATGTGTAAACCTTACAGTGAAATGCTTACTTACAAGCCCTTGACACTAATTTTTCTTAAAACTGCATTGTTGGTTAATTAAGTAAAAAATAGAGAACTCATATCTGGAGTTGTCATAACACCAGATCTTCTTCCTGTCACCAGAGCAGTGGAATCTCCTTGTGAGGTCACCTGTAGAATCTCCTTGTGAGGTCACCTGTGGAAGCTCCTTGTGAGGTCCCCTGTGGAAGCTCCTTGTGAGGTCCCATGTGGAATCTCCTTGTGAGGTCCCCTGTGGAATCTCCTTGTGAGGTCCCCTGTGGAAGCTCCTTGTGAGGTCCCCTGTGGAAGCTCCTTGTGAGATACCCTGTGGAAGCTCCTTGTGAGATCCCCTGTGAAATCTCCTTGTGAGGTCACCTGTGAAATCTCCTTGTGAGGTCACCTGTGGAATCTCCTTGTGAGGTCACCTGTGGAAACTCCTTGTGAGGTCACCTGTGGAAACTCCTTGTGAGGTCACCTGTGGAAACTCCTTGTGAGGTCCCCGGTGGAAACTCCTTGTGAGGTCACCTTTGGAAACAGGAGAACATGGTGAGAGAAAAGAAACAACAGTTTTGACCATCTATGTAGATGTGTAGCGGCATTCTGTTTTGCCCAGTCTGTCAAATGAAAACATTTTCTACATTAGATTGTCAATCTTACATTTTTTTACTTAAAGCACCGATCAGCAGTTAAAACAATAACAAAGCGTATCCCCGACCCTGTTTTGATAAAAAGCGGAGGGATGGGGCAGGAGAAATCTAACCACTCTCAAATTCATTGACAGAGCTAGATGCAAGGACTGACCATCCATGAAATCTAAATTACAGTTTTAACTATATTTTGAGACTATACAGTGTTTGTTTACATTTATTTTGTTTACAAACAAATCACCTGACCTCAACCCAATTGAGATGGTTTGGGATGAGTGGGACCGCAGAGTGAAGGAAAAGCAGCCAACTTGTGCTCAGCATATGGGGCAACTTTTTTAGACTTTTGGAAAAGCATTCCTCATGAAGCTGGTTGAGAGAATGTTAAGTGGCTACTTTGAAGAATCTCAAATATAAAATATATTTCGAATGGATTAACGATTTATGGTTACTACATGATTCCATGTGTTATTTCATAGTTTTGATGTCTTCACTATTATTCTACAATGTAGAAAATAGCAAAATAAAGAAAAACCCTGGAATGAGTAGGTGTGTCCAAACTTTTGACTGGTACTGTATGTTGTGAATTGCACATCAGTTTAAAGGAAAGTGGGGGGCGTGCCGAAAGTTGTGGGCGTGTAGAAAGGGGTGGGCGTGTAGAAAGGAAAGTAGTGGGTGTGTAGAAAGGAAAGTAGTGGGCGTGTAGAAAGGAAAGTAGTGGGCGTGTACAAAGGAAAGTAGTGGGTGTGTAGAAAGGGGTGGGCGTGTAGAAAGGAAAGTAGTGGGCGTGTAGAAAGGAAAGTAGTGGGTGTGTAGAAAGGAAAGTAGTGGGCGTGTACAAAGGAAAGTAGTGGGCGTGTACAAAGGAAAGTAGTGGGTGTGTAGAAAGGAAAGTAGTGGGTGTGTAGAAAGGAAAGTAGTGGGTGTGTAGAAAGGAAAGTAGTGGGCGTGTAGAAAGGAAAGTAGTGGGCGTGTAGAAAGGAAAGTAGTGGGCGTGTAGAAAGGAAAGTAGTGGGAAAGGGTGTAGAAAGGAAAGTAGTGGGCGTGTAGAAAGGAAAGTAGTGGGCGTGTAGAAAGGAAAGTAGTGGGTGTGTAGAAAGGAAAGTAGTGGGCGTGTAGAAAGGAAAGTAGTGGGCGTGTAGAAAGGAAAGTAGTGGGCGTGTAGAAAGGAAAGTAGTGGGCGTGTAGAAAGGAAAGTAGCGGGCGTGTAGAAAGGAAAGTAGTGGGTGTGTAGAAAGGAAAGTAGTGGGCGTGTACAAAGGAAAGTAGTGGGCGTGTAGAAAGGAAAGTAGTGGGCGTGTAGAAAGGAAAGTAGTGGGCGTGTAGAAAGGAAAGTAGTGGGCGTGTAGAAAGGAAAGTAGTGGGCGTGTAGAAAGGAAAGTAGTGGGCGTGTAGAAAGGAAAGTAGTGGGCGTGTAGAAAGGAAAGTAGTGGGCGTGTAGAAAGGAAAGTAGTGGGCGTGTAGAAAGGAAAGTAGTGGGCGTGTAGAAAGGAAAGTAGTGGGCGTGTAGAAAGGAAAGTAGTGGGTGTGTAGAAAGGAAAGTAGTGGGTGTGTAGAAAGGAAAGTGGTGGGTGTGTAGAAAGGAAAGGGGTGGGGGTGTAGAAAGGAAAGTAGTGGGCGTGTAGAAAGGAGAGTAGTGGGCGTGTAGAAAGGAGAGTAGTGGGCGTGTAGAAAGGAAAGTAGTGGGTGTGTAGAAAGGAAAGTAGTGGGCGTGTAGAAAGGAAAGTAGTGGGCGTGTAGAAAGGAAAGTAGTGGGCGTGTAGAAAGGAAAGTAGTGGGCGTGTAGAAAGGAAAGTAGTGGGCGTGTAGAAAGGAAAGTAGTGGGCGTGTAGAAAGGAAAGTAGTGGGCGTGTAGAAAGGAAAGTAGTGGGCGTGTAGAAAGGAAAGTAGTGGGCGTGTAGAAAGGAAAGTAGTGGGCGTGTAGAAAGGAAAGTAGTGGGCGTGTAGAAAGCGCTCCGCGCTATAAAAACGGAAGGGGGAACAAGCTATCCTGTGGCGAGGACAGCCGAGTTCGGGCCTCGTCAAGAGGATGAAAAGGGATGATTCTGGCCCAGTGGGAGTGAGATTTGTGGAGAAAAATGGATCCTTGCATTTTTTTTGAGGGGGGGGGGGTAGATCCATATGTGCCGTCAGGTTGGGTGGAGAAGAGGTTGGGGACTGTTGAGGTGCTGAGAGTAACTAGGATAAGTGATGATTTACTGTGTTTCTTCAGTCCAGGGGGAGCGGGCGCTACAGATCACCCCATTAGGGACATGTGATTTGCTTTGCTCTATGGAGCAGGGTATCTTTAAAAGGAGTGATACATGGTCTGGCATTAAGTGTTGAGGAGGATCAGTTGAAGTTTCCCAGTGTTTATAACACCCGCCGTTTGGTGCAACGCAGACCCGGTGGAGAGCGTGGGGAAACAGAGTGTTGAGTGGTAGTGTTCTGTTCTCTCAGACCATTGGTCTGGAGTAGAGTTAGAAGAGGGTTAATTCGTGGATTGGGGTGTTTATTTTTTATAGATGGCAGGGCAATTTTCCTTTTCCCTAATTTTGTATTACCATCTCAATTAACGTACGTAGGCCGAATGGCCTCACACACACCAGTACAGTAGGTGGCGCTGTGCGCCCCTAAAAGTTGGATGCGATTCGCCAACCAAATCCTAAAGAAGAAGAAGAAGCAGCTAACGTTAGCTAACATGGCTAATAGACAGAAAATACAACAGTAACTCGTTGATGATTTCATATAGCTACAATCGATATGCCTGTAACTACGAGTCAGAAAACGATCATTTTATTCGAATATCGACTCAGTTTGACTACAGCTTAAACATTGTTTACAACAGCAATTAGCTAGCTAGCTACTAAGCTAAAGAAAAAAACAGCTAGTCTGAAGAGAAGCTAGCTATCCAGCTAAATTAGCGGTTATGTAAACCTAACAACTTGCTAATTGCATATTTTTGGACGACCCCCTTCTGGCCGTTAGTAGATACCTTAATGATTTACTCACCGGTTGGATTGTAAACATAATCCTTGTTTAGTTTTCAGTGGTCTTCTAGCTACCTGTTCAAACGCAAGCGGCCTGTTCACGTTCCAGATGAGAACAAAACAAAGGGGCGGGGCGAGCAGGAAGGACCTGAGAGCAGAGAGAGTCTCGAGAACAGTAATACAACTACGCTGATTGGGGACATAGATACACTATAGTGCGTCATCGCTAAATTCGAAGAACAATTACTCAGTACACGAACAAATGAGTACATGAATTATCCCACGTGCCTATGTCAAATCAAATGTATGTATATAGCCCTTCTTACATCAGTTGATATCTCAAAGTGCTGTACAGAAACCCAGCCTAAAATCCCAAACAGCAAGCAATTCTACACAGCACAGAGAGAACGAGTGTTCAGTGAGTTTACTGGTGATTTTCACTAGTTGTATTGTTTATGATTGAGTAATTTACCAAATGGGGTGATGAAAGCAAACGTCAAAGTAGTTTTATGAAATGATCTATGCATAAATCAATTGGGTGTATTTACTCGGGATTTGTCCAAACGAAACGAGTTTTCACTGCATATCATTTTATATTGCAAAACTGTTTGCTATGACCTGCAACTAATGAATACATCCCCTTTTCTATCCACTTCAAACCGCTTTAGTTTCCACGGGATTAAGTCGGCGTTTCCCAAACCAAGGGTTGCCACGTTTTGTTTTTTGCCCTAACACTACACAGCGGATTCAAATGGTCAAATCTTGATGATTAGTTGATTATTTGAATCAGCTGTGAAGTACAAAACGGACCGAGTTTGGTTGGGAAACACTGGATTAAGAAAGATAGATACAAGACCGAAAGATGAGCTCAACTTCATGACTCAGCATCCAAACCAGTCTCACCACTGGGGCCAAGCAGGAACAAACATGACTTATTATTTGGAAAAACACGTTTAATTTGTAAACATAAAAAAAAAAACATATCAAAATTAAACATTAGATGAACAACTGTGTGAGACATGTTAACATCTGTAACTTCCCCCTCCAATCAACGGATGGAATGGAGAATCACCTTTATTCGCATGTACAGAAATTTGACTCGGTGATATGGTGATGACACAATAAACAGAATCTAGGCTACAGACAGACAACAAACAGAATATATGGACAAGATACACACAATTCACATACAGTATGTACACTATGGACAGTGTAAGCTAAAAACTACACTACGAACAGTAAGATAAACTGCAGAGTACACTATGAACACTATAATCTACATTATGAATTGTGCATGTATTGATGTAGAACTAAAAGATGACTCCTGGAAGTCCAGGGTAAAGGGGGAATACATAGACAGTTGTACAACTAAATACCTTAAACTTGAAATGCATTTAACAACACCTCTGAATCAGAGAGGTGCGGGAAGGCTGCCTTAAATCGACGTCTTCGGGGAACATAACGTGGGTCTGTTAAAAATATCATTCATCAGTTATTAAGCAATGACACATTACAAGAAGCGGATAGAGATACACTCATTCAGAAGAATTGGAGCCTAGACCTTTAAATAAATATATAAACACACGTGGCTAGTTGCTTCTTCAGACTTCTTCTAAACTGCCATGTAATTAATGGATATTATTATTATTAACAATAATACAAACTCATTTATTGCGATAACATAATGTTGCCAGTAGCTAGCTAATGGAGGAAGCATTTAGTGTTCAGTAACTCTGGCTGATCGTTTTCGCTCCAATGCAGCGCGTAAACTGCGTCTTATTCAAGGCAATATCCGTCACAACAGACAGTAAAGCCTTCACATATATATACATATACATACATATACACATATATATACATATATATATATATATATATATATTGGGAATATTCTTTCAAATCGCCACAGAGTTGATATATTCCAGACGTTCAGAAATATGAGGCTTTAGCACCATGTCGATCACATTGGTCGAGGGTTCAGAAGACGGGGAGTAAAGCATAGATTAAAGAGAGAAACTTGAATGTGTAACACAAAACATGATTTGTATCCTTAGTTTTGAGAAAAAATGTTTCTAAAGGAGAGGGACGGAGGCGGGGGAGAACACTTTATATTCGTAACCTCGGCCTATAAATTGACTGGAGACGGCATCCAAAATGGAAAACTGTTTTCAACGCAAAACGCTGACTTGTGGACGGTCTATATAAAACATTTAGCAGACGCTCTTATCCAGAGCGACTTACAGGAGCCATTAGAGTTAAGTGCCTTGCTCAAGGGCAGATTTTTCACCTATTCGTCTCAGGGATTCGAACCAGTGACCTTTCGGTTAACCGCTCTTAACCGCTAGGTTACCTGTCGCACTGTATATCTCCGGGTTGCATCCTTTTCACGGGGGCCAACTCACATGCACTCAATGTGCACAGGGAGCACCACGACTGTGCACCATATATTTATATATTTTATTTATTTAACTAGGCAAGTCAGTTAAACAAATTCTTATTTACAATGGCGCCCCCCCCCAGGCTTATTAAATCAGCCTGTTTTGACACAAAAATGTACTTCACTTCAGCATTATTTTTGAACATTATAACAGCCCATTGTAGGCAGAGTCCTTTTGCTCAATCCCATGACTCTATGCAAAAGATACGAGGCAGATCAGTGCAGGCGTGTTCCTTACCTCGGGAATAAGATGTCATAATGTATTTATCTAGTTGCTTCGTTCAGATTTGTACAGTTGTCCTGGCAGACTTCTTCTAAAACGGCCATAGCGCGATCCAACCACAGTAGAAGACAACTGAAGCAACCTCACAACATAAAAAAAAAAAAAACAGGCAAGTGGTGTCCACATTGGTACTGCACCATACACTGCTAAATACATGCCAAAATGGGAGTCATATATACATTTATATATATACACACACATATTAGCACAAAACAAGGTTCTGGATTGAGGCGTAGCTAGAACAGTTCAAAGCAAGCAGACAATTCATAAACAGAACACCCAGACACAAAATAACTAGTTATGGTCGTTCCTTAACAAGTCTTTTCAGAGAGAATAAGACAGAAATGAACTATGACGTGGGAGTCGGGAAGGCAGCGGTGTACAATATCTACGTTTTATTTTTTTAAACGTTTTAGTAATTTAGCAGACGCTTTTATCCAGAGCGACTCATTCTAATGGCAGTTATTTATGCTCTTCAACCCCAGCAGTGTGATCTCCTGGTGCTGAGTTACATTCTCACAGACATTGGAACGTTGGAGCGGTTTCTCTCCCGTGTGTGAGCATGTGATTCTTCAGAGCTCTCTTCTCTGAGAAACCTTTCCCACATTCAGGGCAGTGGCAGGGTTTCACTCCAGTGTGCGTTTGCAGGTGTGATTTCAGACCAGATGAAGAAATGAAACTCTTTACACAATAGGTACATCTGTAACGTCTCTCACCTGAATGCACCCTGAGATGCTTTTTAAGATTTTGTGAAAGAGCGAAACTTTTCCCACACTGGGAGCAAAGGTAGGGCTTCTCTCCAGTGTGCACACGCTGATGACTTTTCAATTTCTGCTCATTAACAAAGCGCCGGTCACACTGAGAGCAGTGGTAAGGCTTCTCTCCCGTGTGCATTCTCTGGTGAAATATCAGGTTGCGCTTTGTTGAGAGACACTGATTGCAAACAGGGCAAGGGAAAGATGGCTTTGCTTCGACATGCTGCTTCTGGTGTGTTGTGAAGTGTCCTAATGTTCTGAAACTCTTCCCGCATTCAGAGCAGAGGTAAGGTTTCTCTCCGGTGTGAATACTCTGATGTGACTTCAAGGACGAAGCTGCTGTAAAGCCCCTCCCACAGACGGGACACACATGCGGCCTTTCCCTGTGTTCAGCATGGACCCTCTGGTGAGATATCAAGTGTGCCTGAGTATAGAAGGTCTTCCCACAGTCAGGGCAGAGGTGGAGCTGCTCCCCAGTGTGTAGTCTCTGGTGTTTCCTCAGGGCGTAGGTGCTAGAGAATCTCTTGCCACATTCAGAGCAGAGCTGAGTTTTCTCAGTGTGGCGGATTCTCAGATGATCCTTTAATTCTTTCTTCGAAGCTAGCATCGTCCCGCAGTGAGGACACGGATGAGGGACTTTGACTTTCTTCGTCCCTCTAACCTCGCCGGTGTGAAGTTTCTGATGTTTTTTAAGGCTTCTTAACAGACGGAACGTCTCCCCACACTCGGAGCACTCATGAGGTTTGTCTTCGGTATGAACGCGCATGTGGCTTTTCAGGCTTTTTTGACTTCCTAAATTCTTCCCACAGTGATCACAGATATGGGAGCTAGGCCTGTCTCCTGGGAGAGTTTTCTTGCATCGTTTAGCGCTAGACGGGCTGTGAGATTTATCTCCTGTGCGAGTTGTCTTGCCGTCGTCTAGCTGCACAGACACCCTCTTCTTCAGACAGCGCAGTAGGGCGCTACCGCGGGACGCACGACCCGGGGACTTCGAGAGGGTGGCGGGGGGCCGGGGAGGCTTGTCCTGGAAACGGTAAAAATACCAAATGAAACAGGTTGGGACACCATCCCATCACAAGAACACAAACAGAAGTCAACGGAATGAAAACGGGGAGGGACCGACCCGACTTTGTCTTATATAAAACACCCCCCCCCCGTTGTAAAACTTTTTAGAACTGTTTGGAATAATGATTACACTCCAGATGTGGACAAAGACCAAGAGGAGGAACATCACATCTTTTTTTTTATAAAGGGAGGTCGAGGAATCA
This sequence comes from Oncorhynchus masou masou, assembly GCF_036934945.1. Classification (NCBI taxonomy): domain Eukaryota; kingdom Metazoa; phylum Chordata; class Actinopteri; order Salmoniformes; family Salmonidae; genus Oncorhynchus; species Oncorhynchus masou. The sequence continues at coordinate 14,430,956 of NC_088216.1, forward strand.
AGGAAAGACCTGCAAAACAAAATGTAAGACTGGGAAATCAAGTACTCACCTCTCCCACTCTCTGCTCTGGTGTGTGCCTCTCTGGAGACAACTCCACCTCCAGCCCATCGCTAGCCATCCAATCCCTGACCTCCTCGTCCCTTTCTTCATCACAGTCTACATCGCCATCGTCATCAGATTGGCTGGAACTCATGGGCTCCACCTCCAACCCATTGCTAGGTAACTGAACCCCGCCCTCTCCGTTCCATTCTTCGTCACAGTCTACAGCATCATCATCGTCAGCACTGCTACCCTCCTCCTGTGTCCTTCTGATGTCCTCTTTCAGTTGGACTAACCAAGACATTCCCTGCTCCTCTGATTTCATTGAATCCGTATTGTCCCACATTTCCTCCAGGATTTTACGCCGCAACGAGCGGTGATCCATGCCTTTAACGTTGAAGCCATCTCTCCCACCGTGTCCATGACGTTCACAAAGGTAACGCAAATTGTCCTCGGTTAAATTCCATAAACCCTTTTCGATTTCATCCATCAACATTCCCTTCTCTCGATCCATTTTGTCCCAGAAGATTCTTAAATGATCCTATTCTGATGAGTTACAATGTGTCTTGGTCAAAAAAAGATAGGGTGAGGTGTCTTTCCTTTCACATGGATTCAAAGGTCTCCTAGATCTCTCTTCCCACACTGGGAGTTTCAGGAAGTGCTGCTTTGTGAGTCTCCGACCAAGACAAGTTATTCCAGGTTCTGAGTTGTCATGACACTGGATCTTCTTCCTCCCACCAGAGCAGGAGGGGAATTCCTTGTGAGGTCACCTGTGTAGATAGGAGGATGTGGTGTAATACAAAAACCCTCTGTACCATCCAATGTCTACATGTATAGTCAGATTCCATTGCTGTCAAGTGTGTCAAATCGATACATTTTCTATCATTCATTTTAAATATTTTGTTTTTACTAAATAGAACAATATCAGTGACCATTAATTAATTTAAATATTCCTATGACGGCTTTTATTTTGAAGGATCCAACCTGGAAGCATAATTCCGCTAGCTAACAAGCTAACTAACACAGCTAACAAGCTAACTAACATAGCTATTCTATACAGCTAAAATCGATCTGCATGTAGTTACCAGTCAGAAAACAATAATTGTATTTGTGTATCGACTGAGTTTGAGCACAGCTTCAAATGGGTTAGTAGGAGCTATTATCTAGCTAGCTACCAAGCTAAACAGCAGCTGGTCTGACGACCAGATAGCTAGCTAGTGGTTATGCAAACCTAACGACTAATAACGACGTCTGGGCGACCCGTTATGACCATTGGTAGATATCTAATGCTTTACTCACCAGCTCAAGTTTTATGTTTCCCTTTCGAAGTGTTAAATAGTCTTCTAGTTAGCTATCTAACTAGCTTTTCAAAGAGCGGCCTGTACGCTTTCGAGAAGAAGCAACAAAGGGGCGGGGCCAGCAGAAAGTACGGAGGCTGGGAAAGGACATGAGAGGAGAGCAGTCGCGAAAGGTTGAGAGGTTCGAGCGAAAGGGTTAGAACTAGGTTACACATTTGCGCAAACCAAAATCTGAAAATATATTTACAACAACAAAATGTTAAGGTGTGTATCAATTGAACCTTTTGTAAAAAAATATATTTTTTTTTAAAGATGCAGATATGAAAGGTCCTACTGTTTCCAAACCATAATCGCAAGCGATGCTTGTTCATGTTCAGACCGAGCATTGTGGCGCTTAATACTTCCCCATTCAGAAGATGCCTTCGTCCAATTTCTCTTCTGTGTAACATAATGGAACTGAAAATCATGATCAAGGGCAATACAAGAGTTTAACGAGGTAATTGACGTAAGCTTGCTAGCTTATTTCAAACACTGGTTGAACAACGTTGTTTCCATGTCATTTCAATGAAATTACATTGAACCAACGTGGATTAGACGTTGAATTGACGTGTGGGCCCAGGGGGACTGGATTATATTATTAGCCAAGATATGATGTGATGTTGAAGACCAAAATATAAAAATTGACCCTCTACACAAATCCACCAGATGTAGTGATCAACAGACAGTAGCCATATGTAGGAAAACCAAAGTTCCAAAGGCTGGGCCTAATACAGTGTATAAGAGGTCATACAATAAGTTGTGTAGTGATTCCAATGTTGTGTTAAGGAATATTTGTTGGTCCGTGGTGTGTAATGAGAAGCAACCAGACGCTGCACTTGACACAATTAAGTTGTGTAGTGACTAGCATTTATGGAGGACTAGCCTACATCCCAACAAGTCAGGGTTTTATGGAGGACTAGCCTACATCCCAACAAGACAGGGTTTTATGGAGGACTAGACTACATCCCAACAAGACAGGGTTTTATGGAGGACTAGCCTACATCCCTAAAGCCAACACCTCATTCGGCCGCCTTTCGTTCCAGTACTCTGCTGCCTGTGACTGGAACGAATTGCAAAAATCGCTGAAGTTGGAGACTTTTCACCAACTTCAAACATCAGCTATCTGAGCAGCTAACCGATCGCTGCAGCTGTACATAATCTATTGGTAAATAGCCCACCCATTTTCACCTACCTCATCCCCACAGTTTTTTATTTACTTTTCTGCTCTTCTGCACACCAATATCTCTACCTGTACATGATCATCTGATCATTTATCACTCCAGTGTTAATCTGCAATATTGTAATTATTCTCCTACCTCCTCATGCCTTTTGCACACATTGTATATAGACTCCCCCTTTTTTTTCCTTTTCTTTCTACTGTGTTATTGACTTGTTTATTGTTTACTCCATGTGTAACTCTGTGTTGTCTGTTCACACTGCTATGCTTTATCTTGGCCAGGTCGCAGTTGCAAATGAGAACTTGTTCTCAACTAGCCTACCTGGTTAAATAAAGGTAAAATAAAAAATAAAAAAATAAATCCCAACAAGACAGGGTTTAATGGAGGACTAGCCTACATCCCAACAAGACAGGGTTTAATGGAGGACTGGCCTACATCCCAACAAGACAGGGTTTTATGGAGGACTAGCCTACATCCCAACAAGACAGGGTTTTATGGAGGACTGGCCTACATCCCAAAAAGACAGGGTTTCTCCCCAGTCCCCACGCTGCAGCGTTTTAAACCGGTGTAGAGTGCGTTCTCCTCAGTACCCACGCTGCAGCGTTTTAAACCGTTGTAGAGTGTGTTCTCCTCAGTCCCCACGCTGCAGCGTTTTAAACCGTTGTAGAGTGCGTTCTCCTCAGTCCCCACGCTGCAGCGTTTTAAACCGGTGTAGAGTGCGTTCTCCTCAGTCCCCACGCTGCAGCGTTTTAAACCGGTGTAGAGTGCGTTCTCCTCAGTCCCCACGCTGCAGCGTTTTAAACCGGTGTAGAGTGCGTTCTCCTCAGTCCCCACGCTGCAGCGTTTTAAACCGGTGTAGAGTGTGTTCTCCTCGGTACCCACGCTGCAGCGTTTTAAACCGGTGTAGATTGTGTTCTCGTCAGTACCCACGCTGCAGCGTTTTAAACCGGTGTAGAGTGTGTTCTCGTCAGTCCCCTCGCTGCAGCGTTTTAAACCGGGGTAGAGTGTGTTCTCCTCAGTCCCCTCGCTGCAGCGTTTTAAACCGGGGTAGAGTGTTCTCCTCAGTACCCACGCTGCAGCGTTTTAAACCGGTGTAGAGTGTGTTCTCCTCGGTACCCACGCTGCAGCGTTTTAAACCGGTGTAGAGTGCGTTCTCCTCAGTACCCACGCTGCAGCGTTTTAAACCGGTGTAGAGTGTGTTCTCCTCAGTCCCCACGCTGCAGCGTTTTAAACCGGGGTAGAGTGCGTTCTCCTCAGTCCCCACGCTGCAGCGTTTTAAACCGGTGTAGAGTGTGTTCTCCTCAGTCCCCACGCTGCAGCGTTTTAAACCGGTGTAGAGTGCGTTCTCCTCAGTCCCCACGCTGCAGCGTTTTAAACCGGTGTAGAGTGCGTTCTCCTCAGTCCCCACGCTGCAGCGTTTTAAACCGGTGTAGAGTGCGTTCTCCTCAGTCCCCACGCTGCAGCGTTTTAAACCGGTGTAGAGTGCGTTCTCCTCGGTACCCACGCTGCAGCGTTTTAAACCGGGGTAGAGTGTTCTCCTCAGTCCCCACGCTGCAGCGTTTTAAACCGGGGTAGAGTGTGTTCTCCTCAGTCCCCACGCTGCAGCGTTTTAAACCGGTGTAGAGTGTGTTCTCCTCAGTACCCACGCTGCAGCGTTTTAAACCGGTGTAGAGTGCGTTCTCCTCAGTCCCCACGCTGCAGCGTTCTGTATGTAGCTTTGCAGTTGACCAGTGTCTTTCTTGGGTCGACCAGACAGGGGAGCATTACAGTAGTCAAGCCTGTACCATTGACACCAGGCAGGATGGGGCCATGGACTCATGCTGCTTACCCCAAATCCTGACTCTGCCATCAGCATGACGTAAACAGGAACCGGGAGTTGTGGTGGTGGAGATGATGGAGCCTTACGGAAAAAGAGGAAGGAATGTGCCATTTATAGTCAGGAAGGCACAGGAAGCGATTGATGAGGTCGAGCAGTGGGCATTAATGTGGGGATTCAGGTTCTCTGTAGAGAACTCAGACAGTCGTCTGTACCAGGAGGAAGGTGGGAGATGAGGTACGCTTTAGGTTATACGGGAGAAACTTGGAGAGGGTGGGGGGCTTCAGGTTCCTTGGGGTGTACTTTGATACTAGAATGACCTGGGCAGAACACATTGAGAGAGTGGTGGGATAGTTTAAGAAGGTGCTGAATGTGATGCGCTGTCTGACAGAGAAGGAGTGGGGGGACTATGGCAGTATGGTTCAGCAGCCCGGACCTCAACTGTAATAGACTATGGCAGTATGGTTCAGCAGCCCGGACCTCATCAGTAATAGACTATGTCAGTATGGTTCAGCAGCCCAGACCTCATCTGTAATAGACTATGGCAGTATGGTTCAGCAGCCCAGACCTCATCAGTAATAGACTATGGCAGTATGGTTCAGAAGCCCAGACCTCATCAGTAATAGACTATGGCAGTATGGTTCAGCAGCCCGGACCTCATCAGTAATAGACTATGGCAGTATGGTTCAGCAGCCCGGACCTCATCTGTAATAGACTATGGCAGTATGGTTCAGCAGCCCAGACCTCATCAGTAATAGACTATGGCAGGGTGATACAACTCCCTGGGTGGTACAACTCCCTGGATGGTACAACTCCCTGGATGGTACAACTCCCTGGATTTGCCCTCATTGTGGGCAAAGCTTTGGTTACTCTGGGAAGTTAACCCAACATGTGAGACGTCACACTGGGGAGAAACGTCACCAGTGCTCCGATTGTGGCAAAATGTCTGCTGCTAATAAAACAATGAAAAGACACCAAGAGATTAATTCAGCACATCGGGTGAAGCCTCATGTTTGCACTACCTGTGGAAAGGGCTTTTCTCGACGTGAATACTTAAAAAAAAACATTGTACCATTCACACTGGAGTGAAACCGCATCAGTGCTCTGACAGTGCTCTGAGTTTCCGTCGAGCCTGATCGTTTAACTCTGCACCAGAAAGAAGCACATGGAGAGAGGCTATTCCCTTGCTTTGTTTGCAAACAGCGTTTTATTTCAAATCTTAGCCTGATAGTTCATCAGAAAAAGCATACAAGGCCTTACCACTGCTCCCTATGTCACAAGAGACATGCCGATAAGGGGACTTCTGCGTGTACACACTGGAGAGAAGCCACACCTTTGCTCTCTGTGCGGGAAACGTTTCTCCGTTAAACAACGTCTTAAAGTACATCTATTGGTACACACTGGAGAGAAGCCACACCTTTGCTCCCAGTGTGGGAAATGTTTCTCTGGTAAACGACAACTTAAATTACACCTCTTGGTACATTCAGGTGAAAAGTCTTATAAATGTTCTCACTGTGAAAGGAGTTTCGCTAATAGACCTAACCTGAAAAGACACGTACAAACCCACACGGGAGAGAAACCGTACCACTGCTCTGATATGTGGGAGGAGTTTCGCCGATGGGGATTCACACACAAAACATCTGCGAACCCACACTGGAGATAAGCCGTACCTTTGCTCTCTGTGCGGGAAACGTTTCTCCGTTAAACAACGTCTTAAAGTACATCTATTGGTACATTCAGGTGAGAAGCCTCATACCTGTTCTCACTGTGAGAGGAGTTTCACTACTACATCGAACCTGAAAAGACACCTGCAAACCCACACTGGAGAGAATCCGTTCAAATGCCTTGACTGTGGGAAAGGGTTTGCTCGCTCGGCAACCCTCAAAAATCACCAGCGTATCCACAGGAGGGTCACCAAGGACCAAGATCCCAAGCACAAATAGCTGCAACCGAGAACTCTACATAGTAGCTTCACCACAACTGTCTGTCGTGTGTCTCGGTACCAGAAGTCCGAATGTCAGAATAAGTATTTTCCGTAGGCTCTGTTTCTCGTACATTATTTTAAGGGGTTTTATTAAGTAGAGATGCGCGAGATATCGGTGAACAGATCAGAATCGGCCGATGTCTAGTTTAACGCGGATGTTAAAAACCGATGTCAAAGCCACCGTGTAACGTAGGTACATGGCGTAAGGACGCCACGTAAAAGTTAAAGTTTGCGCTTACACGTGCAACACAGCATTCCTAACCTAACCCACAATGTCTGCTGTGTGGATCGAGCAGTCAACAAGTCCAGCAGGCAGGGTAGCCTAAATCAATTCAAATCAAATGTATTTATAAAGCCCTTCGTACATCAGCTGATATCTCAAAGTGCTGTACAGAAACCCAGTCTAAAACCCCAGACAGCAAGCAATGCAGGTGTAGAAGCACGGTGGCTAGGAAAAACTCCCTAGAAAGGCCAAAACCTTGGAAGAAACCTAGAGAGGAACCAGGCTATGAGGGGTGGCCAGTCCTCTTCTGGCTGTGCCGGGTGGAGATTATAACAGAACATGGCCAAGATGTTCAAATGTTCATAAATGACCAGCATGGTCCAATAATAATAAGGCAGAACAGTTGAAACTGGAGCAGCAGCACGACCAGGTGGACTGGGGACAGCAAGGAGTCATCATGTCAGGTAGTCCTGAGGCATGGTCCTAGGGCTCAGGTCCTCAGAGAGAGAGAGCACACTTAAATTCACACAGGACACCGAATAGGACAGGAGAAGTACTCCAGATATAACAAACTGACCCTAGCCCCCCGCCACATAAACTACTGCAGCATAAATACTGGAGGCTGAGACAGGAGGCCTAGTGGTTAGAGCATTGGACTAGTAACCGAAAGGTTGCAAGATCGAATCCCCGAGCTGACAAGGTACAAATCTGTCGTTCTGCCCCTGAACAAGGCAGTTAACATACTGTTCCCAGGCCGCCATTGAAAATATTAATTTGTTCTTATTAACTGACTTGCCTAGTTAAATAAAGGTAAAAAAAAAATTGATAGAGTAATAACATTTCAGCGAGACAATTCAAAGGCGAAGGACATTAACACCAAGATAATGGAATTCATTCCACTTGACAATCAACCGTTCTCTGTTGTGGATGATGTTGGCTTTCGCCGACTGGTCGATCACCGGTACACAATAGCGTCACTGCTATTAGCTTCACGACATGCATACTATGGGTTTTTGCGTGTCAAAATAGATACAGATAAAAGCTGAACAAAAAAGTCTCAAACAAACAAGCACTACGAACGATGTGTTTACAATACCGCGTTGGTAATTAAGCATCATTTGTTCGACCACAACTTCTGGGGTAGCTAGCTTTTAGCTTGGTAAAGCACCAGTACAACCAGCCTCGACCGCAACTTCTGGGGTAGCTAGCTTTTAGCTTGGTAAAGCACCAATACAACCAGCCTCGACCGCAACTTCTGGGGTAGCTAGCTTTTAGCTTGGTAAAGCACCAATACAACCAGCCTCGACCGCAACTTCTGGGGTAGCAAGCTTTTAGCTTGGTAAAGCACCAATACAACCAGCCTCGACCGCAACTTCTGGGGTAGCTAGCTTTTAGCTTGGTAAAGCACCAATACAACCAGCCTGCAAACAATGACCAGTAAACTGCAGTCATTTTTATTGTTCTTAGCAATGATTTAGGAATCCTTGTGAGTAAGTATTAGTCAAGTTGCCACTTGTTGTTCGTGTCCTAGAAAAGAAGTTGACACAGTTGTCTGTCTGTCTGTCTGTCTGTCTGTCTGTCTGTCTGTCTGTCTATAAACAGGAACAATAAAGATGTTTTTGATAATTTGATAATTGTTTAGCTTCAGTTTTTTTATGGATCTCATCTCAACGCTGTATAGGAATATATGTCTAATTGTGTATTGAATAAGGTTTATAAGTATATATTTACCCATGATGCATTGTAAAGTGTATCCATGTCCTCAATGAGGACAGCTGCGGGTATATTAGTATTTTCCCTCACTTCTCTCAAAGGCCCAGTCCTAAATCAACCCCGACTCCCTTGTGGAGATCAGAGAGGATTTGACAGGTGTAAGCAATCTGCTAATAGCTCCACGTTGCTCTCTGATAGGCTAGGTGGAAGTTTCACCATGTTGCGTACACCAATCACATGCTCTCACATCTCCACAAGTGCTTAGGGTTTCCCAAACTCGATGCCCGTTTTGGTTTTTGCTCGAGCACTGACACAGCTGATTTCAAATGGTCTACTTAGCACCAAGCTGATTTAGTGTCCTCTCAGAACTAAACACATGTCCCTGTTAATCACAACTACAGATCATTAGAAGTGTCCTAGAAAAGAAGTTGACACAGTTTTCATGTTCTGACTCTGTGTGCATGTGAGAGGAGAGAATGAACAGGGCCAATGATGTGATGTGTGTAACTGCTTTGCCTCAGTCATTTCTGGCTCTGCTCCACATTGGTCATATCGTTCTAACTGATAAAGCCGTATGTACTGAGTGGTAATGAGGGGGGGGTATATGCTCCAGGGGCCAGTTAAAGTCAATTCAGAAACTAAACCAAATTCCACGTTTTCCCCCATTTTGAAAAGCATTGAAGTGTACTTAACTGAATTGAATGGAATTGACCCCAACCCTGGTTACCACTAAACCAGAGATTAAGAGCGTGGTTTAGCATCGTGGTTCTGACTCTATACTGTGACTTAGTGGGTGGTTTAGCATCGTGGTTCTGACTCTATACTGTGACTTAGTGGGTGGTTTAGCATCGTGGTTCTGACTCTATACTGTGACTTAGTGGGTAGTTTAGCATCGTGGTTCTGACTCTATACTGTGACTTAGTGGGTGGTTTAGCATCGTGGTTCTGACTCTATACTGTGACTTAGTGGGTGGTTTAGCATCGTGGTTCTGACTCTATACTGTGACTTAGTGGGTGGTTTAGCATCGTGGTAACTAGCTAACTAGCTGCCGAATAGGCATCAACTCACCACCTAGCTAACTAGCTGCCGAATAGGCATCAACTCACCACCTAGCTAACTAGCTAAATCAACTTAATGTTTGTCCGTAGGCTACCAGAGTGAGAAACGTTATGAAATAGCCCTCTCCCTACCCGGTATCTTATTCTGCCGCTTTACAACTTTGTATGCCTTGTTTGGTGGCAACCTTGCTACAGATTCCGGTTGGAACGTTCCACAAATTATAACCAACACCTCAGTTCACCAGTCTCATTTCAATTAGTCTGTTTAATGACTCTGTTCTCCAGTCTCAATTCAATAACAGTCTGTTTAATGACTCAGTCCACCAGTCTCAATTCAATAACAGTCTGTTTAATGACTCAGTTCACCAGTCTCAATTCAATAACATTCTGTTTAATGACACAGTTCACCAGTCTCAATTCAATAACAGTCTGTTTAATGACACAGTTCTCCAGTCTCAATTCAATTAGTCTGTTTAATGACACAGTTCACCAGTCTCAATTCAATAACAGTCTGTTTAATGACACAGTTCACCAGTCTCAACCAGTCTCTCTCTTCACCGATAGCCCAAAGACTCTTCGTGCTCTGGTTGCTATGGTTACAGTCAGAATCCATGGAGTGGGTTGTGGAGAGAGAAAGAGAGAGAGAGAGAGAGAGACCGAGAGAGAGAGAGAGAGAGAGTCTGGATTTGGAGCTTCTGAAAGTACCAAGGTAAGCCTATTTAATATCCGCACACACATTAACAAAGTTCTCCAAAGCCCGAAGACACACCATTTTACTTTAACAAAACTGCCTCAATGTGGCCAGTAGTTTTGTTTTCATTTTTGGATTCCCATGCTCGAGTGCAGACTTCCTGGTACGTCACACATGTAAATAAAAACTACCACAAGATGGAGACATAATCCACAGGATGAATTCATATAATGAGTGATGGGGAGAGAGAGATGGGGGGCGAGAGAGAGAGATGGGGAGAGAGAGAGAGATGGGGAGAGAGAGAGAGATGGGGAGAGAGAGAGAGATGGGGAGAGAGAGAGAGAGTAAAAGAGAAGTGAGTTATCCACTGATTACAGGGACCTAGAGTTAACACCCTTCCACCCTACGACATCGCCTCAATCAACTGTCACACACACACACGCACACACGCACACACGCACACACACACACACACACACACACACACACACACACACACACACACACACACACACACACACACACACACACACACACACACACACACACACACACACACTCAACCTTGTGACATCCCTCAATCAATTGCATTCACTGGAGAGAAAGGGAAGGGGGTAGAGAGGGGGGATGGAGGGAGAGATGGGGGGATGGAGGGAGAGATGGGGGATGGAGGGAGGGATGGGGGGATGGAGGGATGGAGGGAGGAATGGATGGATGGAGGGAGAGATGGGGGGATGGAGGGATGGATGGATGGAGGGAGAGATGGGGGATGGATGGATGGATGGAGGGAGAGATGGGGGGATGGAGAGAGGGATGGATGGATGGAGGGAGAGATGGGGGATGGAGGGATGGATGGATGGATGGAGGGAGAGATGGGGGGATGGAGAGAGGGATGGATGGATGGAGGGAGAGATGGGGGATGGAGGGAGGGATGGATGGATGGATGGAGGGAGAGATGGGGGGATGGAGGGAGGAATGGATGGATGGAGGGAGAGAGAGATGGGGGGATGGAGGGAGGGATGGATGGATGGAGGGAGATGGGAGGGATGGAGGGTGGGATGGAGGGAGAGATGGAGGGATGGATGGAGGGATGGATGGAGGGATGGATGGATGGAGGGATGGATGGAGGTAGAGATGGGGGGATGGAGGGATGGAGGGAGGGATGGTTGGATGGAGGGATGGATGGATGGAGGGAGAGAAGGGGGGGATGGAGGGAGGGAGGGATGGATGGAGGGAGAGATGGGGGGATGGAGGGATGGATGGATGGAGGTAGAGATGGGGGATGGAGGGATGGAGGGAGGGATGGTTGGATGGAGGGAGATATGGGGGGATGGCGGGAGGGAGGGATGGATGGAGGGAGAGATGGGGGGATGGAGGGAGGGATGGAGGGAGAGATGGGGGGAGGGATGGATGGATGGAGGGAGGGATGGATGGATGGAGGGAGAGATGGGGGATGGAGGGAGGGATGGATGGATGGAGGGAGAGATGGGGAAGGATGGAGGGATGGATGGAGGGATGGATGGAGGGATGGATGGAGGGAGGTAGAGATGGGGGGATGGAGGGATGGAGGGAGGGATGGTTGGATGGAGGGAGGGATGGATGGATGGAGGGAGAGAAGGGGGATGGCGGGAGGGAGGGATGGATGGAGGGAGAGATGGGGGGATGGAGGGATGGATGGAGGTAGAGATGGGGGGATGGAGGGATGGAGGGAGGGATGGTTGGATGGAGGGAGAGATGGGGGGATGGCGGGAGGGAGGGATGGATGGAGGGAGAGATGGGGGGATGGAGGGAGGGATGGAGGGAGAGATGGGGGGATGGCGGGAGGGAGGGATGGAGGGATGGATGGATAGATGGGGGGATGGTGGGAGGGAGGGATGGATGGATAGAGTGAGAGATGGGGGGATGACAGGATGGAGGGAGAGATGTGGGATGGAGGGAGAGATGGGAGATGGAGGGAGAGATGGGGGATGGAGGGAGAGATGTGGGATGGAGGGAGAGATGGGAGATGGAGGGAGAGATGGGGGATGGAGGGAGAGATGGGGGATGGCGGGAGGGAGGGAGGGAGGGATGGATGGATGGAGGGATGGATGGAGAGATGGAGGGATGGAGGGAGGTAGAGACTGAGTGAATGGGAAGCTTGAAAGGTCGAAGTAGAGGATGAGACAGAGAGTGCTCCGTTGATTGTCGTGGAAAATTGCAAGATTATGTTATAAAGATTATTTACAACGCTTGTATTACGTTATAATAGTTGTTACATTCGACAGAATAGAGTATTGTGTGTGTGTTCCACTGAGGATGGGCCTCTATGAGATGGCATCATCTCTATGAGATCGCGTCATCTCTATGAGATAGCGTCATCTCTATGAGATAGCGTCATCTCTATGAGATAGCGTCATCTCTATGAGATAGCGTCATCTCTATGAGATAGCGTCATCTCTATGAGATAGCTCTGATAGAGGTGGATTTACGATGTCTTTGGGTAATAAAGCCTAAAGAGCATTCCAGACAGTAAAGGTAATGGTTCTGTTCTATACCGTACCAGGGTGAGACGGGTCCCAGTTTGGAGTAGGAGGAGGCCAGACCCAGACATTATGCATGGTTCTGGGTCCCGTTTGGAGTAGGAGGAGGCCAGACACTGGTCTTTACAATGAGAACTGCTGACACAGCAGTAACTATCTGCTATGTTTTATAGATATCTTTCATACAGATCTTAACCTGTGTGAACTGTTCCGAGGATCTGTGGTTCGTCATGTAAGTTGAGAGGGGTGTATCTTGGTCATGAAAGATCTTTGTACTTTTCTACTTCTCAACCGGGTCATTAGAAATAGTGAATTGTTGAAAGTCAAAGCGCTAATTAAAAACATGTAGTTTAAGTGTAACTCTGACTGGTGTGTGAAGGTTGTAACTCCTCCCCCGTCTCTCTCTCTCTCTCTCTAATCTTTCTATCTCTCTCTCTCTTCGTCTCTCTCTCTCTGCCTTTCTCTCTCTCTCTCTCGCTCTCTCTCTCTGCATTTCTCTCTCTCTCTGCCTTTCTCTCTCTTTCTATCTCTCTGTCTCTCTCTCTCTCTGTCTCGCTTCTCTCTCTCTCTCTCTCTCTCTGTCTCGCTCTCTCTCTCTCTCTCTCTCTGCCTTTCTCTCTCTTTCTATCTCTGTCTATCTCTCTCTGTCTCTCTCTCTCTTCGTCTCTCCCCCGTCTCTCTCTCTCTCTCTCTCTCTCTCTCTCTCTTCGTCTCTCCCCCCGTCTCTCTCTCTCTCTCTCTCCAGTTAATTTGACTGATCCCTACGTATGAGTCCCCTCTATTCCAAATGCTTGTATCGCAAGAATCTAGTTTAAAAAAAGTATAATTTTGTTTTAATGAGCGTTTGTCCACTTGTTCTCATGTTGTCTTTTTGGTCTCCTCTCCTTCTGTGCTGTGTACGCCTTCCCATTTACACCGGAGATCTGAATATAGTGATGAGATGCTCAAGTTCTCTGCCCTAACAATGGGAGTTGTTGCCCCAATGGCGGGAAGGTTTAGAAAAGCTTAAGTCCAAAATAAGCCCATAAAAATGCATAGGGCTTATTTTGGACAGATTTTGGACAGAGTGAAACCTCTCGCTTAGTCTTTCGTCTTTGTTTACGCACATCTCCCTCCTCCCACGACCATCATCCCCTCACATTTTTCCTCTCTGACAAGCATGTTTCAATTCGTTATTTGCATTTGAGGTTTAGTCCAACAGAATGGGTCATGTGGACACTGAAACACATCGAGACATTGTTTTACTGTAATAGAGGAAGTTAACCTCTCTAACCAAACCCTGTTTTATGTCTCAACTCCTCACATTGTAGGCCTCTTGGTGTCAACATGTGAACAAAGTGGGACAGGCGTGCATGCTGTTCAAACAGCTGGAGACGGACAGAAGGCTGTGTCCATAACAGTTCAACTGTTTTGTCTTGTGAGCAAAAAATAGGTCCAAGTTGGCTCGAATATTCGCTGTATACTCAATGCTTGAGAGATTGTTTCTGAGACCTGTGTTCATTTTCTATAACGCCTGCAACAAGAAGTCATTATTAGTGTGTATCTACATTATGCATGGTTCTGGATACATTATGCATGGTTCTGGGTACATTATGCATGGTTCTGGATACATTATGCATGGTTCTGGGTACATTATGCATGGTTCTGGATACATTATCCATGGTTCTGGATACATTATGCATGGTTCTGGGTACATTATGCATGGTTCTGGGTACATTATGCATGGTTCTGGGTACATTATGCATGGTTCTGGATACATTATGCATGGTTCTGGATACATTATGCATGGTTCTGGATACATTATGCATGGTTCTGGATACATTATGCATGGTTTTGGGTACATTATGCATGGTTCTGGATACATTATGGTTGGTTCTGGATACATTATGCATGGTTCTGGATACATTATGCATGGTTCTGGGTACATTATACATGGTTCTGGGTACATTATACATGGTTCTGGGTACATTATGCATGGTTCTGGGTACATTATGCATGGTTCTGGGTACATTATGCATGGTTCTGGATACATTATGCATGGTTCTGGGTACCTTATGCATGGTTCTGGGTACATTATGCATGGTTCTGGGTACATGATGCATGGTTCTGGATACATTATGCATGGTTCTGGATACATTATGCATGGTTCTGGGTACATTATGCATGGTTCTGGATACATTATGCATGGTTCTGGGTACATTATGCATGGTTCTGGGTACATGATGCATGGTTCTGGATACATTATGCATGGTTCTGGATACATTATGCATGGTTCTGGGTACATTATGCATGGTTCTGGATACATTATGCATGGTTCTGGATACATTATGCATGGTTCTGGGTACATTATGCATGGTTCTGGATACATTATGCATGGTTCTGGGTACATTATCCATGGTTCTGGATACATTATCCATGGTTCTGGATACATTATGCATGGTTCTGGGTACATTATGCATGGTTCTGGGTATTATGCTACATTATGCATGGTTCTGGGTACATTATGCATGGCTCTGGGTACATTATGCATGGTTCTGGATACATTATGCATGGTTCTGGGTACATTATGCATGGTTCTGGATACATTATTGTGTATCTACATTATGCATGGTTCTGGGTATATTATGCATGGCTCTGGGTACATTATGCATGGTTCTGGATACATTATGCATGGTTCTGGGTACATTATGCATGGTTCTGGATACATTATGCATGGTTCTGGATACATTATGCATGGTTCTGGGTACATTATGCATGGTTCTGGATACATTATGCATGGTTCTGGGTACATTATGCATGGTTCTGGATACATTATGCATGGTTCTGGATACATTATGCATGGTTCTGGGTACATTATGCATGGTTCTGGGTACATTATGCATGGTTCTGGGTACATTATGCATGGTTCTGGGTACATTATGCATGGTTCTGGGTACATTATGCTGGATGGTTCTGGATTATGCATGGTTCTGGATTATATGCATGGTTCTGGGTACATTATGCATGGTTCTGGATACATTATGCATGGTTCTGGATACATTATGCATGGTTCTGGGTACATTATGCATGGTTCTGGACATTATGCATGGTTCTGGGTACATTATTGATTCTGGACATTATGCATGGTTCTGGGTACATTATGCATGGTTCTGGATACATTATCCATGGTTCTGGATACATTATGCATGGTTCTGGGTACATTATGCATGGTTCTGGGTACATTATGCATGGTTCTGGATACATTATGCATGGTTCTGGATACATTATGCATGGTTCTGGATACATTATGCATGGTTCTGGATACATTATGCATGGTTCTGGGTACATTATGCATGGTTCTGGATACATTATGCATGGTTCTGGATACATTATGCATGGTTCTGGATACATTATGCATGGTTCTGGGTACATTATGCATGGTTCTGGGTACATTATGCATGGTTCTGGGTACATTATGCATGGTTCTGGGTACATTATGCATGGTTCTGGGTACATTATGCATGGTTCTGGGTACATTATGCATGGTTCTGGGTACATTATGCATGGTTCTGGGTACATTATGCATGGTTCTGGGTACATTATGCATGGTTCTGGGTACATTATGCATGGTTCTGGATACATTATGCATGGTTCTGGATACATTATGCATGGTTCTGGGTACATTATGCATGGTTCTGGATACATTATGCATGGTTCTGGGTACATTATGCATGGTTCTGGGTACATTATGCATGGTTCTGGATACATTATGCATGGTTCTGGATACATTATGCATGGTTCTGGGTACATTATGCATGGTTCTGGATACATTATGCATGGTTCTGGATACATTATGCATGGTTCTGGGTACATTATGCATGGTTCTGGCATGGTTCTGGGTACATTATGCATGGTTCTGGGTACATTATGCATGGTTCTGGGTACATTATGCATGGTTCTGGGTACATTATGCATGGTTCTGGATACATTATGCATGGTTCTGGGTACATTATTGTGTATCTACATTATGCATGGTTCTGGGTACATTATGCATGGTTCTGGGTACATTATGCATGGTTCTGGGTACATTATGCATGGTTCTGGATACATTATGCATGGTTCTGGGTACATTATGCATGGTTCTGGGTACATTATGGTTGGTTCTGGATACATTATGCATGGTTCTGGGTACATTATGCATGGTTCTGGGTACATTATGCATGGTTCTGGATACATTATGCATGGTTCTGGGTACATTATGCATGGTTCTGGATACATTATGCATGGTTCTGGATACATTATGCATGGTTCTGGGTACATTATGCATGGTTCTGGGTACATTATGCATGGTTCTGGGTACATTATGCATGGTTCTGGGTACATTATGCATGGTTCTGGGTACATTATGCATGGTTCTGGGTACATTATGCATGGTTCTGGGTACATTATGCATGGTTCTGGATACATTATGCATGGTTCTGGATACATTATGCATGGTTCTGGGTACATTATGCATGGTTCTGGATACATTATGCATGGTTCTGGACATTATTGTGTACTATTATGCATGGTTCTGGATACATTATGCATGGTTCTGGATACATTATGCATGGTTCTGGGTACATTATGCATGGTTCTGGGTACATTATGCATGGTTCAGGGTACATTATGCATGGTTCTGGGTACATTATGCATGGTTCTGGATACATTATGCATGGTTCTGGGTACATTATGCATGGTTCTGGATACATTATCCATGGTTCTGGATACATTATGCATGGTTCTGGGTACATTATGCATGGTTCTGGATACAGTATGCATGGTTCTGGATACATGATGCATGGTTCTGGATACATTATGCATGGTTCTGGATTATGCATGGTTCTGGGTATTATGCATGGTTCTGGATACATTATGCATGGTTTTGGGTACATTATGCATGGTTCTGGATACATTATGGTGGTTCTGGATACATTATGCATGGTTCTGGATACATTATGCATGGTTCTGGGTACATTATACATGGTTCTGGGTACATTATGGTTCTGGGTACATTATGCATGGTTCTGGGTACATTATGCATGGTTCTGGGTACATTATGCATGGTTCTGGGTACATTATGCATGGTTCTGGATACATTATGCATGGTTCTGGGTACATTATGCATGGTTCTGGGTACATTATGCATGGTTCTGGGTACATTATGCTGGATACATTATGCATGGTTCTGGATACATTATGCATGGTTCTGGATACATTATGCATGGTTCTGGGTACATTATGCATGGTTCTGGATACATTATGCATGGTTCTGGGTACATTATGCATGGTTCTGGGTACATTATGATGCATGGTTCTGGATACATTATGCATGGTTCTGGATACATTATGCATGGTTCTGGGTACATTATGCATGGTTCTGGATACATTATGCATGGTTCTGGATACATTATGCATGGTTCTGGGTACATTATGCATGGTTCTGGATACATTATGCATGGTTCTGGGTACATTATGCATGGTTCTGGGTATTATTGTGTATCATTATGCATGGTTCTGGATACATTATGCATGGTTCTGGGTACATTATGCATGGTTCTGGGTACATTATGCATGGTTCTGGATACATTATGCATGGTTCTGGATACATTATGCATGGTTCTGGATACATTATGCATGGTTCTGGATTATTGTGTTCTTATGCATGGTTCTGGGTACATTATGCATGGTTCTGGGTACATTATGTTGGTTCTGGATACATTATGCATGGTTCTGGATACATTATGCATGGTTCTGGATACATTATGCATGGTTCTGGGTACATTATACATGGTTCTGGGTACATTATACATGGTTCTGGGTACATTATGCATGGTTCTGGGTACATTATGCATGGTTCTGGGTACATTATGCATGGTTCTGGATACATTATGCATGGTTCTGGGTACATTATGCATGGTTCTGGGTACATTATGCATGGTTCTGGGTACATTATGCATGGTTCTGGGTACATTATGCATGGTTCTGGATACATTATGCATGGTTCTGGGTACATTATGCATGGTTCTGGGTACATTATGCATGGTTCTGGATACATTATGCATGGTTCTGGATACATTATGCATGGTTCTGGGTACATTATGCATGGTTCTGGATACATTATGCATGGTTCTGGATACATTATGCATGGTTCTGGGTACATTATGCATGGTTCTGGATACATTATGCATGGTTCTGGGTACATTATCCATGGTTCTGGATACATTATCCATGGTTATGGATACATTATGCATGGTTCTGGGTACATTATTGTGTATCTACATTATGCATGGTTCTGGGTACATTATGCATGGCTCTGGGTACATTATGCATGGTTCTGGATACATTATGCATGGTTCTGGGTACATTATGCATGGTTCTGGATACATTATTGTGTATCTACATTATGCATGGTTCTGGGTATATTATGCATGGCTCTGGGTACATTATGCATGGTTCTGGATACATTATGCATGGTTCTGGGTACATTATGCATGGTTCTGGGTACATTATTGTGTATCTACATTATGCATGGTTCTGGGTACATTATTGTGTATCTACATTATGCATGGTTCTGGGTACATTATGCATGGTTCTGGATACATTATACATGGTTCTGGGTACATTATGCATGGTTCTGGAGACATTATGCATGGTTCTGGGTACATTATGCATGGTTCTGGATACATTATGCATGGTTCTGGGTACATTATGCATGGTTCTGGATACATTATGCATGGTTCTGGATACATTATGCATGGTTCTGGATACATTATGCATGGTTCTGGGTACATTATTCATGGTTCTGGGTACATTATTGTGTATCTACATTAGACATGGTTCTGGGTACATTATGCATGGCTCTGGGTACATTATGCATGGTTCTGGGTACATTATGCATGGTTCTGAGTACATTATACATGGTTCTGGGTACATTATTGTGTATCTACATTATGCATGGTTCTGGGTACATTATGCATGGTTCTGGGTACATTATGCATGGTTCTGGGTACATTATGCATGGTTCTGGGTACATTAGTAGTGTATCAAAATCCCTGCTGCAGTGTGTGCAAACCTGGTCAAGAACTACAGGAAACGTATGATCTCTGTAATTGCAAACAAAGGTTTCTGTACCAAATATTAAGTTCTGCTTTTCTGATGTATCAAATACTTATGTCATGCAATAAAATGCAAATTAATTACTTAAAAATCATACAATGTGATTTTCTGGATTTTTGTTTCAGATTCCGTCTCTCACAGTCGAAGTGTACCTATGATAAAAAAATTACAAACCTCTACATGCTGTGTAAGTAGGAAAACCTGAAAAATCCACAGTGTATCAAATACTTGTTCTCCCCACTGTATTTATATATATATATATATATATATATATATATGTATATATATGTATATATATATATATATATATATATATATATATATATATATATATATATATATATATATAAAGGAGAATAGTGCATATTTCTACCTTTGTGTACCTATTCAGGATACATCACCATGAAGAGAATGACCTTCATATCCATCATGATGCATTTCTGGGTAGAGCAGGTCAGGGACCCATGATGTCATTCCACCACCGTAACTCAGTTACCGGGTGTAAAATCCTCCTCACTTACTGTCCTGCTAATAATCCAAAGAGATGTTTTCGGAATTCAAGGTGTGATGTCATAGTTGACACGTCGTTCTTTCTGCAGACGTCTTGGAATCTTTTACCTCAGAGCAGATATTCTATTACTGTCGTTCTTTCTGCAGACGTCTTGGAATCCTTTACCTCAGAGCAGATATTCTATTACTGTCGTTCTTTCTGCAGACGTCTTGGAATCCTTTACCTCAGAGCAGATATTCTATTACTGTCATTCTTCTGCAGACGTCTTGGAATCCTTTACCTCAGAGCAGATATTCTATTACTGTCATTCTTTCTGCAGACGTCTTGGAATCTTTTACCTCAGAGCAGATATTCTGTTACCGAACTTAACATCCTTAGCATCCAATCTTCCAGTAAATGTGTTTTTGTAAAATGATCTTTTGATTTAATAAACACTAAAATGTTTGCCAAAACAAAGAAGCGTTGATTTCAAAGTTGAACCAAACCGTACAACTCTATACACAGCGACCACTTTTAACAATTTACAAAGTCTCAGTGTCATTCCCACTGGTCAACAACACTTTGGTTTAACACAGTAACACTTTAACTATGAGACGGAGCAGCAGAGTGAACACTCACTCACTCCCTCACTCACTCACTCACTCACTCACTCACTCACTCACTCACTCACTCACTCACTCACTCACTCACTCACTCACTCACTCTCTCTCTCTCTCTCACACACACACACACACACACACACACACACACACACACACACACACACACACACACACACACACACACACACACACACACACACACACACACACACACATCATCTATACACGTCTGAGCCCTGTTACATTCTTTTCCATGTTATAACTGATGTGCCTGTATGTGTGTTTGTGTGTTTCATATTCATTCTCACACTGTGGACGAGCAAAACGAGATACCATCATCATCATCATTACCACACACACAATGCCGACTCTCTGCCCACCTCTTATCTCTGTGGCAGGGTGTGAATGGAGCCTAATTTGTTTTCAGCTAAACAGGGAATGAAATTATATGGTTTATCACTCTGAGAAAGTGAAGAAGAGAGAGAAAGAGAGAGGGAGAGAGAGGGAGAGAAGGAGAGGGAGGGAGTAGAGGAGAGGAGAGAAGGGGAGGGAGTAGAGGAGAGAAGGAGAGGGAGCGAGAGGAGAGAGAGAGAGAGAGAGGGAGAGGGAGAGGACTGAGGGAAATGGAGGGAGGGAGTAGAGGAGAGAGAGAGAGGGAGAGGACTGAGGGAAATGGAGGGAGGGAGTAGAGGAGAGAGAGAGGGAGAGGACTGAGGGAAATGGAGGGAGGGAGTAGAGGAGAGAGAGAGAGGGAGAGGACTGAGGGAAATGGAGGGAGGGAGTAGAGGAGAGAGAGAGGGAGAGGACTGAGGGAAATGGAGGGAGGGAGTAGAGGAGAGAGAGGGAGAGGACTGAGGGAAGGAGAGGGAGTAGAGGAGAGTAGAGAGATGGAGAGGACTGAGGGAAATGGAGGGAGGGAGTAGAGGAGAGAGAGAGAGGGAGAGGACTGAGGGAAATGGAGGGAGGGAGTAGAGGAGAGAGAGAGAGGGAGAGAACTGAGGGAAGGAGAGGGAGTAGAGGAGAGAGAGGGAGAGGACTGAGGGAAGGAAAGGGAGGGAGTAGAGGAGAGTAGAGAGATGGAGAGGACTGAGGGAAATGGAGGGAGGGAGTAGAGGAGAGAGAGAGAGGGAGAGGACTGAGGGAAATGGAGGGAGGGAGTAGAGGAGAGAGAGAGAGGGAGAGGACTGAGGGAAATGGAGGGAGGGAGGAGAGAGAGGGAGAGGACTGAGGGAAATGGAGGGAGGGAGTAGAGGAGAGAGAGAGGGGAGAGGACTGAGGGAAATGGAGGGAGGGAGTAGAGGAGAGAGAGAGAGAGAGGGGGAGAGGACTGAGGGAAATGGAGGGAGGGAGTAGAGGAGAGAGAGAGGGGAGAGGACTGAGGGAAATGGAGGGAGGGAGTAGAGGAGAGAGAGAGAGGGAGAGGACTGAGGGAAATGGAGGGAGGGAGTAGAGGAGAGAGAGAGAGGGAGAGGACTGAGGGAAATGGAGGGAGGGAGTAGAGGAGAGAGAGAGAGGGAGAGGACTGAGGGAAATGGAGGGAGGGAGTAGAGGAGAGAGAGAGAGGGAGAGGACTGAGGGAAATGGAGGGAGGGAGTAGAGGAGAGAGAGAGAGGGAGAGGACTGAGGGAAATGGAGGGAGGGAGTAGAGGAGAGAGAGAGGGAGAGGACTGAGGGAAATGGAAGGAGGGAGTAGAGGAGAGAGAGAGAGGGAGAGGACTGAGGGAAGGAGAGAGAGGGAGTAGAGGAGAAAGAGAAAGAGAGGGAGAGGACTGAGGGAAATGGAGAGGGATGGAGTAGAGGAGAGGAGAGAGAGGGAGAGGACTGAGGGAAGGAGAGAGAGGGAGAGGACTGAGGGAAGGAGAGGGAGGGAGGAGAGGAGAGAGAGGGAGAGCACTGAGAGAAGGAGAGGGAGGGAGTAGAGGAGAGAGAGGGAGAGGACTGAGGGAAGGAGAGGGAGGGAGGAGAGAGAGGGAGGGAGAGGACTGAGAGAAGGAGAGGGAGTAGAGGAGAGAGAGGGAGAGGACTGAGGGAAGGAGAGGGAGGGAGGAGAGAGAGGGAGGGAGAGGACTGAGAGAAGGAGAGGGAGGGAGTAGAGGAGAGAGAGGGAGAGGACTGAGAGAAGGAGAGGGAGGGAGTAGAGGAGAGGAGAGAGATGGAGAGGACTGAGGGAAGGAGAGGGAGGGAGTAGAGGAGATAGAGGGAGGGAGAGGACTGAGAGAAGGAGAGGGAGGGAGTAGAGGAGAGAGAGGGAGAGGACTGAGGGAATGAGAGGGAATGAAACAGGGATAAACATACCTGTATTTGACTGTTTGCATTAACAATGAAAGCAGTGTTATGTTATTTTGTGACTCATAGCAACCTATCAAACCCTGTCATATCAGTTACATTGGTGTGTTGTGTTGTGACTCATAGCAACCTATCAAACCCTGTAATATCAGTTACATTGTTGTGTTGTGACTCATAGCAACCTATCAAACCCTGTCATATCAGTTACATTGTTGTGTTGTTGCTCATAGCAACCTATCAAACCCTGTCATATCAGTTACATTGTTGTGTTGTGACTCATAGCAACCTATCAAACCCTGTCATATCAGTTACATTGTTGTGTTGTTGCTCATAGCAACCTATCAAACCCTGTTATATCAGTTACATTGTTGTGTTGTTGCCCATAGTAACCTATCAAACCCTGTCATATCAGTTACATTGTTGTGTTGTTGCTCATAGCAACCTATCAAACCCTGTCATATCAGTTACATTGTTGTGTTGTGACTCATGGCAACCTATCAAACCCTGTCATATCAGTTACATTGTTGTGTTGTTGCTCATAGCAACCTATCAAACCCTGTCATATCAGTTACATTGTTGTGTTGTGACTCATGGCAACCTATCAAACCCTGTCATATCAGTTACATTGTTGTGTTGTTGCTCATAGCAACCTATCAAACCCTGTCATATCAGTTACATTGTTGTGTTGTGACTCATGGCAACCTATCAAACCCTGTCATATCAGTTACATTGTTGTGTTGTTGCTCATAGCAACCTATCAAACCCTGTCATATCAGTTACATTGTTGTGTTGTTGCCCATAGTAACCTATCAAACCCTGTCATATCAGTTACATTGTTGTGTTATTGCTCATAGCAACCTATCAAACCCTGTCATATCAGTTACATTGTTGTGTTGTGTTGTTACTCATAGCAACCTATCAAACCCTGTCATATCAGTTACATTGTTGTGTTGCGTTGTTGCTCATAGCACCCTATCAAACCCTGTCATATCAGTTACATTGTTGTGTTGTGTTGTTACTCATAGCAACCTATCAAACCCTGTAATATCAGTTACATTGTTGTGTTGTGTTGTGACTCATAGCAACCTATCAAACCCTGTCATATCAGTTACATTGTTGTGTTATTGCTCATAGCAACCTATCAAACCCTGTCATATCAGTTACATTGTTGTGTTGTGTTGTTACTCATAGCAACCTATCAAACCCTGTAATATCAGTTACATTGTTGTGTTGTGACTCATAGCAACCTCTCAAACCCTGTCATATCAGTTACATTGTTGTGTTGTTGCTCATAGCAACCTATCAAACCCTGTCATATCAGTTACATTGTTGTGTTGTGACTCATAGCAACCTCTCAAACCCTGTCATATCAGTTACATTGTTGTGTTGTTGCTCATAGCAACCTATCAAACCCTGTCATATCAGTTACATTGTTGCGACTCATAAATAATTCATCCATAAAACCACACACAACCTAATGAGTTGCTCCCATTCTAAGAGGACACAATCTAAGGACACACATAGGACTTAATGAGTTTCCATACAGAGCTGCTGATTAGAGTCAAATGTAATGAAATATTAAGGGAGCCTCACTGCCCTGCTAATCCAATTCACTGAACATAATGCAAACACCGTAGTCCCCATCATCTCTCATACACTGTGTGTGTGTGTGTGTGTGTGTGTGTGTGTGTGTG
This sequence comes from Oncorhynchus masou masou, assembly GCF_036934945.1. Taxonomy (NCBI): domain Eukaryota; kingdom Metazoa; phylum Chordata; class Actinopteri; order Salmoniformes; family Salmonidae; genus Oncorhynchus; species Oncorhynchus masou. The sequence continues at coordinate 14,455,744 of NC_088216.1, forward strand.
TGTGTGTGTGTGTGTGTGTGTGTGTGTGTGTGTGTGTGTGTGTGTGTGTGTGTGTGTGTGTGTGTGTGTGTGTGTGTGTGTGTGTGTTGGTAGAGCGTGGCATTTGCAA